>NC_143487.1:36664304-37031685 GCF_027475165.1 Benincasa hispida | reverse complement strand
GCAACACTCTCCTTTAGCATAGCTACGCTTGGCCAATTTTTATAAAAAGTCCATAGGGCAAATTTATGGAGGAAAAGGAGAAGAAATCAGCCCCCAACTTGATTTTTCTTTCTTTTTCTCATCTTAGCTTTGGTTTTTGACATGTTGGATTGTAAATATGAATTTGAAGCTCTTCCACGTATTTCTTTGTCTATGGAGTTTTGAAGGTAAGTGTTAATCTAGATCTTAGGAGTAAACCTTTTGTAGTTACTTGAGATTTATTTTTGTATTAATTTCATGTTATGATCTATGCCTCTTTGAAACTGTTCGAATTTCTTCATGTATGTTTCTTTTGATACCCCTACCCTTGGATGTATATCATAGCTAATCAATTTAATAGCTTGCATTATGTATTTCCCTTCATCTAGTTATAATTACAAGTAACATGTAATTGAATCTTGTATGCTAGGATTTATAGTTGTTCTTTAATCTTAAAATGCATGTTTCAATTAGGTTTAAAGAAAATTGGTTAATTGGTTAGGCTATCCAACTAATTAATCAACACAATGGAACCCTAGGACTTAATGTGCATGCTCTTAGTTTTAATTGATCACTATCAAACCCAATTAGGACTTAAGACTTGTAGTTTAATTATGGCTTATGCTTTAGTTGATAGTTAGGGTGCATAATTAGCTTAATCAATAAGTTTGGCTGCCTATAGCGTCGGCGAATTTTGTTAGGTTAAGCATGTCGTTATGCAAGTATGATCAAATATGTGTTTAATCAAAGTATTTCGATGATAGAAATTGTAGAGGAACCTAATTTGCTCCCTATACTAGAATTTCCCATCGTTAATGTCTTGCATTTTAATCCTATGCCTAGTTCTTATCCACACCAACCCGCCTCCTATTTACTGCTATAACTAGATAATTACCTTAACAAAATATTATTAGCGCACTTCTCTACAGTTCGACCCAGACTTACCACTGTTACACCATCGTAGTAATAGGAGTAGGATTCAGCAATTTATAAATTATTTTTGATGCAGTCATTTTGGAAATTAAATGACACCAAAAGGGCTGACTATCAAAATGGCACGTTGTAGGGAGGTGCCAAATTTTGTTTCATTTAGTTAAATTTCTAGTTAGAGCTTTCTTCTACTTTTGATTGGTTCTTTTTCTTGTGTCAGGTTTGGCTAATGGAGTGCATAATATGTACTATGTGTGGTGCGAAGGCAAGCTGTCGAACAACCAGAACAAGAGGCCAAGTAGATTTTGAAGGGATGCACAAGCATGCAACGGAACAAAACAGAATCAATAAGCACTCTAATTACATTTAATTTGAGTTCTAAAGCATGCATATTCAAGTAAGTTTCAAGTTACATACCTTTTGTGATGAAATCTTCAAATCCAAACTGCTCTTCACTCTTTTTTTCAGCTCCAAATCAATCCGTGAAGCACCAAGAAATCTTCTATATATTCTCAACCTTGAATTTGAGTAGTAGAACTCAGATTTTGAGTGAATTTGATGAATGTTTTGTGGGTTTGAAGAGAGAAGAAGATGAAGTGCAAAAACTGACTTTCAACATCCAAAATCTCAGTCAGTCACACTTGTCTTAGCAAAATTGGAAGTGTGTTATCCCTCTTTAGCATGCAGACTCCTTCAACCAAAGCTTTGGCCAACAACTACTTGGGATTCAAAGTAGAATTTGTGTGTTCATGCATGAGAAACAACTCATGCTCAGAGATTTTGTGGGAAAAGCCCACTTTCTCTTCATATTTCCAAATTTCCTATTTTTCAATTATAATTTTAATTAATTCCAATTAAAACTCTGATTTAATTAGTTCATAATTTAATTATATCATAATTCAATTTCTTAAATTGAATTAAAAATTGGAATTAATTTGAATTTATAATTAATTAAACATGTTTAATTAATTAATTAATTTAAAATCAAATATTAAATTAATCAAACACTAAATTTTAAACATGAATCTAATTCATATAATTAATATTTATATCAACATTTAAATATTATATACTCTCCAATTTTGTCTAATTTCAATAAATTAACCTTAATTATATCAAATATAATTATGCAAACCTAATTTGAATTTGAACTAATTCAAACTTTAAAACCCTACAATTTGAACATTTTCAAATTGAAATTGAATTTGAACAATTCAAATTGATATCATTCCAAATTCACTCAATTTAATAATTCAAGGTATTCATGTTTTACAAGCTAGTAGATGGACCTTATGAACCTATAGATCATGAACTCCAACGATTAAGATTAATTGGCTAAACTCTTTAGATCGAATTAATCAATATTTGTTAACTATCGAGTCACACCACTATAGCTCGATAGTTGCATTCTCTTCACTATAGATATATTTGTGTCCACATGATTTAAATATAACCAGTAAGTCGACCCTTCACAGGTTGTTCGTAATACCGACTGGGTCAATGTGTTGTTTTACCCTTGATATTATATCTTGTTCCTTAAGTTCCAACTGATCTTCTAATGAACAATTGGTTTAAGATCCATTCACTAAACCGGATCCCTCTCGAGCCAATGAGAGGGTGGGGCCCCTTGTTCAAGACCTGGATATAGTACTTAAGAGAACAACCTTTCTCCTATTCCTAAATTGGGTAGGCGTGAATTCCGTCTTGCACCCTATGTCCCCAGCTATCTACCTAGTCTTACCCCTGAAATGGGAGGCATTGAGCCAGCGCTATTGAGCCAACCCTCACCTATGCAAATCTAAGGATAATCTCGGATAAACAGGAGTTCATAGTTAGCTCAGGATTAAGATCGAGTTACCTAGGTCATCTAAGCGAAATAGTCAGTCTTAAACAGTAAACAGTGTTAAAAGGTAAGAGTGACTTATTTCTTGGTCCGATCTTATGCAAACTCATTGCATAGGACGCCGTCACTCCTCATGTCATTCCATGAACGAATCTGGATCACTTTGTTTGTAATATCTTTACAACAACTTGTAACATCTACAGAGTACGCCACATCCAATAGTGTTACCAGAATAAGGTATTCAACCTTAATTATGTAGTATAGACCGTTTTGGCTATATACTCAAACTTGATCCATCTTTATTTCTCCACATAAAGTTGAAGTATTCATATAATAGTCATGGATCTTAGTTTATTGGATTGAGTCTCTACGAATGCAATTAATAGATTCAATACCTTTATTGAAGAAATGTTAAATAACATCTTATATTGATAATAGAATATGTTTAACTTCACAAACTGCGAGTTTTAAGACATAAAACCCAACAGATTTCTGTGCTCAGAAGTATGCTTGGTGATCTTGTTTCATCTATTCGACTGTTGGCTGAAAGGCAACTGCAAAGTAGCCTGATGCAAGAAAAGTCATGCTTTGAGGAGTCACACTAATCACTAGGAGCCTGAGCCTGAGCCTTGCACCCATCTTGGATGCTCATTCTTATGACTATGGTAATTCCTATGCACCACCATAGTACTACTACCAGTTTGACATCCCCGAGCAATCAGAGTGTGCTCTACCGGGAAACCAAGGTATGTCTTTATAGGAAACCAATTCTTTATGTAGTAGGAGTGTTCTCGCATCTGGGAGAATTTTCTTCATATCCAACAAGACAGTTTTCAGTTAGCCACAGAGACTATAGTTGAGATGCAGCGTTTGAGTGACAAGCTAACTCAGTTAGAAGATTGGAGGAGTCTGAGCTGCATCACCATTCTTCGAGTCCACCAAGGGGCCATATCCTAAGGTAACATACTTTGAGATGAGGACGATGACAAAGATTCTTGCCATGGACAACCCCAGTCATTGAGACAAAGGGGTAATCTTCACCAACCTCGACGAACCCCAGGTGATAGAGTTAGAGGCTGAAAGATCACATCCTATTCTACCGTCTGGTATTTTGTACATTTATGATTTTACTTCCTTCTGTTCTCAAGAGTCACTTAATTATTTTTCTACTTTGGACTCGTTTGAGTCCATTAAGCCTTCTGATTCTTTTGTTTTTCCTTTTTTCAAATATACTGAAAAACCAAAATTTGACCTGTCTGGGCACCCTTCTAAAGATGGCATTTCTTAGGAGTGTTGAATGCTACATCAACACAAGTAAGAAGGGGTGGAAGATATAGGAGAATTTATTCATACCTTCATAGAGGACAGATCATGTCGAGCAACCAATGTTAAAAATTTGCCCTTCCTTGAGGAAGCAAGGTGAAAAAGTTTATTGCTTTCTTTTTTTTTAATTTAATTAATTAGATTAGTTTAATTTATGTTGATTAGATCAAGAATAGTTTATTTAAATTAGTTTAGCTTAGATTAAGATAAATTCATTTAGGTTATTTTAATATTAGTTTAATTTAGTGCTAAAAATAATAATAATAAATTAGGACACAATGTCACAACACTGCCACGAGACTGTCACACGAGGGGTGGGTCATTTTCACTAAAAAAAATGATTTCTCTCAAATTTCCTCTCATCTTCCACTTGATTTCTTCACTCCACACCCAAATCTCTACTTTTTCTTCCCCAAATCACACACTCTAATCTATTTCTGCCCTCTCCATTAATGATTTTCGGTGGGTATTTCTCCATCTTGCAAAAATTTGGATTTTTCTTTCAACAACATGGAGTTTTTCAACTTGTCAAAGGTACAATCTCTAGTTTCTTTTAAATTTTGCTTGAGATTCTACTTAGATTAGCTTAAGTATTCTCTTCTTGTTTATTTATGTTGGAATCTCGAGGATAGAACTAGATTAGGTGTATTTCGAAGAAATATATTGATTTTTTGCTTGGGACTTCCTGTGTGCAGGTTGAGAGTTGGGTAGATTTGAATTTTTGAAGAGTCTTTGTCAAAATTTTGAGTCGTTCTCGCTTGTTCTTCCACTTGTTTCTTCCCAATTTTGGCTGTTTTGTTTGGTTGTTTGTAGTTGTTTTGGGGTTGCTGACTTGTTATTTTTTCTATGTGGACTCTTCTTGCTACTATGGTTTAACAGTGTTATTATTCTCTGATTAATCTTGTTAAATGCTGGTATGGAATGGCTATTATGAATATGTGTTCGCTTAAAAGAAAATATATCTTAGCCAAAGGGGGAATTTGTTACAAATGTGATATTGGCTAAATATATTTGTTTAAGACATCTGATATCGGCTCTTTGGGCAGTTTAGGAGTTGTCTCAACTTTTTTGTCTATGAGTAGTTGTCTTAGAGCTTGTTCTTTCTCTATTCATTTCTGCAGAAGTCTCTTTCCTTATTTAAATTATTCTGCATAATATTTTCTATGGGATTCTTTTCTTTCTTGTTGATTGTCGATTATATATAGGGATATTTTTCATCTTTCCGTCGTGCTATTTAAGTCTAAGAAATCTTTGTGCTAGGGTTACAACATATATTATTTTGTGAGAGTGTTGTGTGAGTTCTTTATAGTACATACTACATTGTATTGAATTGGAGATGAAGGCTTTGTGCTTTGTTCGTGGTGGCATCTTTTTCACTTGCTCTTATAGTGAACATTTTCATAATCACGAAGGTTTGCTTGGTTTTAGGGGCATCCTAAGACAAAGCTGATTAATAAGGATTTCTCCATACTCAGAGAGAGCCTGAGCTATTATTCAACGAGAAGGTAGTTCTCAAGACTTAGGGGAGCCTAAGTCCACACGTGAAGAGAGTTACTGGACTAATATTTATATACTTACGGGGAGTCTAAGTTCAAGTGAGAGAAAGTCTCACATCTAGGGGGAGCCCAGGTGATTAACTAAGTTGAGCTCTACGTATGTCACTATAATCTATACTATTTAAAGATAAGTACAACATTCTAATTGCTTGACATTCATATATTAGTGGATTATCTTTCCTACGCATATTGCCCCCAAGACATAGGTGATTGATCACCAAACTAGGTTACCAACTTCTATGTGTCCATACTTGTTTTACTATCTGTTGTCTCTAGATTTGATGTACTATTGATATATACTCGATATACATGACTATTATACTTGATATACTCGATAAACATGGAGCTTTGTTGGGATTTATGTCCTAATTCTCCCGGAGTCTCGTTGTTTGTAATTATACACATTGTTTGTGAATAAAATAAGTGTTATTTCATTCTGGCATTTACTCATATCCAATAAACAAAGCTCCATGGTTATTGTATGTAAACTTAAACATGTATATGAGATATACAAGTGGATCATGCCTTAAGTGATAACCTAAACAGGTTTGTAGTATAACGATTAATGAGGGATTCCTGATCCTAGTGACATTACGGATACGGCCCGCTTTGTAGAGGTTTGCAAGTGTTGTAAACTACTATAGATGGTAGATCCTGACCATTCATATAGAGACATGCGAGCGGGGGTGTCCTTACAAAGAGTTTGTATAAGACCAGACCACGATATTACTAGTCTCTGTATATAACGTTGTTGATACTAGAGATTTAGATCTCACCTAGACAACCATAGGATACATGACCTCAGTCCTGAGTGTTTTGAGAACTCCTGCCTGTGAGGGTGGTCCTTTGATTAGTATGGGTGGGAGTGGCTAGATTGCCAACTCAATACGCCTAACTTTTTGGGACTTGTCTGATTTGAGAGCTGGGAACTCTGTTACACAAGATGGAGTTCACTCAATCCCCGAAGTAGGGGTAAATAGATAGATTGCTTCTTAAGGGCTGATTCTGAGGCTTGAACATAGTGTCACATCTTCTCTTTGGAAGAGAAGACTAAGTCATAGTGGACTATGACCTATGTTCATTAGAGGGATCATTGGTACTTAAGGAGTTAGATTTAACTACAGGGGCATAACGGTTATTGGCCGAGCTATACTTACGAGTGATCTGTGAAGGGTTGTCGCACTATTGATTGGTTAAGATGTACACATAATATATCTGTAGTAAGGAGAGTTCAGTTGTCGGTCTTTAGTGGAGTGCCTGGCAGTTAACGGATGGTGGATCCTGTGACTAAAGAGTTTAGTCAGTTATTCACATACCGTTGGAGCTTCGAGCTACAGGTCCATAAGGTCCCGTTGGTAGCTCAATGGATTCAACTTGAGGATCCGTTCTTGGTGTTGATTTGAAATGTTCAAATTGACAAGAGGTAATTCGATTACATATGATATGATCGGTATGGTGTATGAGATACATCTATTAGTGGATTAATGTAAATCAGATTTACATTATGATCCATGGAATAGAAAAAGAGTAATGGTTTATATGTTTCATGAAATGAAATATTACAACTATAGGTTATAAATATAGTATGGTATATTGATTATCATTTATATTTATAATGATATTAGTCATTGGATAATTATCTCTTTTTCTCCAATAACCAATTGAGTGGGAGGTTATTGGTGGTTTCATAGTAACCGTGAGATAAAAGGAAAAATATTTTCCTAAATTTAAGTAATACTAATTTGAGATTTCCAATCTCGAAAAGTTCTCACGAAAAAGTTGTCAAGTAAATCAGATTTACTAAACAAAATCTTGGAGACACTAGACACTCAGCTAGCCGATGAGCTAAACGATCACATAGCTTTTGTTAAACGATTGGGCATCGTCCTATACGATAGGCTTTGTCATCTCTCACTTACTCAATCGTTTATACGATTGTTCTCTTCCAGTCTTATTCTCTAACCAATTCCACACAGAGCCCACACTCTAGATTCTCACACTGAGAATACCAAGGTAACCTTTTGGTGGTGTCATACTCAACGTGACACTGTCGAGGTTCTGTGGAGGCCATTCGTGGTGTTCGGAGTGTTCGTGACCTTGGTGATCGCTTTGTTCAAGTTCACTGTGATCGTGCATTCGTGATCAGGACAACCAAGGTAAATCACTATGTTCGGAGTGTTGCTGATTGTTCGAGCATTCATCATCAAGGGTCTTGAAGATGAGTCTTCCAAGATTTGTTAGTTCTATCCCTTGATCGTTTAGTAGAGCATGATGTAATTTCGATTTTGGACATAGCCTATTGTTTCCGTTTGTGTACTATAATTGTTGTTGTTTATATACGATTGAAATTTGGAACGATCCTTCCACTGCTTATGGAATCCTCATGTAATGATTTCCTTCAATTGGATCAGAGATAGGTTGTTCTAATATTCAAAATTTCACTTCTGTTTTGAACTTCTTTTACAGTCGTAGTGGGTTTTCTGCATTTGTGTTTAATTGTTAAATGCTTGTGTTGACGTCATTGATGAATGTTTATGGGCTAATTGCCTTTGTTTCAAGCTTTCTTTAAATTACAAAGTGTTAATTTGTAAGGGTCCTTATGTTTTTGGGCATAATTAACATGTTATCGAATCTGTAATTCAAAGTGTTTGAGTTAGTCGAGTCGTTCGTGATCAAGTTTCGATGCATGGAGATGTGGTTCTCAACGAAGAAAAAGACCAAGAGTTGGTTGTATCGTGTAGGTAAACAATCATTGAGATTTAACTAAACGATCGTGTAGATTTTTCTATATGATTGTGTAGTATTTACTAAACATGCTAAACGATGGGGTAAATCATTTACTCTATCGTGTAGCGTTGGTTTCCCGATCGCGGAGACGCTGGAGGTAGACGATCGTAGTGGGAGCATTTGATGCTCATTGTTTAGAATAAGGCACGTGCTAGACAATTGTGTAGTTAGCATGCTCATCGCATAGTTACTACCAACACGATCACACGGTATACGATACGAAGGCGCTCACTCAGCGATCGTTTAGATGATCATGCTTCACTGCATTGTAGTCATTTAGACGATTGTATAAGGCTTGCATTGTATGGAGCGCACTGCAAGATCGCATACCTCGTGCTTCATCGTATAGTAAAAGGTACACAATCGTTGCTAAACGATTGTTTAGCTCTGGGAGCGTTGGTAAATGATTGAGCAAAGCATTTGTTCTTTCATGTAGATGATCATGGGGAGTTTGGTACACGATCAGTGGAGATGCATTGCTTTGCCCGAACGGTTCAAGACCTAGTTCGCCTGTTTGAACTGGAGACTCCTTGTTTTGTAATAGTTAACTTTAGTTTGTGAGGATTTGAGGTAATTTTACCCGATTCATCAACATTTGTTTAATATACATGTGATGTATACAATGTTTATATGGTAAAGTGTTTGACATATAGTTTGAAACCCACCTTAGGTTGTGCAATTATTCATGCATCATGTATTATAAGAATTATAATCTAGTATGAAGAAATTACGTGAAAGCATGCGCATGCATCCTGAAATATAAGAGTTATATTTTGCATGCAGTAAGCATATTCATGTATCATCTTTATATTATAAGCGTTATAGTATAAGGGTGTATGGAAGCATGTTGTGCTTGATTCGTTGCTTGTTTGTATAAGAGTTATATAAAACGGTAGCAATGGATGAATAATGCATTGAGCATGATACTTAGGCTGTTTGTAAACGTTATGAATGCCTTTCATGTGTCTAATTTGCATTGTGGTTTTGGTTGTTTTCGTTTATAAGCGTTATAAAGGAAATTATAACTAAAATCGATAAGAAAGAGTTGCATGCGGACTTAGATTGAAATCATGTTTTTAAAAGGGTTTTAAAATTGGTTTGAGATAGACCTAAGTTCAAATGGTTCTAATGAGTTTAGTAACCTAGATTAATCTTTTAAAATTGGTTTAATAGGATTAAATTCATTGGCATAAAAAATTAAAATTGTTTTAAATCTATCTGTAAAGGACCTTTTGTCTAAGGTGGGTTCTACCTAGGCTGGGATACTTAAGCTGATGGAAACAGAACACCCCTACCTAGGAACCTATCTAGAAAGGTGAATTAGATAGATTTTCTACAAGCATGTGATAGTTAGTCAAAGACTCCATTAAAGAGTTTAATGGATGATGATCAAAAGTTGTTTCAACTATTCAAGGTAAAAGTTACTCTTGGGCAAACCTAAAAAGTCACTTAGTTAAAATTCTTAGCCGTGTTTTTTCTAAGTAAACTAAACCCTAGGTTATAAAATATTCACTGGGAGGAAGAGATGTATCAGATATGCCCATGATTCCACTCATGTTTCTCCTTGAATGTTCATACCGTGAGATTCATGCTTGGCCTCATGGTGCAATAGGAACATCCCCCTTCGGATGGTGTTCGCATGAGTCAATATTAAGGTTGACGGACAAAGTGTTTATAGTAAGTGGGTAAAAGGTGTGTGTCAATACGTCCTACGGTCTCTGTCATTGGTTCAAACCGTGAGATCATTTTGTACTCCCTCGTGGCACCTAGGGAGCGTCCCCCTTCGGATGGGTTTTGTGCAGTTGGTCAAGATCAAGGTGAACTCCAGAAATGAATAGGGTCGCTTTAAGTTTTTCCCCAATCGAATTTTTTCCCTTCGGATTGGCTATTTGGGGCGGATCTCTAGGGTCTAAAATGGCAGGTCATACTTACGAAAAGTTGTTAAGTAAGTTAATGATCTCTTGACCAAATCAATGATGGCTAGTCGTTATAGGAACAAGGGTTGTTCTGGTATTAATGTCTGGTTGAGAATTTCTCAATTCAAAGGAGGGATAATTGACCTCCCTTCGACGACTTTTGTCCTTAACCTTTGAAGCTATTAGGGATGATGCCCTAAAGTTTCATGTCGTGATTTTGTAAACATATTTTGTACGAACGCTTGTGATGTGTAATATATGATATTTTCTTCACTATTTGACTTTGCACATTGTATGTTTTATTTGCTTTACCACAAACCAATAAACTAAAATTCCTGGTTGTCTTTATGTAACTTAAACATGTATGTGGTGACATACAAGTCGATCATGTCTTAAGTGATAACCAAAATGGTATATAGTATATGGATATAGGAGGGAAACCTTATCCTAGTAATGCTACGGATGCGGCCCGCTTTGTGGAATGGTTACAAGTGTTGTGACTAGCCACAGATGGTTTGATCCTAATCATTCGTGTGGGGACATGTGAGCAGGGGCATCTTATACAAAGAGTTTGTATAAGACCTGACCACGAAGTGTTAACGTCTCGTTATATAACGACGTTCATGATAGAGATTTCACTTCACTAGGATGACCATAGATAACATGACTTCAATACTGAATGAGTTGGGAACTCCTACCATTGACGACGGTCCTTTGATTTGCATGGGTACGAGCGGCCAAGTCGCCGACTCAACCCTACCACTTTGGGGATTCGTCTGATTTGGGAGCTGGAAACTCAGCTACACAAGATGGAATTCACTCCTTCCCTAAAGCAGAGGCAAGTAGATAGATTGCTCCCTTAAGGTCTGATCTCAAGGCTTGAATGATGTGGTGCCACACACCTTCTCATGGCATGAGAGGTGTTCACATGTAATATGACTATGTTGTATTGTTCATTAGAGAGATCAGTAGTATTTAAGGAGTAAGATGTAACTACAGGGACAAAATGATAAATTGGCCCAATTGTACTTACAAGTATATGTGAAGGGTTATCATACTGAGGATTGGTTATATCCAATGGACACGGAAATATATCTGTGGTAAGAAGAGTGTAACTGTCGGTCTTTAGTGGAATGCCTGGTAGTTAATAGATGGTGGATCTCGTGGCTAAAGAGTTTAGTCAGCTATTCACGTATCGTTGGAGCTTCAAGCCATAGGTTCATAAGGTCCCCTTGGTAGCTTGGATTCAAGTTTAGAATCAGTTTTTTGGTCAGTTTGAAATGTTCAAATTGACAAGAGGGGGTTCAATTATATATGATATGATTGACTTTATGATATAATTGAACTGGTTAATTATATATGATATGATTGATTTTATGTATGAGATACATTAATTTGGAGGAAATCGAATATAAATATGATTTATATCTAGTGGAGGAGAAAGCACTATGGTTGATATATGATATCAAACTATAGGTTATGAATATAATATGATTATATTTATTATTTATTGATTTGGCAATTATGGGATAATTGATCACCGTTTGCTCCGTAACTGTGCGTTAGTAGGAAGATCTATTTGGTTTTTATAACTGGAGAATAAAATGAAAATTGTTTTCATTTTGAAAAGAACACGGTGAATATCTCACGGAGTGTTTTGCATTTGATCTCTTAGTAATTCAGAGCCTATACGATAACTTGTATTTTTTGTCTGATTGCTTACACGCACGCGTATCTACTAGACGATTGCTCACCTTTTCCTAAACGATCACTTAGCACCCGAGCTTTACTAAACAATAGTATAGACAATCGCTTAGCTTTTTCTACACGATCATGTACCTCGTCTAAACAATCAAGCACCCTGTCTATATGATAGACACTACTTTCTCCCACTTGCTTGATCGTTGTATACGATTTCTTTTCCTCCTCCCCTCTATTAAATCCGAACAGAGCCCACTCTTTGGATTCTCACTCTGAGAATACTAAGGGTTCCATGTGGTAGTGTCATCCCCATCTTCTTCGTTTGTTCGTGTGAAGTTGTTCATGGTAGACGACCGGGGTGTTGCTAAATGATAGCCTAACGTTCCAGCGAGAGCGGAAGCTTCCATTCGTGGAAAGAGCGAGATTTCAAGTGAAGAGAGTCTTCAACTGGTAATTTTACTTGTTCTCTTGTATATTTATCTCTAAGCATGTCGGTAATTTAGTCATTTGATGCATACTTGTATGTGTGAATGTAAATGTGGTAATTCTGTCACAATGCTTTTGGAAAGATCCGCTTCCGCTCATAGGTACACTTGTGTAAGAATTCCTTCAGAAGCGTCATTGCGAAACTAGATGTTACATGGGGTTCATGTTAGTTTTACTAAACCTTATTGGATTTTGTATGTTTTTTCAACGAGTATTTGCTTAAAACCTAATGTAGGTTAATGTGTTTTTGTTTTCAGCAACTCATTAGTATTTTCATTTAGTACCTTTAATATGATCGATTACATACAGTGGAAAGAGTCATGTAAAACGTATTTCGTGGCAAACAACCTCAAATTTGTCATGGTTGAGGAATGTCCTCAAGTCCTAACCCTTGATGCACTACGAAGTGTTCGCAATGCATATGAGTTGTGGATGAAGGCTAATTCATTGGCCCGACTTCACATTTTGGCTAGCATACCTAATGTTTTAGCCAAAAGGGTTGAGAACATGGTCATTGCACGTGCGATCATTGACTTGTTGCAAGAATTGTTTGAACGTTAGTTCTTACTTTTCGAGCACAGAAGGATGGATGACAAAGCCAGTAGTGTCAGTTCCCAAGTTAAACTCCAGGAAGAGAATGAAATTGTTGCCAATACTGTTGAGTTTCATGGAAGAGAAATGTTCTCTGACATGCAACTTGGAGCTTATGTAGGTTCTAATACTGATCCAACTACTCTCTAAAAGAGGAGGAAAGACAGTAAATGTGATTTCTTGGTCTTAAAGACGTGTTTGGTAGAGAATGATGATTTTGTCTGGATCCTTGATTCGAGTGCTACCAACCATGTCAGTTGCTCTTACCAAGGTTTCAATTCCTGGAAAGCGTTGCCATAAGGAGAGATGACTCTTAAAGTCGGTACTAGTGAGGTTCTTTTAGCTTTGTCTGTAGGCAGGTTGAAGTTATTTGTTGACAAGAAACGTTATCTGTTACTAGATAATGTTTTCGTAGTTCCTCGTATTAAGAGGAACTTAATCTAGGTTTCTTGTCTCGTTGAACAAGGGTATACCATCTCCTTTTATGAGAATAAAGTGTTTATTTTCAAGAATCGGATGGAGATTGGTTTTGTTTCGATGGAAAGTAACTTATATGTACTAAGACTGTTAGTCATAAAAGTCTTGTTTGACACTGAAATGTTCAGTATGGCCACAATAGCTAAAAGACCAAAGGTTTCTCCTAAGGGAAAACGCCCATCTCTAACATCTAAGGTTAGGTCACATCAACCTCAATAGGATTGAGCAGTTGGTGAAAAGTGGACTTCTAAAGAGTTTAGAAGAAAACTTCTTGCCGGTGTGTGAATCATACCTTGAAGGCAAGATGACCAAATGATATTTTACTAGAAAAGGTTACAGAGCCAAGGAAGCCTCGGAGCTTGTACATTCTGACTTCCTTGGTTCGATAAGTGTTAGGGCTCGAGGTGGGTATGAATATTTCATCTTTTTCATAGATGATTATTCAAGGTACGAGTATCTCTACCTAATGCAACGTAAGTCTAAAGCCCCAAGGAATACAAGGTTGAAGTTGAAAACTTGTTAGGTAAGCAGATAAAAATACTACAATTTGATTATGGTGGAGATATGGACCTTCAATTCCAGAACTATATGATAGACCATGAGATTGTGTCCTAACTCTCGGCCCCAGGTACACCTCAGAAGAATGGTGTATCAGAAAGGAGAAACAGAACCTTGTTGAACATGGTTTGGTCTATGATGAATTATGCTCATCTTCCAGACTCGTTTTGGGGTTTTGTAGTAGAGACTGCATGTTACATTCTAAACAACATTCCCTCAAAAAGTGTTTTTGAAACACCTTTTAAGTTGTAGAGAGGCCGTAAAGGTAGTTTACACCATTTCAGGATTTGAGGCTATTCGGCACATGTGCTTGTGACTAACCTGAAGAAGTTGGAACCGCGTTCGAGAGTTTGCCTCTTTGTAGGCTACCCCAAGGAAACGAAGGGTGGATACTTCTATGATCCGAGTGAAAACAAATTTTTTGTTTCTAAAAATGCTATCTTCTGGGAAGAAGATCACATAAAGGATCATAAGCCACGAAGTAAGCTCGTTTTGCGTGAGATTTCTAGTGAAACTGAGACTATTGAGGGTCCAACAAGAGTTGTGGAACAGACTGACAGATCAACAAGAGTTGTTGGGGTCAGTACATCTAGTCAACCAGCTCAAGAGTTGAGATAGCCTCGACGTAATTGGAGGGTTATGAACCCACCGGATCGCTAGATGGGTTTGACTGAAGCCCAGAACGTCATTTCTAATGATGGGTTGAGGATACGTTGCTTTTTAAGAAAGCAATGGAGGATGTTGACAAGGATGAATGGATTAAAGCCATGAACAAGAAGATGGAGTCTATGTACTTCAATAATATCTAGGAGCTTGTGGATCCACCCGATGGGGTAAGACCCATTAGGTGTAAATGGATTTATAAGCGAAATAGAGGTGTAGATGGAAAGGTGCAAACCTTTAAGGCTCGACTCATGGCAAAGGGTTATACCCAGGTCAAGAGAGTTGACTATGAGGAAACTTTCTCACCTGTTGTCATGCTCAAATCTATCAGGATACTCCTATCAATAGCCACATTTTATGATTATGAGACATGGCAAATGTACGTTAAGACTGCCTTTCTTAATGGTAATCTTGAGGAGACCATCTATATGACTCAACTAGAGGGGTTCATAGTGTCACACCCCCTCCCAGATTAGCCTTCTTAATCCAGAAGTGAATGTGAAGACAGTAGTTACCAACCCTTTTGTGGCACTTACTGCCTAACTAATATCCTTAACCTGCTTAGATCCTTGGAATACATATATAACATTCACCAAACTAATGAAACTTTAAAAATAACCTCAGAATACCAGGGATCAACAACAATATTATTACATCATATTGACACATACAGAGTTCAGCGGTCCCAATATATTTTACTAGTCCCTAATATGAGCAACACATATGTATAGAAATTTACAGAGTAAACACCTAAAACTTCACTTTAGACTTTGGACATTTAACTGGAGTCCTTGAGTGGCAGAGCAGGATGACAGCTAACCTCTAGGGAGATGACCACTACCTGGGAAAAAAAAAACGTTTGAAAGAATGAGCTACTCGCCCAGTGAGTGACTTAATAAAAACATAAATCTCATGCTTAAACTGAAAGATAGAAAACATAATACTGGAACTAAAACATGCAAAGCAACATGTACATAAAACTTTTAAAACCATTGTATCTAAAAACATAGCTAAACTGATTCCCGGTTGAGAGAGAACCCTTTTGCTCGATCTCTCAACATCGGATATCATGTTTAAGAGAGAACCCTTTTTTTCGAAATCTCAAACATAAGCCTGGGCTGGGGTGAGAACCCTTTTGTTCAGCACCTTATAGCCAATGCTAGGAAAGAACCCTTTTGTTCAATCCTACTGAACTGATTAATTGTCATACGTGTACGTAGAGCAAACTGGATCCTGATGTCAAGGATCATAACTGAAGCAGGGTACCATTGCTTATCACTGAACTGAATGAATTATTCTGATACCTTCTCTATGTATTTCAGTATCAGAATCATAACATAACTGAAACCAGATAGTACAACTTAGATAACTTCTCCTTGTACTTCAGTATTGAGTTGAAAATACCTGATAGGAAAACATTTTCATAAAAAAAGCTTACTGAAAGCATGATCTCATAAAACATAGTTTACATAAGAATATCATTTGTTAACGCATGCTCAACAACATCAAGAGCACATATGCTTTAAAACATAATACAAATACTTGTAACTTAAACATGTCATAGAATCTTCTTTTGAAAACTACCATAGTTCAACCATTGTACCAAAGCATATTTCATAAACTTTGTAACTAGCATGCGTTTATAAACTTTAGGGAAATGTGTTGCTTGGAACTTCTAGTAAAATAATTAGCATAAAAGTAACTGTCAATAAAGCATGGATTATTAAAATATTTATAAACCATTTATAAATGATTTATAATCACTCACAGGTCCTTCAAGTTTTCTTTCTTAAGGCTTGATAGGCTTTTCCAATGGGAGTTGAACCTACACATATAAGCATACTACTTACTGTTTACATTAGCCTTCCTTTTAGGCCTACTCAATAAATCAAGCTCACATGCAAAACCAACACATTGTGCCTCCTACCATTCACTTTGAGGGTCGGACACTTAGCCAATTTGGAGGGATTGGGTGTCAAAAGAATGCACCCTCTGTTCACCCACACTTCGCACACTTAGAAAATTTTTGGTGCATCAAACTGAAGATTCAATTCATAACTAAATTTCCAGAACTGATCTCAAGCAAATTCCTTCTACAAACTTTCTTCGAATCAAGTTAAAAACATTACCTTAAAATTTCAGCTCGAAATTCTTCGTCGTTTTATCTGGAGATTCAAAACTTCATCATTGGCCCCAACTCAAGTAGTTGCCTGCTTGTTCAACAATTTCCAGTTCAAATTTCAAAAATATATAACTCGATTTTTAGGCCTCATCTTAAAAAGTTTAATTCTAAAAAGTTGTTTATAACTGAGTTAACAATATTACCTCAAAATTTTAGCTAAAAAATCTTCTTGATTCATCCTAGAGCTTCAATTCTTCACTGATGGCCTATATTCACCCAAAAAACAAACCCTTCGTATTTATTTTGCTCCTCTAGTCTTATTCTGGTGAGTTTTTCCTTCAGCAGCACAGCCACAGAAAATAGACATACAGAGCTTTCGAATACTACTGGAATTACACGAATATCTCAAGTAATTTGTTCAAATAAGTTAAATGAAGTTGGCCTTCTTGCTTACCACCGACCAAAATCCTGCATGAAATCTCTTTGGGCCACTTAGCCCACTAATGCAGATTAATGGCTGAGATTTGATTAAGCCATTTTCTTCCCACTCCATCACAGCACAATTCAACATTAAATCTCATAAGATAGCATGATCTCCTCTTGGTTTCCCATACTTAGCCAAAATTTGACCATTCTTTCCTACATAGCCATCTGAGAGTTCTCTTGTTCTTTAGTTTACTTTCTTTCTCCATCACTCCTAACCAAAACATAATCTCATTACAACTCATTGGAAGACATCACATAACTTACACTTGCTTACTTAAAGTAATTAGGTTTCGGGTTTTACACATAGTTCCGATCAAGTGCAAAAAGTTTGCAAGCTTAATAGGTCCATTTATGGGCTTAAACAAGCATCTCGATCATGGAACATTAGATTTGATACTGTGGTCAAGTCATTTGGCTTTGATCAGAATGTTGATGAGCCTTGTGTCTACAAAAAGATCATCAACAGCTGAGTAGCTTTCCTGGTACTGTATGTTGATGATATCCTACTCATTGGAAATGATGTAGGGTATCTGACTGATATTAGGAAGTGGCTAGCTGCCCAGTTCCAAATGAAAGATTTGGGTGAGGCACAGTACGTTCTAAGAATGTAGATCATTCAGGATCGTAAGAACAAGAGATTAGCCTTGTCTTAAGCATTGTACATCGATCAAATGTTGGTTAGAGATAGGATGCAGGATTCCAAGAGGGGTTTGTTATCCTTCAGGCATGGAATCATTTTGTCTAAGGATCAATGTCCTAAGACACCTCAAGAACTTGAGGAGATGAGACGGATTCCCTATGCATTAGCTGTAAGCTTAGTGTATGCAATGTTGTATACCAGACCCAACATTTGCTAGGCAGTAGAAATTGTCAGTCGGTATCAGTCCAATCTAGGATTTGATCACTGGACGGTGGTCAAGACGATCCTTAAGTATCTTCGGAGAAGGAGGGACTATATGCTCGTGTATGGACATAAGGATCTAATCCTTATAGGATACACGGACTCTGACTTTCAGACCGATAGAGATTCTCACAAATCAACATTGGGGTCAGTGTTCACTCTGAATGGAGGGGTTGTAGTATGGCGAAGCATCAAGCAAAGATTCATCGTGGACTCCAGTATGGAAGCCAAACACGTAGTCGTTTGTGAAACAGCTAAGGAGGCTATTTGGCTGACTCTCTATTGTGATAGCAACAGGGCTGTGGCAAATTCGAAGGAGTTGTGGAGTCATCGTCGGGGCAAGCATATAGAGCGAAAATACCACTTAATTGGGGAGATTGTGCATCGTAGTGATGTGATAGTCACAAAGATCGCATCGAAGCACAACGTTGTTGATCCCTTTATAAAGGTTCTCAAGGCTAAAGTGTTCAAGGGTCACTTGGAGAGTCTGGGTCTGCGAGACATGCGACATCTTGTCTAGGGCAAGTGGGAGATGATACTGGGTATGCCTTAGTTTATTGTATATTGTACATGTATTTTTTTTTTGTATTGTACATTAGTCTCCCGAGGTATTAGAACAAGTGGGATATTGTTGGGATTGGTGTCCTAATTCTCCCGGAGTCTCGTTGTTTGTAATTATACACATTGTTTATGAATAAAATAAGTGTTATTTCATTCTGGCATTTACTCATATCCAATAAACAAAGTTCCATGGTTATTGTATGTAAACTTAAGCATGTATATGAGATATACAAGTGGATCATGCCTTAAGTGATAACCTAAATAGGTCTGTAGTATAAGGATTAAGGAGGGATTCCTGATCCTAGTGACATTACAGATACGACCCGCTTTGTACAGGTTTGCAAGTGTTATAAACTACTAAAAATAGTAGACCCTGACCATTCATGTGGAGACATGCGAGCGGGAGTTTCCTATACATAGAGTTTGTATAAGATCGGACCACAAGATGACTAGTCTCTGTATATAACGCCGTTAATACTAGAGACTTACATCTCACCTGAATGACCATAGGTGACATGACCTCAATCTTGAGTGTTCTGGGAACTCCTGACTTTGAGGGTGATCTTTTGATTAGTATGAGTGAGAGTGGCCAGATTGTTAACTCAACATGCCTACCTTTTTGGGGACTTGTCTAATTTGGGAGCTGAGAACTCAGTTACACAAGATGGAATTCACTCCTTTCCCAAAGCAGGGGTAAATAGATAGATTGCTCCCTTAAGGGCTGATTCCGGGGCTTGAACATAATGGCCACAACTTCTCTTTGGAAGAGAGGACTAAGTCATAGGACTATGACTTATGTTCATTAGAGAGATCAGTGGTATTAAGAAGTTAGATGTAACTACAGGGGCATAACAGTTATTGGTTGAGCTGTACTTACGAACGATTTGTGAAGGGTTGTCACACCATTTATTGGTTAAGATGGACACATAATATATATGTAGCAAGGAGAGTTCAGCTATCGGTCTTTAGTAGAGTGCCTGACAGTTAACAGATGGTGGATCCCGTGACTAAAGAGTTTAGTCAGTTATTCACATTTCGTTGGAGCTTCGAGTTACAGGTCCATAAGGTCCCCTTGGTATCTTAATGGATTCAAGTTGAGGATCAGTACTTGGTGTTGATTTGAAATGCTCAAATTGACAAGAGGTAATTCGATTACATATGATATGATCGGTAAGGTGTATGAGATACATCTAGTAGAGGATTAACGTAAATGAGATTTACATTAAGTGCCATGGGATAGAAAAAGAGCTATGGTTTATATGTTTCATAAAATGAAATATTAAAACTATAGGTTATAAATATAGTATGGTAAGTTGGTTATCATTTATATTTATAATAATATTAATTATTGGATAATTATCTCTTTTTCTCTAATAACCAATTGAGTGGGAGGTTATTGGTGGTTTCATGGTAACCTTGAGATAAAAGAAAAAATGTTTTCCTAAATTTAAGTAATGTTAATTGAAGATTTTCAATCTCGGAAAGTTCTCACAGAAAGGTTGTCAAGTAAATTAGATTTACTAAACAACATCTTAGAGAGACTAGATGATCGTGGAGTGTTCCTACACGATAGACACTCAACTAGCCGATGAGCTAAAAGATCACATAGCTTTAGCTAGACGATCGCATAGCTTTTGTTAAATGATTGGACATCGTCCTACACGATAGGCTTTGTCATCTCCCACTTGCTCAATCATTTACACGATTGTTCTCTTCCGGTCTCATCCTCTAACCAAGTTCACACAGAGTCCACACTCTGGATTCTCACACCGAGAATACCAAGGTAACCTTTTGGTGGTGTCATACTCAACTCGACACTGTCGAGGTTCTGTGAAGGTCGTTCATGGTGTTCGGAGGGTTCATAACCTTAGTGATCGTTTTGTTCGAGTTTGCTGTGATCGTGCAGTGTAGTGGTCGTGTTGTATGAGCGTTCGAGTGTTGCAGTGTTGTTGATTGTTCGAGCGTTCGTGATCAAGGGTCTTGAAAATGTGTCTTCAAAGGCTTGTTAGTTCTGTCTCTTGCATGTTGTAATTTCGATTTTGCGCATAGCCTGTTGTTTCCGTTTGTGTACTATAATTTTTGTTGTTCATATATGATTGAAATTTGGAACGATCCTTCCGCTGCTCATGAAAATCCTCATGTCCAATTTTCTTCAGGTGATATACTTGTCAATCATCCACTTGTTTATACTGCTGAATAAACTTGATACACTTGGTAATACACTTGACTGGTATACATGCTGCTGATAAACTTGATAATGATGCACTCTTTTATACTGATGATGCACTTGATTGATATATTATATTGTTGATAAACTTGATAATAATGGACTCGTTTATACTGTTGATGCACTTGATAGATATACTATTTATTAACCTAGAAGTGATGCGATCGTTTATATTGCTTATACACTTGACTGGTATATTTTGTTGAACTTGATAATGATGCACTCGTTTACACTATTGATACACTTGACTGATATACGATTAATAAATTTGATAAGGATGCACTTATTTATACTGCTGAAATACTTTACTAATTTATTGTTGATATACTTGATAATGATACACTGGTCCATTTTGTTGATATACTTTATTAATGATATATTGATTTATACTACTAATACACCCGATATAAAATATAGGTTAAATTACCATTTTGGTTTTCAGACTTTAAGTTTTGTCCAATAATTTTAGTCCCTATACTTTCATTTGTCCAATTTTAGACTATGTACTTTCAATAAATCATACATTTAGTTCCTCAATACCTAAATTGGCTAAATAATTATAATAATTTTCATGCAATGGATTACAATATATGAATATATTTTTCAAAATTTATAGTAAAAATGTCAAAAAATAAGAAAAAGTTTTGTAATAAATCAACAATAAACTATTAGTAAAGACAAAACTCAAGATTTATTAGAACGTACGTGGACTAAAATTGAGTAATTGAAAATACAAAAATTAAAATTAAAAAAACAGGAACTAAAATGATATTTGAACCTAAAATATATTAAACTGGTAAAAAAACGATTTCTTCCTCCACCCACATGCTTTCTTCTCTGTTTCAGTTATTTCATTTATTTTATTCATTATTATCTCAACTTAATTCTCAACCCAAAACGAAATTCAAAAATTAAAAAGAAAAAAAGAGTGTAAAAGTGGTGAGCATGCAGGAATAAAAGGAACAAGAGCAAATATGGAAAAAAAATAAACATAAATTTAGATGTGATGTTTTTGCCATATTACACATATAAAATAATATATTCAAATTGCCACCCATTGCAAATATCTAAAAAAAATTGACTTGTTTTCTTCAATAAACTAAATTATATAAACACTTCATATCCAAACAGTTTATCTCTAATAAAAATTGACTTGTTTTCTTCAATAAACTAAATTATATAAACACTTCATATCCAAACAGTTTATCTCTAATTTTCTCACTTATATTTCAAAATATATGAAGACACAAGTGCCACACATTTACAATAGGATCAAATGAACCCAAGTTAGACTTCTTAAACCTGCAATCCAAACGTAAACTTAAAATTAAATTTATAAACATACACAATTAAGTCCGATTATCTAAACTCCTAGTTTAACTACTAGACTTTACAGACTTAAGATTACAAACTTGTGCATCAAATGACCCTCTAAACGTCTTAGCTGCATGCCATACAATATAATACACACAATACAATCACAGGATGACTAAAAACCATCAATGAGCGAAGCAAATTTAAACTCGCACATTTGAAATCAAATCATCTAGGACAATCAATCTTAAACTCTGCAGCCAATTCTCTAGCACGCACAGTGGTGCTATCCTCCTGTAGCATGACTGAATCATCAATCCCTTTAGAAGGAATCCGATCAAGAATGCCCGAATCAATCTCCCATGGAGCTTCAACAATGGTGGTGCTAATCCCTTCATAACCTTTGCCATCCCCCACAGGCGTGAATTGAAACTGCAAAGCCAATTCCAAATCATACACTACGTCGTGCATTGAAGGCCTATTCGCCCCAACTTCATCCACACATCTCACTGCAACTTCCACATATTTCCTCAACGAGTTCCCTTCAATTGTTCCCACGAGAAAGGGATCAATCACTTTCTCAATCTCTCCTCTACTTTTGCATAGAACTGCCCAATCCGCTAAGTTCGTCTCTTCGCTTGGAAGGGTCTTATCGATCGGTGCTCTAGCCGAGAGAACTTCGAACAGCACGACGCCAAATGCGTAGACGTCGGATTTCTCTGTAAACTTTCCGGTGTTGAAGCATTCAGGGTCCATATATCCTAAAGTGCCTTTAATGGTGATGTCTAATTCTTTGGTGCCGGGTACTCCAGTTTTCGATATGCCAAAATCAGCGACCTTTGCCTTCATGTCTTTGTCGAGCAAGATGTTTGTGGTTTTAATGTCCCGGTGAACGATAACGCCGGCGGTCGAGTCGGTATGTAGATAATCAAGGCCTTTTGCTGCATCGATACAGATTTCAAGCCGTTTTTTCCATGACAAAGGAACACGATCTTTGGCCTTTGAACCGTATAAATAATCTTTTAAAGTACCCCCCTCCATGTATTCGTAAACCAGGATCATCTCTTGGTTTTCGTCGCAATACCTGTTCAGAATATATGTACAACTAGCCGTTAAAAAATATGGGTAGAGTTCACTCTATTTTATAACATAGTATAGTAAATAGAGCTTCGTACTCGATTTACCTGGATTGTTTTCAAAGGAAGATGGACAAAAAAAATATTTATAAATATAATAATTATAGATATAAATAGTAGTTTATTGCGATGTATTACAGATAAACTTTGATATTTTACTATTATTTGTAAATATTTTCAACAGTTTTGATATTTAAAATAATTTTCCTAAAAAATAACTAATATAAATTAACCTAAAGTGTAAGTTTGTAGACTATGATAAATTTAATTATATCATACCACCTTCAACACTCTCTCTCACTTGTAAACCTTTTGAAAGGTTTAGTATATTTTCATAATCAATTGATTTTAGAAAATTAAGCTTATGAACATCAGTAATAAAACATAAAAATAACGTATATAAATCCATAAAACATAAAAATAAGGAGCAAAATGTATCTAATATTAATATAATGTAAATAATTAATATTTTAACTGGAAAAAAAATGTAGAATGTGTTTATTTACAAATTTAAATAAGTATACACACCAATAAAGTTCTTTATTTTGTTATCTATTTTTTATCAAGGTGTCCAAAAACTATTTTTAATTTTAAAATTTGATTGAGACTTCAAGTAAATCTCTAAGAAATGAGAAAATTAAACAAACATAAATTTTAAAATAAAAAACTAAAAATGAAGGCTCGGTAATCATTTTTTTTTTAGTTTTTTAAAATTAAGTTTATAAACACCCTCTTCTATATCTTGTTTTTTTTTTTTTTTTTTTTTTTTGTTATCTACTTTTTTTACTAATATTTTCATAAGTTAAGTCAAATTTGAAAAGACGGAAAAAAGTAGGCCCTATTTTTTAACCATTTTCTTTTTTTGTTTTTGTTTTTAAAAGTTATACTACTTTTGCCTCTAAATTTCTTCCATCTCTACTTTTTACCAATGGTTTAAAAAACCAAGTCAAATATTGAAAATTAAAAAAAGTAACTTTTAAAAAGTTAGTTTTTGTTTTTAGAATTTGACTAAGAATTCAATTATTGTAGTTCATAAAGATAAAAATCATTATGATAAGTGGATAAAATATGTTTAATTTAAAAAATAAAAAAAAAAAAAGAAATGATTATAAAATAGGACCATAGTTTTTAAAAAATTGTTTTCGTTTTTGGAATCTCACCGAGAATTCAACCGTTTTAAGAAAAATAAAAACCATGATAAAAAAGTGATTTTTTTTTTAAAAAAAAAATAAATAGTTGTTTAAGAGGTCCAATCAGAAACAAAATTTAAAGCAAAATATAATGAAATGGAGTTGAGTGGGAGATGAACATACCCATATAAGGTAACCAGAAAACGATATCGTATTTCAGAAAAAATAATAACCTCTGTTTGAAACTCCTTAATGCCCTGTCCATGTCCAGGTAGACTTCGCTTCACAGCAACATCCTTGCCCCTAATTCTCCCAAAATAAACCTTTCCAAATCCTCCAATACCAATCATTTTCTTCTCATCAAAACCATCAGTTGCATCATTTATTTCCCTAAATGGAATCTTCCATTCAATGTTCAAATTAGGAGCAAGATCCGCAATGGACACAATCTTCTCCGACGATGGATCATCTTGAGGAACAAGCAAAGGTCGATGCCTTCTTGATTTCTGACCTTTAACAAAACAAAACAAAGCCAACCCAATTACCAGCCCAACAATCACAATCCCACCAACACAAACCCCAACAATAATCATCTTTGGACTCTGTTTCTCTTCATTCAACCTCAAATCAACAACACCCACAAACGATTTCTCAATCAACTCCATAATCTCAACTCCGTTCAAGAATGCCCTTGAAAATGGATCGTTTTTATCGAGTGCTATACCCACATTGAAGAATCCTGAATTGTCTGTAACAACGATAAACTCGTACCAAAATGGCATTGCAAACTCATTTAGTTCAGTTACTACTCTGGAACTGAGCGAGGTTTCATTAACGCCGATAGATATAACAAAATTGAAGGTTGTGGATCGTGAGACGATGTCGCACCAGATTAAGCGAAGAAAATACTTGGATTTCTTCTTCACATTAAAAACCCAAGTTAGAGCTGAATCTCTTGAGTTGGTCGTGGTGTTCATATCCAATGCTTTTGTATTAGCGTAAACGTCACTTGGGGCTATATAAGTTGTTAATTGTTCATTGTAGCTTAATTTTCCGTTGAAGGTGACGGATTTTGCAGGGGATGGAAGAGGCATGAATTTAGAATCTGGGAGCCAGGTTCTCCATAATGTGTCATGGTCTGGAGTGATCGAGAAATTACCCATCCACATTCTGTTCTTCACAAACGTACCAACAATAACATCAGTACAACTTAATAATCAAATCATCAACTTGTTGCCATAGTTTAAATGTTTATCTTCCATTAAAAAAAAAAAAGGAAAAACTTAGATGTATCCTAGTTAGTTTCTATTTATGCATCTCATTGAATTGTTCAATCATAATTAAGGAACAAATTTAGTATTATTCAAGAGTTATAGGGCCCTCAAATATATATGTCTAGACATATATATAACTGGCTAGCTCAATAATAAATTTGTCAAGTTCATTATATTTATTTTTACTAAATTATATATTAAATGAAGTTCTCTTTCAACAAAATTTCTGGATCGCTACTGATCATAATTTGTCAAATAGCAAATTCTTGGGTTCTTTTATGAAATATTTTAATTCATTTTTTGTGTGTGTAATAATAGTGTGATGGACAAAGATGGCTGCATCTTGGGATGCACCCATCTTGACTTGTAGCCTACCAAAATTTGGCTACTTTTATACAGCAAGATATATGAGAGAAAAATAGTTAAAATACACATCAAATTTATACCTCTGGTTGTAATTATTAGGGGATATACAAATTTATCCTAATTGTTGGAACGAATCCAACCATCGATCCTTAAAATGGTAATTGATGTTTAACAACAAAATTAAGTTCAATTTTACTTTTTAAAAAGAAAAAAAAAAGAATATTTTAGGCTATGAAACTTTTAAAATAGAAAACAACTTGAGTTGCACTCATCTTTGAGCATGTCGCACCAATAAAAATCTACCATTTATTAGAAAAAAATTTTAAATCGATTTTTTTATTTTTTTCACCACGTAGTAAATATAGGATTAGGTTAGACTACACCTAATTATTGGCCTTGAAAATATACATATTTGATTTTACAAAATTTTTAAAAGGAAATTATTTCAAAGGGTAAAATGGTTGAAAATATTTACAAGATATAGCAAAATTTTATAACTATCAATGATAGACATTGATTTAAGTCAATCAGTGTCATCTATCATTGATAATTCTAAAATTTTACTATGTTTTGTAAATATTTTGATTTATTTTTCTATATTTGAAAACAACCTGTTTTTAAAAGTAACTTTTTCTTTTTTTTTTTTTTCCTTAATATTTAGAAAATATAGTTAGATGCATTGAGCCCTATACCTGTTTTGTGTATGCCATCTAAATCTTCAATCAAATGACAATTTTTTTAAAGAAAAAAAATTATAATTGTTTTCTATGTGATCAAAAGGAATGGTATTGAAAAGGTTAATAAGTAAATTTGAAAAAGATAAAAGGCTTGGAAGTAAAACAAAAGTTAAACAAAACATAACATGTGAAGATTAAGTGGAATTTAGCACCTGTAAACTGCTTGGAATGCCTGGGAAGTCAACATATAATTTGTAGTATTCATTCTTACTTCTGGGGAAAGAGGGTAAGCCGAGTCTGGTTTCAAGTCCTCAGGAGCAAGAAAGACTTCAATGGCGTTCACAAAAGCCAAAGACGATTCAACAGGAGAAAATTGTATGCCAAATGGCCCTTCTTTAACCTCAAAAGAAAACTCCTTAACAATTGGTGTCTTCAAATCATTTTCAACTGAGAAATTGGATAACAACTGAAACCCACAACTAGCTGACACGTTAAACCGAGCTTGAGACATAATTTGAGGTAAAGTTGGGAAAAAATGGAGACGAACCACATACGTTCCATTTGGATTGATGTTCCCAAAAACGTACCATGTTGGCTTCTTGTAAATTCTTGCTGTCTGGTATATTTCATTTATTGATGTTGGGATGGTGTTGTTCTCAACTACTTTGCTTTTTCCGGGGTTGATCGACCAACCACCGTCCTTGGCGTCGCCGATGAAGCGTCGTTTGTTGATGAGTTCGGTGTCGGATTTTGATCCGCAGTTGAGGAAATACTTATCAGGAGGAGAATAAGCTAAAGAGGAAGAGAATTGCAGAAGTAAGAGGAGGAGGTGGGAGAGGAAAAGCATTATTGCCATTATTGATTAGTGGAGAAAATCTTGGTGAGTTGCTTGCTTTTCAAGAGGATGGGAAAGGGCAAAAAATATGGGAATGATTAATGGTTTTATTTTTTTTTATTTTTTTTATTTTAGTTCATTTCATCTTTACAAATTTGGTCCATGCTTTAGAAAAAAATTAAGATTTAATTCATATGATCTTAATCAAATTAAAATTTAATTTTTATGGTTTATAACACTTCATAAATAATTTTATTAATTTGATATATCTTCTTATAATTAATTCCTATCGTAATCATTATTTATGAATCGTTTTATCAAACTATAAGACTAAATTCCTATATAAATCGTAAGAATGAGATGATAACTTTTATTTATATATTTACCAAATTTGTAATTGATCTTATTTTAGAAAGGGGCAGAGTTTCTTGTGAAGATTGTGAAATCAAAAAAAGGAAAAAAAAAAATAATGATATAGAAAGTGGCTGGTTTTAACAGAGTAGAATTGCATAACGGAATAAGATATCAAATAATTCAAAGGGCCCGGTGCAACTTTAATAAAAATAAAAATAAAAATAAAAATTGAAAATTTGGAGTGTCCTAGTTTTTTTTTTTTTTTTTTTTTTTTTGCGAACATGAAAAATTTCATCCATGGCGTCACGATCGACTAACTTCCGCCTATAATTTAATTATTATTTGATTTCTATGTGATTGTTATCTAATTTTCATTTGATATTATTGTTATCTGATTACTATATGATATACTAATTGTCAATGATACCGATTGTTGTTTGGTTACTATTTGATTGCTATTTGATACTAATTGTGATCTAAGTGCTATCTTATACTGATTTATTATCTAATGGTTGTTTGATTGCTATTTGCTATTGAATGTTTTTTTTATTGTCAATGATACCAATTGCTATCTGATTGTTGTCTGATTACTATCTAATACTTGTTGTCAATTATACAGATTGCTATATGATAATGATTGTCAAAGATACTAATTGTTACATGATTGTTGTCTGATTACAACAATCGAATAGCAATCAGTGATATTGATTGTTATTTGATTGCTATCTAATTGTTATTTGATACTAAGTACTTTGTGATTGCTATATAATTATCATGCAATTTCTATTTGATGTTTGGAGCTATAATTGGGATAGTTGATAAAAATAACTATTTGACGTAGTTTGATATAAGATAATTTATGGGTTTTAATGTGAAATTGGAAGTTTAAAACAATATATATAGGAAAAATTAAAAGGATATTGTACTTTTAGAAACTATTTAGGAAAATATTGTTGTTTTCAAACTATTTGTAAAAATATTGTTGTTTTAAATAAGTCGAGGGTTGAAAATTCGACCTAGATAGGTTGAATTTTGAACCCTCGGCCTTTTTTTTTTTCTTTTAGGAAAATATTGTTGTTTTCAAACGGATTCTGTCATCTCAGCAAGTCTGACTAAATAACGAGCTAATGAATCTCCTTCTTTTTGCTGCTAACGAGCTAACGAGCTAATCAAATTCGAGAGCGAGATTATGAGAGACAACGAGAGTTTGAGAGAGCGAGATTTTGAGCGAGAGCGAGAGCGTGAGCGTGAGCGAGAACGAGAGCGTGAGCGTGAGCGTGAGCATGAGCGAGAGCGAGATTTTGATAGAGAACGAGAATACCGTACAAATTTCTCTTTTTTTTTCCTTTTTAATTATTACACATTCCACCTTCTTCTTTCTAATCCTTTCTTCTTCTTCTTTTTTTTTTTTTTAATTTTCCATTTTATAAAAAAAATCTAAAAATATTTATTATTTTATTTAAACTCTAAAAAGAATAAATTAAAAATAATAATAACTCATAAAAAAATGTAAATTAAATATCTCATTTATATAAAAATAATTACAAAAATCAGTGTGTCCCACAAGGTAGACGTCGTCGATTTCGAGCTGGTTGTCGTCGTCGACTTCGAACTTGAGGTTGCTCGGGTTCTTTTTGATGTTGCTCTGGTACCTCTGCAGGCGCTTCATAATATAAATATTCATTATGCTCTCCACAACCCCGACCATGTCCATGCACGTATGAAGACGAAGGACCAGCCTCTGAGTCATAATGTCCTGAACCAAATGCTGGCATCATCATCGGACTAATATAATCAATTTGACTCTGCATCTGCGTCATAGGGGGCAACTCTTCCACATTATGTGCAACCTCATCAAACTCATCATTTTCCCGAACAAGTCCTCTACGTCTAGGAGCTGGTGGAGGAACAATAGGTATATTGTACATATAATGAATTTCCTCCATATAGCTTTGGTTGTCACTACATATAGCAAGAACCTGGTTCGGATCATTCGCAACCTCACGGAGTCTACTATTGTTCGATCTTTGTGAATTATAAAACAATTAGACAATATTTAAAATAAATTTAAATAAAAAAAATTAGATAATATTCATTCATTTACTAGATGACCCACAGCTGCTCCCGGACAAGTGACTTAGTGCCTTGTGATATTATTATACCAATGAATATATTCTGGAGTGACATTTGTGTCAAACTGTTCAAGAGAAACCCAAGTGACATTTGTGTCAAACTGTTCAAGAGAAACCCCCACTGCAATAAACCTTGCACGATAGTGCCATCGCACTACCAAATGTGCAACTTTTTCGGACCAATCTCTAGTCCTTAGGTCAATATCATGCAGTACGGGTTCAGTATTACAAGGCGATGGGATACCCTACTGAAAACCGAATTGTCTCATCATCTTGTCAGGAAGATGCCACTCACCAATATGAAAACATATGAGAGGACTCATCGTCTACCATATGTTTTGACCATTCGTACAAAAATTAAGCAAAGTATGCACAATAATTTTGTACGGCTCCCAAATAACCTGAAACACAAAATATTATATTAGAGAATATTAAAAACAAATACAATAAAAATGTGAATAAAATAATCAATTAGGTTTAATGTAATGTACCTGTTCAGGTTGAAGCAGATCAAATATTATCTATACTGGTTGACTACATGTGTGGCTGTCCTAGTCACACAAATTTTGTCTCTTCACCTAAATTTTTAAATTGATAATTTAGGATTTAAATTAACTAGATCAGTGATATAAAAATTAAATTGAATTAAAACAATATACTGAGAACCGTAGGCTCGTCCAACTAACTAAACGTCATTAACATGATGTAGTTGTGGAGCCATTGTTGGAAATCGCTCCCAAACCCGTAGTTGCAAAAGTATGAGAGGCCTAGCTATCTCTCAAACATCAGGTGTATCAGTGTCTATCAACGTCTATTATTGATAGTTCTTAAATTTTGTTATATCTTGTAAATATTTTCAACAATTTTACCATTTGAAATAATTCTTCATTAAAAAATAAAAAGAAAAAAGAAAAATACGCAAGTGATAACAATAATAAAAAAAAAAATTGGCATTTTTTTTCTATAGATGCAAAAGTTTAAAAACTCAAGTTATAATTACTAATACACAATTATATTTGGCTATCCAATACAATTTTCCTAATTCAAATACTTAACAAACCTAAACAAAAATACTAATCTAAAACAAATCAAATAACATCTATAATAATCTGATATATAATTATTGAGTTTGTTAAGCGATACCAATGGTTTGCGTGGATGCAAAACGGCATATATCAATTAAAATTTAGATGATGATGTCAATAACTAGTGGATTCCAAGTAGGATTAAGATGCATGCTAAACTACCCTATTCAAATATCGATTCTAATTCTGATGCCAATGCAGATTTAGATTCACTGGTAGATTGATGTAGATTCATACTCATATTTAAAATTGTGAGAAAATGGATCAGATTGTCCTGAGTGATTTTGGACGGAGTGGTATAATCAACATAAAATAAAAATATAAACAATAAACTAAAGAAAATAATAAGTTTTGGGCCAAAAATAGCACCATGAGCCTATAGGAGACGGGGAGAGGGTTAGTTTATGTCAAAGTCTAAACTAATGTGGTCGGACAAGGCCTTGACCGATCCTAGCAAAATAGCTAATGGGCATGTCTCATGCAATGCCTCGGCTCAAAGCATCACCCTAAGACCAAAATGTGTCTAGAAAATGATGCTTAGTCTTGGCCAAGGTCGTGACTGACCGCCAAACACAAAATTGAGTGTGACCCGGCCCGAGAGATTATATAATTATCATAAAGTGACTCTAAAATCTTAACTAAACAACCTAGATCATTCACTTCTGTAAATACATTAGGGGTAATTGTAATTTTAATAATAATAATAATAAATTGACAATTGGGCACGTGTCCTTAGGTTTTGCTTTTTTACAAACATGTTAAAAAACTTCCGCCTGAAAATTTGATTGCTATTTGATTTCTATGTGATTTTTATGTGACTGCTATCTGATTTCTATGTGATTGCTAAGTGATTGTCGCACCTGCAATTACAAAAAAGTTGAAGTCCTGGCTTTGGTTTCTTAAAAATTTAAAATATATTTGTCATACAATACAATTTCCCAATACATTATCATTATAGCTTCATATGAGATAACTTGAATCCTACTCTTAAACTCTCTAACTTCAACACCCTCACTCAATGACTTAAGCAACAAATGTATGTGGCAAGCACCACATTAGTATGCATGTTTTCTTTTTTTGCGAGTCATTTTCTTCTTCCTTTCAAACAAGTTCACTGCGAGTGTCCGGTGAAATATATGTGTGCTTCCCCTATCCAGATTTTGACATCAACAAATATAAGTTGAAAAAAAAGTTTATTAGATACTAATTAACTTTTACTTATCCATTTAATTCAAGGGTGAAATTCAAATTTCTAATATTTCCAAGCTTTATGCCAACAACTTGAAATATGAAAGTTGGTAGAATCATTGAGGGGTGATTAATCATTCAAAATTGTTAAGAAAACACAGGAGATGTTTTCTCCCATGTTGATAAAGAAAGACTTGCTTTACGACTTGATTCAACTTGACTCGTGCCCATTGGTCATTTGTGCGTCAACATATAAAATTTACAACCACTATTGCATACCAAAAAGAAGTATGAAAAGAGAAAGTATCCAAAAGTTTTTTGGTAGCAAAGAAACATTCAATAAAATAAGCTCTCACTTTAACTTTAAAAAAGATTGAACTTTGACATCATACATTTTCACAAAAACCACTTATATAAATGGGACCCCCTAGGTGTCAATTATTGACCTATGGTTTAAAAATATCCCAAACAAATTAGAGAAGTAAATAGGCTATGTTTATGGATTTACGTATTTATTCCAAAGTGAACTTGACTCAATGGTATTGACATGGCTTCCATCTCTAAAGATCTTAAGTTCAATTCTTCTACACTGTAGTTGGTGTACTAAAAAGAACTTATCAGCTATTTTTCTTTCAAAATCCTACATTTAAATGAACTTTTCTTAAATCAAACAAATAATCTATGGTAATTTAACACTCTCCTCATTTGTGGACATAAAAATTTTAGAAGACTCGAAAAGTATACATAAATATTAAACGAAGAAAATGACATTAAAGAGATTTAAATGTAAGATGAATTTTTGTTCTAATATCATATTAAATTACCAATTAACTAAAAAATTCTGGAGTGAGGTTACTATCATTTTGGTCATATCACTTTAACAAAAAGAAAAATAGAAGATAAGTGCAAATACTTTGGATTTATAATAGTCACACATCTGGTGTAAGACACCTCGATAAGAGAAAGTAAAAGATGACAAAAGAAGTAATGTAGACTTTACATAAAATTTGATTTGAGAGAAACCATGTTGCTATTTTGAGAAGCAACTTTAATATTGGGACGAATAATAATAAAGTGGCAGATTCAAAACTTTATTTTAAGAGGTTTCACACAAAGTGGGTTATTTTTAGAACCTAGTTATTGACTAAATTTACATACATAATTGTTAATTTGGTAGAAATTGAACATTTGGAGCTAGATCCAGCTTTTATCAGAAGATTTATTATAAAATATGAGATCTAGTTACTACTAAAAGAGGTCCAAGCTCAAGCTCGAATGGGCAATGTCAAGGCCCTAAACGGTGTCACGATTGTAACTTTTCAACTATACTGAGCTATAACATATTAACACAAACATGGCAAGCCTTAAGTCTATCACTAGCTCATTAACATTGCATTGTGAATCTTTCTACTCTGTCAAATATTAGGCAATGCTCTCTTCTAGCTCAAATCGAGCACCTTTTTACTTAATGACATATCTTGAGCATTAACCCAAACTCGTTGCACACGTGGGCATTCTTTCGTTCATCGATCACATCGTATCATCTAAGTGTTCTTAACTCGACCTTTGTAACTTAACTTGCTCTCGATAATGCACATTGCACTCTCAGGAATTTCAATTCTTTCACACCTATAATTGACTTGTTAACTGTTGAGGTAAAACCTATAATTTTACAATCAATTATTCTATCGTGTCAATCTAATCTAAAATTAATCAATTAGACACGATAAAAATAATCAAGCACAGGACACAAGCAATTTTAACGTGGAAAGATCTCCTTAAAGTGAGGAGTACAAAGCCACAGATCGAAGTTGAAATCTTCATTATAATCAATAGTAGGTTACAATAAGTTCTTCCTAGTCACAACTAGAGACATACACAATAGATATCTCGAGATTAATAAATCTCAAAAACAAAAAACAAAAATAGAGAATGCTAAATTAGAAAGATCTTACTTGAATTGGCAACCAATTACGCACTAATCCGAACGTAGGCAGCTCCAAAAGAAATCTCCATGATTTAGATTGATGACCCCATGTCAAAAATACGTTGTCAAAATTTTAGTTCGATTGGATCATGAATTTGAAAGGGAAACTCAACATGAGGAGTTCCTTCAGTAAAAACAGATCGTCCAAATTCTATTGTGATTGAACACATATATTTACAGTCATACAAGAGATTATGCAATCAAAGTAAATTACAGCATGCTTTTCAAATAAAATACAAAGGTTGAGAGATTATATCTTTGAAGAACCGTTCTTCAAGTAATCCCTCGATCCAACTTATTCATGAACGCTTTGAACAAGTACGTCATAAACAGAAACTCAATCCTCGAACCAACCAGGACACTGCTACTCGGATTTCTCAGTATGCTCAAGGTGAGAACCTAGGAGTGGTGGACTCTAACTATTTTGGTTAAGGGGATATTTGTGAGTTTGGAGGAGGAAGACGAGCGAAAAAGCACTACCGCATAGGAACTTCTCGATCGTTTAGGCTATCGCATAGCAAAAACTTCCAGTCGTGTAGACTATCGCATAGGCAACAAGAGCCTATCGTATATGCTTTGTGTTTGTCGTATAGACTATCGTATAGTCTCTCTTTGCGTTCTTTTTGTAATTTTTGTTTTCTTGAAAAACTTCTTTTTTCTTGGAAGTAAAATGAAAAGCTCTTTTTCATTTTATTCTAATTGCCATAAAATTTCTATAACCACCCACTAAGGTAGTTTTTGAAAAAAAAAAAAAGATTATTATTCAAAATAATAAATAATATAAATAAATATGATAACTAACTTATCATATTATATTTATAACCTATAGTTATTATTGCATCACATACAATATAAACTATAGTTTTTTTTCTCTATTTTATAAATCATATTCATATTAAATTAACAACTATTTGAATCTCATTCAAATATTTATTCCTCCCATTAGTGTATCAAATACATCAATTATATCATATATAATTAAATTCCCTCTTATTAATTTGAACAATTCAAATTAACCCAAAAACTGATTCTCAACATAACCCTTTTGAGCTACCAAAGGGACCTTATGGACCTGTAGCTTGAAGTTCTAATTGTACATGAATAATTAATTAAACTCTTTAATTACATTATCCACCATCCATTAACTGTCGGGCACTACACTAAAGACCGACAGTTGCACTCTTCACACTACAGATATATATATGTGTCCACTGGATATAATCAATCAATAGCATAAAGACTCTTCACACTACAGCTGGACCAAATTACCATTTTGCCTCTCTAGTTACATCTAACTCCTTAAGTACCATTGATTCCTCTAATGAACAATAAGTCATAGTACCACTATGACTGAGTTCTCTTTGGCCAAGAGATGGTGCGGCCACTATGATCAAGACCTGAAATCAGTCTTTAAGGGAGCAATTTATCTACTTACCCCTGCATCAAGGTGTTGGGGATGATGCCCTAAACTCTCGTTGGGTCTTGTAGTTTGTAAATACTATATTGAACAAATGTTTGTGATGTAATAATATTTGATATTTCTTCATTATTGTCTATGAAACATGGAATGTTTTATTTGCTTTACCACAAACTAATAAACTAAGATCTCTGGTTGTCATTGTAACTTAAGCATGTATGTATAGATACACAGGTGGATCATGTCTTATGTGATAACCAAAATGGTCTGTAGTATATAGATATAAGAGGGAAACCTTATCTTGGTGACGCTACAGATGCGATCCGCTATGTAGAATAGTTAAAAGTATCGTGACTTGCTACAGATGGTCTGATCCTAATCATTCATGTGAAGACATGCAAGCGGGGGCGTCCTATATAAAGAAGTTTGTATAAGACTGGACCACAAAGTGTTATAATCTTGTTATATAACACCGTTCATGATAAAGACTTCACTTCACTAGGATGACCATAAGTAACATGACCTTAATCTTGAGTGAGTTGGGAACTCCTGCCTTTGAGGGTGGTCCTTTGATTTACATGGGTGCGAGTGGCCAGATTGTCGACTCAAACCTACCACTTTGAGAATTCGTCTAATTGGGGAGTTGGGAACTCTGCTACACAAGATGGAATTCATTCCTTCTCCGAAGCAAGGGTAAGTAGATAGATTACTCCCTTAAGGGATGATTCCGGAGCTTAACGATGTGGCGCCACACACCTTCTCATGGCCTGAGAGGTGTCCACACATAGTAGGACTATGTTGTATTATTCATTATGGGATCATTGGTACTTAAGGAGTTAGATGTAACTGTAGGGGAAAACGGTAAATTGGCCCAGCTGTATTTACGAGCATTTATGAAGGGTTATTGTATGGTTGATTGGTTATATCCAATGGACATAGAAAAATATGTGGTGAGAATGCTTGATAGCTAAAGAGTTTAGTCAGCTATTCACGTACCATTGGAGCTTCAAGCCACAGGTTCATAAGGTCCCCTTGGTAGCTCAATGAATTCAAGTTGAGAATCAATTTTTGGGTTAGTTTAAAGTGTTCAAATTGACAAGAAGAAGTTTGATTATATATGATATGATTGAACTGGTCAATTATATATGATATAGTTGACATGATGTATGAGATACATTAATTGGAGGAAAAGGATATAAATATGATTTATTTCCAATGGAGGAGAAAAAGACTATAGTTTATATGTTGCATATGATATGATATTAAAACTATAGGTTATAAATATAATATGATTCTATTTATTTCTAATTAAACACTTATGAGATCATTATTGATTGTTTTTCTCCATAACCGTATGAGATAGTGGGAGATTGCAATCAGTTTTCGTAACTGAAGGGTAAAATGAAAATAGTTTTCATTTTGCAAAGAGATCGAATAATTGCTTAACGATTAGTACACTGCCCATCATCTAGCTAACGAGAGGATAGCTCAAGTTTACATAAGCGATCGTGTACAGCTATCGTGTACACGTGCAGGTTTCCTAAACGATCGTATAGCATTTTCTAAGCAATTGCGCGTAAGAGCGATTTACCTAAATGATCGTCTAAACAATTAGCCCCATTTTACTAAACGATCGTGCACCATTTTCTAAACAATCAAGCATCTATTTATACGATAGACACAAAATCTCTCCCACTTGCTTGGTCACTGTAAACGATCATAGTTTCCTCCTTCCCACTACCAAATCAAACAGAACCCACACTTCCTGGATTCTCACTCCGAGAATACCGAGGTTACTGAGTGGTGGAGTCTTCCTTGCTACCTGTTCGTGTAGAAGATCATTCGGTGGTGAGCAACAGCAAGATTTGATGGACAATAGGCTTGGCAGCGAGAGTTGTTGTTCCTTGACGAGAGCGAGATTTAAAGAGAATAAGAGTTCTTCAAGAGGTATGTCTCTCGTTCCTTTGTATTTAAGTTTGAAAAGCATATCGTAACTTGTTTGTAGATGCATAACTTGTTGTATGTTTGTGAAAGCTGTATTTCTGTCAAAATGAATTTGGAACGATCTTGCTTCCGCTCATAGGTACTCTTTGATAAGAGTTTCTTCACGAGGAAGGAGTGAATTCCGTATTGTGAAGTTGAGTTTCTAGCTCCCCAAACAGACAAATCTCCAAAATGGTAGGCTTGTTGAGTTGACAATCTGGTCACTCTCACCCATACAAATCAAAGGACTGCCTTCATGAGCAGGAGTTCACAACTCACTTAGGATTTATATCATATCACCTGTAGTCATCCTAGTGAAATGTAAGTCTCTGTTATCAACAGTGTTATATAAAGAGACTAATCATTTCGTGGTTCGGTCTTATACAAACTCTTTGTATAGAATACCCTCGCTCGCATGTCTCCATGTGAATGATCAGGATCAGATCATTTGTAGCACTTTACAACATTTGTAACATCTACAAAGCGGGTTATATCTGTAGTGTTACCAGGATAAGATACCCAACCTTATCCATCTACTACAGACCATTTAGGTTATTATTTAAACAAGATCCACCTGTATGTCTCTACATACTTGTTTAAATTTACATAAAATAACCCCGGATATTAGTTTATTGAATTGAGTATATGCTTATAAAATAACACTTATTTTATTAATAACAATATGTTTATACAGAGATTACAAACTACGAGATTACAAGGAGATTCAGGATACCGTTCCTAATAGAATCAACTTCGAAAATGCTGAAATATATCACTATACGAAATAATTTCTTTTCTCTCTTTTCTTTCTGGTTTTCTCATGTGTGTTGTCACTACTTCTCGACTTTTATGAATTTTATATGCTGATTGGTTGCTGTTTAGTCCCATATTTAGAAAACAAAAAACCTAATATCCCATCAAAATTTCTCCTCTTTCACAATGTGGAGAAACTTATCATTTCTACAGCTGAATGACAAAACTCAAGTTTTTCCCTTGGTGAACTCTTAGTCTTCTCGAGATCAAACATCATTTCAAAGCATCTCTCCTCTAATGATACCTCACATCTATGTGCTTAATGAAATGCAACATTCTTACCAAAATAAATAGCTCTTTGATTATCATAGTACATCATATCGAAGGGATCGAATCACATGCGGAAGTGCATGAACCCCAGTTTCATTGGCCTTAAAACAATTTGAAATCTAAGAAAAAAAAAGAGAAATACATACATATAGAGACGTACAATACAGGATAAAAATATACTATAACAATTAAACATGAGCCCATGATTACTGCATGCGAGATCATGGAGTCCCTGAGGGGAATGTTCGGACAACCGTTCGCACAGCTCAGGCACGACGCTCTAAAGTACATCTTCAATTCACAAATGAAAGAGGGGACTTCTATTCGGGAACATGTTCTCAACATGATGGTCCACTTTAATGTGACGGAGATGAATGGGTCGAGCATCAATAAGGCCAGCGAGGTTAGCATTATTCTGGAATCATTACTAGAAAGCTTCCTTCATTTTGTTAGCAACGCTATTCTGAATTGTGTTGACTACGACCTTACAACTCTACTCAATGAGTTGCAGACTTTCCAATCTTTATTGAAAAGCAAGGAGAAAAAGGTTGGTGAAGCAAATGTTGCTTCATCATCTAGAAAGTTCCACAAAGGTTCGACCTCTGGAACTAAGTCTGCACCTTCTTCCTCCAGAACAAGAAAGTAGAAAAAGAAGAAGGGTGGTAAGGGGAAGGCGCCTGCTAACCCACAACCTACTGCTCCAAGGGCTAGGCAACGAGTGCTGGTTGACAAGGGAAAATGTTTCCATTGCAACCAGGAAGGTCACTGGAAAAGGAACTCCCTCAGTTATTTTAAGAAGGCCAAACAATGTAAATGTGATTTACTAGCTTTTGAAACTTGTTTAGTGGAGAATAATGATTTTGCCTGGATTATTGACTCTGGGGCCACTTGTTGGGGTTGTTGCCCTAAAGTCTCGTGTCCTGTAGTTTGTAAACAGTTTGCACGAATGCTTTTGTTGTATAATATATGATATTTTACTTCACATCTTGTATTTTACTCAGTTGCATGTTTTATTTGCTTTACCATAAACCAATAAACTTAAAATCCCTAGTTATCTGTATGTAACTCAAGCATGTATGTAGTGACATACAAGTGGATCATGTCTTGAGTGATAACCAAAATGGTCTGTAGTATATGAATATAGGAGGGAAACCTTATCCTAGTAATGCTACAGATACGGCCTGCTTTGTAGAGTGGTCACAAGTGTTGTGACTTATCACAGATGGTCTGATCCTGAACATTCGTGTTGGGGACATGCAAACGGGGGCATCCTATATAAAGAGTTTGTATAAGACCTGACCACGAAGTGTTAACGTCTCATTATATAACACCATTCATGATAGAGACTTCACTTCACTAGGATGACCATAGGTAACATGACCTCAATCCTGAGTGAGTTGGGAACTTCTACCATTGAGAGCACTCCTTTGATTTGTATGGGTACGAGTGGCCAGGTCGCTGATTCAAACGTACCATTTTGAGGATTCGTCTGATTTGGGAGCTGGGAACTCAGCTACACAAGATGGAATTCACTCCTTCCCCGAGACAGGGGTAAGTAGATAAATAGCTCCCTTAAGGGCTGATTCTAGGGCTTGAACGATGTGGCGCCACACATCTTCTCTTGGCCCGAGAGGTGTTCACACATAGTTGGACTATGTTGTATTGTTCATTAGAGGAATCAGTGGTACTTAAGGAGTGAGATGTAACTACAGGGGCAAAACGATAATTTGGACCAGCTGTACTCACGAGCATCTACGAAGGGCCATCATACTCATGAATTGTTATATCCGATGGACACAAAAATATATCTTTGGTAAGAAGAGTTCAGCTGTTGGTCTTTAGTAGAATGTCTAACAGTTAACGGATGGTGGATCTTGTGGCTAAAGAGTTTAGTCAGCTATTCATGGACCGTTGTAGCTTCGAGCCACAAGTCCATTAGGTCCCTTGGGTAGCTTGGATAAAGTCGAGAATTAGTTTTTGGGTTAATTTGAAATGTTCAAATTGACAAGAGGAAGTTCAATTATATATGATATAATTGGACTGGTTAATTATATATGATATAATTGGCTAAATGTATGAGATACATTATTTTAGAGGAAATTAGATATAAATATGATTTATATCAAGTGGAGGAGAAATTACTATAGTAGATATGTGATATCAAACTATAGGGTAAAAATATAATATGATTATATTTATTAATTATTTAATTGGTTAATTATATGATAATTAACCTAAAATCTCTCTCGAACGTGCGTTAATGGGGAACAACGTCGGTTATTGTAACTGATGAATAAAAATGAAATTTGTTTCATTTTGAATCGTTCGGAAAAAGATTGAAAGGTTGGCGTTGGTGTGAAAATGTAAACGATCGCTTAAACTTGAGAGCCTAAACGATATTTGCTCAGCACCTAAATGATCGCATACCTCGCGCCTAAACGATCGCCTACCTAGTGCCTAAATGATCGCACACTAAGTCCTAAACGATCGATTAGTTTTCCTAAACGATGGGTTAGTGTGTCGTGTTTGCTAAACGATCGCCTTCTCTTTTCTAAACGATCGTTTAGTAAAATCTACACGATCATGTAGTTTCTTTTAAGCGATAAGCATCTTGCTATGCGATAGCTTCATATTCTCTCCCACTTGCTTACCGTTTACATGATCAGTTCTTTCTCCTACATCTACCAAACTCACCAAAGACCACGCTTTGGGTTCTCACTTCGAGAATACCTGGGGCACTTTTTTTGTGGTGTCGTCCCCGCTATGTTCGTGTATTTACTGTTGTTCGTGTTGCTGTAGTTGACGCATCTGCTGGGCGTTGGTTATTCGGGTAGAGGTCTTCCGCTGCGTTGAGTTCGATAGTTTGAAGAGCGTCTTCAACTGGTACAAGAACTCTCTCCCTTGTTATTTCTTCTTCAAAGCATGCCATTAATAATTGTTTGTTTGCATAACTGTGCGTTTGAATGTATATGGTGTATTTCAGTCATCTCTAAGCTCATTCATAACTGTGCGTTGAGTTCGATAGTTTGGAGCGATCGAAACGTGCTCATGGAACTCTTCGTTAAGAGATTCTTCAATTCAGACCTTTGTGGTCCGATATATGTACAAGCCAGTGGAGGTTATTAATACTTTATCACTTTCATTGATGATTATTCAAGGTATAGGTATGTTTATTTAATGCAATAGAAGTCTGAGTCATTTGAAAAGTTCAAAGAATTCAAGGCTGAAGTTGAAAACGCATTAAATAGAATGATAAAAACACTTCGATCTGATCGAGGTGGAGAGTTTTTGGATTCATCTTTCCAAAAGTATATGATAAAACATGGAATAGTATTCCAACTATCAGCACCTAGTACACCTCAGCAGAATGGTGTATCAGAAAGGAGAAATCGAGCCCTGTTAGATATGGTTTGGTCTACGATGAGTTATGCTTCCTTACTTGACTCATTTTGGGGTTACGTAGTAGAAACTGCAGCTTATATCCTGAACTGTGTTCCCTTCAAGAGTGTTGCCATAACACCTTTGGAGTTATGGAATGGTTGTAAAGCTAGTTTATGTCATTTCAGGATCTGAGGCTGCCCAGCGCATATGCTTGAGGCTAATCCTAAGAAACTAGAACCACGTTCAAGGTTATGCCTATTTGTAGGCTACCCCAAGGGAAAGAGAGGTGGTTATTTTTATGATCCTAAAGAAAAAAAATGTTTGTATCGACAAATGCTACTTTTCTTGAGGAGAATCATATAAGAAAGCACAGACTTAGAAGCAATATCATGTTGGATAAGCTTTCCAAAGAAACTGCTGAATCTTTAACAAGAGTTGTTGAATAGCCTATTACCTCAACAGAAGTTGTTGAAATAGGTTCATCTAGTAGGTCAAATCCACCTCAAGTGTTGAGGGAACCTCGACGTAGTGGGAGGGTTGCAAACCCACCTATCCACTATATGGGTTTAACTGAAATCCTAGCTATGGTAGTTGATGGCGAGGTTGAGGATCCATTGTCTGATAAGAAAGCAATAGAGGATGTTGACAGAGATGAATGGATCAAAGCCATGGATCTTAAAATGAAGTCTATGTTCTTCAATTCAATTTAGGATCTTATAGATCAACCTGATGGGGTTAAATCTATTGGTTGTAAATGGATCTACCAGAGGAAACAGAGTGCTGATGGGAAGATGCAAATCTTCAAGGCTAGACTTGTGGCAAAGGGTTATACCTAGGTAGAGGGAATCGACTATGAGGAGACTTTCTCGCCTGTTACCATGCTAAAGTCTATCTAGATCCTCCTATCTATTGCATCATATTATGACTATGAGATATGGCAAATGAATGTCAAGATTGCTTTTCTGAATGGCAATCTTGAGAAAACCATTTATATGGAGCAATCCGAGGAATTCATAGTCCAAGGTCAAGAGCAAAAGGTTTACAAGCTTATGAGTACAAGAAGATCATCAACACATCAGTAGTTTTCCTAGTAATGTATGTAGATGATATCCTACTCATTGGGAATGATGTAGACTTACTGGCTACAGTTAAGAACTGGCTAGCGACCCAATTCTAAATGAAAGATTTAGGAGAGGCTCAGTTTGTTCTTGGTATTCAGATCTTTCAAGATCGAAAGAACAAAATGCTAGCATGGTCTCAGCCATCGTATATTGATAAGATGTTGATCAAATATTCGATGCAGAACTCCAAGAGGGGCCTCTTGCCTTTCAGGCACGGAGTTACTTTGTTTAAGGAATAGTATCCTAAGACATCTCAAGAGGTTGAGGATATGAGACGGGTCCCCTATGCATCTGTCGTGGGCAGTTTAATAGAGTTAATTAAAAATTCGCACTCAATTCACTACGTTTGCTGCCTATGATTGCGATGTTATGTACTCGACCTGACATCTGCTATGTAGTGGGGATGGTTAGTAGATATCAGTCTAATCTAGGATATGATCACTGAACAACCGTTAAGAACATCCTCAAGTATCTATCGAGAACAAGGGACTACATGCTTGTGTATGGTTTTAAAGATTTGCTCCATACAGGATACACGAACTTTGATTTTCAGACTGATAGGGATTCTCAGAAATCTACTTCAGGATTAGTGTTCACTCTTAATGGAGGGGTGCATCACGGACTTCATCATGAAGGCTTAGTATATAGTGGCTTATGAAGCTGTTAAGAAGGCTGTTTGGCTCAGAAAATTCCTGACTGATCTGGAAGTTGTTCCAGACATGTCAAAGCCCATCACACTTTATTGTGATAATAGTAATGTTGTGGCTAATTCTCGTAAGCCAGAGCTCACCCCTCCTGGGTTCTCACCCAAAAATACCAAGGTGACCAAGTGGTAGTGTCTTCTCCCTTTGGTTCAAGCTCTTGCTGTTGTTCGAGGAGTTTGTTCTTGTTCGAAGTTTTCGTGAAAGTTCGAAGGATTAACGAGAAGAAAAATTCTTCAAATGTATAATCTATGAACTTTATTATTTTTTCAAAAGCATGTTGTAATTTATGTTGTGATACATAATCTGTACTGTTTACTGTAAACGTTTGTTTTCAATCGAAATGGGATTTAGATGATCCACATAGGTTCTCATAAAACGAGTTTCCTTCAGTGCAATGGATGGGTGGTGGAGTAGTTCCTCTCGAGATCTATCTCCGATGAAGCTTTGGTCATCAATCGGAAGAAGTTGTGGAAGTGAAGAACTCTCAAAGACTTTCTTGTTTATGCTCTCGTTTGTGACCACAGGAATCTGCCAAAAAAAAAGTCCCAAATGCTTTGAATTTGGGCTCCAAAGCTCTATTTATAGAGCTCAAACGCTGTCAGCTTTGATAATCCCGCTCTGAATCACTGTCATTACTAACGCGGTGGGTGAAATATCATCATGATCTTATCTCTTTGATATTCCTAAGGTATGCATTCATGACTATTTTTTCTAAAGTATCAATGCATTCCACCCACTTTGCGATCAACCTTATATCATGGCTATCACCCTGTAGTTGCGGCATTTCGTGCGACCAACTTTTCTTCATTAAAATCAATGCATGCAATCGACTTTGCGATGGTTTGGGATCAACGCATGCGATCGATTCTTGCGAAGACTACAAAATAGACATTTTGACAGAAAATAATGCTTGATATAGGGTTAGCGGGATTTTTAGTTCTGATCAATGTAAGTTCATTATTCCACATGAATTCTTAGCAAAATTAACACATGTTCTGCTCATCAACCCTCATAATTCTAAATAAAATGTTGCAATAACTTGTATTTCTACAAGCCATTAGTTATTTCCTCTCTCTTTCTTAATTACATTAAGAATCTCTCATCTCTAAGCTCATTCACTACTGTCATTAGGGTTTGTCCATCTATATAGCCTTTTACCTGCAACGCTTCGTTATTAAAATGCTTGACATACTTGCTTAAGTTTCTTTGGTCCTCTATTATATAGTTAACAGATGGGTAATGGGCTTCCACTGATCTCTTTCTCCTAAAAACTAGGTTATGAATGCCTGTGCTAATTCTTTGAAGGACCTATGGATTTTCTTTTTAAGTTTCCTAGACCATTCTTTTTGCTGATCATGTTCAAGTTAAAGAGAATGCTCAACATCTTATTTTTGGGTTTTATGTCCTAAAAACTCGCTGTTTGTAAAATGATAAACATTTTTTATTATCAATATACTTGTTATTGATGTCATAAATTGTATGAAAGACTAAATTCAATAAACTAAGACCCATGACTATTGTATGAGTACTTGAACTTTATGTGGAGACATAAGAGTGGATTGGGTTCGAGTAAATAGTCAAAATGATCTATGATACATGAATGAGGTACTGTACCTTATTCTGGTAACACCATTGGATATGCCCTACTCTGTAGTTGTTACAAAGAGTTATAAAGTGCTACATACGATGTAATCCTAATTCGTACATGTTATGACATGAGGAGTGAGGGTGTCCTATGCAATGAGTTTGTATAAGATCAAGACCAAGAAATAAGTCACTCTTACTTTATAACGCTGTTTTTTGTTTAAGACTGATTATTTCACCTAGATGACCTAGGTAACTCGATCTTAATCCTGAGCTAACTATGAACTCCTGTTTATTCGGGATTTTCCTTAGATTTGCATAGTTGAGGGTTGGCTCAACAGTGCTAGCTCAATAAGACTTCCATTTCAAGGGTAAGACTGGATAGATAGCTGGGGGGACATAGGATGCAAGACGGAGTTCATGCCTACTCGATTTAGGGATAAGAGAAAGGTTGTTCTCTCAAGTGCTGAATCCAGGTCTTGAATAAGGGTCCCCACTCTTTCACTGGGCTGAGAGAGTTTGGTTTGGTGATTGAATCACAAACCAGTTGTTCACTAGAGGATCAGTAGGGACTTGAGGAATAAGACGTAATCTCGGGGGTAAAACAGATATTTGACCCAGCCATTATTACGAACAACCTGGGAAGGGTCGGCTTGTTGATTAAGGTTAAATCATGTGGACATAATATATCTACAGTGAGGGGGGTACAGCTATGGGCTTTAGTGGAATGATCCATTAGTTAACAAATGGGGGATTAATTTGGTCTAATAAGTTTAGCCAATTAATCTCAGATCGTTGAAGCCCATGATCTGTAGGTTCTGATATCCTACTAGCTCGTAACAGACTAACTCTAGAATAATGTGATAAGTTAATTTGAAATGTTCAAATTAGAATTAAGAGAATTAGTAATTATATGAGATATAATTATGTTTAATTTTAGAATTAAACGGAATAGGATAATTTATATATTTAAATATGATGTAAATATATAAATATGGATATGTGTTAAAATTAATTTAATATTTGATATTAAATTAATTAAGTTTTATTTAATAATTAATTTATGAAATTAATTAAATTTTCATTTTTAAAATCAAAATAGATTTTTTAAATCAAATTTTTTATCCTGAGATAAAATTAAAAAATTGGAAAACAAAACACACTTAAATGGAAAAATGGATTTTTCCAATATCCATCTTTGAACTAGCTCACACATGAAGCAACATCTTGTCTTTGTCTTCTCCAAGCATGAGTTACAACTCATGTAGCTCTTCTCTTTGCATGTTAATATGCAATATAATGAAGAGATTGGAGTGAAAATCGGGCATGCAATCCATACCGTTTTTGAGAAAAAAACTGGTTTGAAGAATGGTTCTTCAACAAGGTTGCTATAGTGAGTTTTTCTCCTTCATCCCTTGATTCAAGCTTGTTTTGAGTCCCACAACTCAATCTAGAGCACAAGAGAATAGTGGGGAAGATCTTGAGGTGGTCTACAACAAGATTTGGAGAAGATTGCAGCTAGAGAAAGAGATTTGAAGAAGTTCTACAAGAGGTATGTCTCGAAACCCATGTTTCTACAAAAGCATCCTTTATATTATGTCAGAATTAGTGAATTTGAGTGTTTAGATGATCCTTGTGCTTCCGCTGCTATTGATACAATCCTACACTTATTGCATCGTCCAATCCATGGAGTTCCATCCATGATCGGTACGTGTCAAGATGTTTGATTGAGTCTTTCTTCTCGTCGGATAATTTGATAGTTGGTTATTTAAACTTGGTAATTTGACATTCATAATCTCATTGGTAAAAGGTGGATCTCTCTATTCAATCAAGGCATCCAAGTCTAAGCTATCATTGTGCCTTTTGTACATATTTCCCTGGATATGACCTAACTCACTTTAGATTTTGTGTAAGTCAGCTTCGAATGGGCTTCCTCGGCCTCAGTGCCATGTGCTTTCTCCATCATTCTTTTGTTGATCATATCTCATTTGTTTGTATCTTGTTGAATTCTTGTGCCATCGTACCTCGACTTCGAATGTGACTAAGTGAAACCACTGTATCTTGGACTTCAATCTTCTATTCATGCTAACATTCATCTTAACATCGTTCGGGTATTTTGTCATATAACCATCTCTTTGATGTATCTCCTTCTATAGTTTGGATTCACATGTATCTCTTACTTCCTCAGGGTTTTTTGCTCCTATTCATGCTAGAATTTTGCCTTTCCCACAGTTTTGAAGTGGGAGGATTTGATTCTCCCATTCGACCATGGAGCTTTTCTTTGGCAAGGTCACGAACAAGGTTGTCCAGTTGATCTTCTTGTTCTCGTTGTATCGTGGGATAATTCAAAGGGTAGAGAAATTCCAATTATCGTGTCACATTATGTTTTATCCCATTCACTCTTTGCTCTAGTCCTCAACCTCCCCTTAGATTTGAGGTTGAGAGGATTGTTTTTCCCTCATTCTTCTTAGATGGCAGTCTTAATCAGAATCCTATTCACTTAAGCTCTTTTTTCGCCCTTAACTCATCTTTCTAACTTCTTGTAATGTCTTCTTCACATATTACTCCGGACTTGGTCTCCGCTCGGGCTGAGGTCGAGTAGCTTTGGATCACCTTCGACCCATTCCTCCCTCTTTCTTTGGCCCTTTCTCCCCTTCTTGGACTGATTTAGTGCACGTGGAGCCTCTGTGGACAAGTTTGTCCCTTGGTCCAATATTATCCCCAACATAAAAGATATCCAAACATGACCAAATAAACATTCATAAAATACTAACTAGTAACGATCAATTTAAGTTATCTGCTAACAAAATATAAAAATCTTTTAGAACTAATGTATAAATAAAATAAAATATCTCCATTGAAAATTGAAAAAAAAAAAAGAAAAAAATCCCAACAACCAAAATCTTGACGCTGGAAACAGGTGTGTATGAAGAGATAGACTACAACAATATTGGCAATTAGTGTAATTGTAGGGATAAAATTGATTAATACAATGGAATTTCATCAGTATGCTGACTCAATTTAACCAAAAATCATAAATTTCTATTTTTAGCTATTTTTTTAACTTGACACCCTAATTTTCCGGTTTAATTACACCATATTTATAGGACCCTGATAGAGCCCAATTCTAAAAGTTCCCTTCAACTCCAAGATTGTGGACAACCAGGTGACATCCAAAATGAAAGCCCACCAAAACGTCACATCCCTATTCAAATCCAAAGACTTCGACGCCCATGGTTTCCCGGTCGGCCTCTGTCCCCACAATATAGTATTTAAACCACCGCCTCACCAAAAAAAATCCCAGACCAAAACCATCACCATGGCGGCGCGGCGGTCCACGGCGAGCAAGCCGAGCCGGAGCGACGTCGTGTTGTGCGACGAAGAGCAGATGCGAATCACCGATCAGATCAGAGCCCAGTTCGATTCCACCGCCCCCAAGCGGCCGATGAAACCGAGCCGAAGCGAATCCGATTCGTCGCCACAAAACCCATCTGGAATCAACTCAGTCGAGGCTATTCCTGAGCTCGATAAGCTCCGAAACCTGCAGTCCCAATCTCATGTATTCCTCGATTTTTTTTACGTTTGTTTTTTAATCGTGATCTGGGTATGAATGTTTGAGGAATCTTTACAGGTTTTACGCTTGGGAGTTGGGGATTCGTTGGTGCAGGAGGACTATGTGGAGACAGAGTATTACAAGGAGTTGAATTCCATTGAAAAACGCCATCATAAGGTTTTTCTTTTTCTTTTACTACTTTTTTTCCCCTTTCGTTTAGTGTTTTTAATGAGAATCGTGGTTTGTATTAAGGTTAATGCGGACTCTATAATCGTTAGATTCTTTGTCAAATGTTGATGAGGCTTAAAGGGTTTTTTTTTTTTTTTTTTTAAAAAAAAAAAAAAAAAAAAAAAGCAGAGTTTCTCTGAACTTTTCAATTTTGTGGTGAATAATTTTCAATTTTGTGGTAAATACCATAAAATGTTGGAACTTATTGATAGTTTCAAAATTTTATCTAAGGGTTTTGAATTTTATAGACTAATTAGAAACAAAATACATATGTTTTTGAAGTTTAAGAATCTGATAGGAAAATTCAAAAGTTTTAGCATAATCATTTGGTTTTTTTTATTGCAATGGAGAGTATTTTTAGGGATATAGCAATATTTTAAAGAATTGCAAATATAACAAACTATATTAGTGATAGTCTATGAACTCCTATTAGTGATAGACTCCTACTAGAAATATGGGTCTACTAATGGTCTAGAAGGGTCTAATCAAAATTTTGTTATATCTGCAAATTCTTTTGCTATTATTATTATTGTGTTATATCTACTAATACTTCGGCCAGATTGCTATTTGGGTTTGGATAATATTTGCATGGTAGAAAACAAAACCATCTCCCGAGAGGTAGTGTTTAAGGTGAAAATTTTCAAATTCATATAGATATCAAACGACACCTTATTAACTTTATGAATTATTAAGTAATCGTTTACTATTATTATGAGAGAAATTTTCACTAAAAATTTATAGAAATAGCAAAAAAACACTAAAAAAACACTGATAGATACTTATAGACTTCTATCAACCTCTACCAATACTAGACTTTGATAGTATTAACTATAGATTTCTATCAACTTCCTATCAACTTCTATCGCTGATAGACACTGATAGATTTCTATCAACGTCTAATTGTAATAGACATTGATAATAATGTCTATCACAATTATAATTAGATTTTGTTATTTGTATAAATATTTTCTCTTATTTTTCTACAAAATCCTCATTATTAAGGATTTTAGTGATGATTTTGGAGGGAGCAGACAGGGAGTGGATTCATACAGGTAGGGAATGAAGGAGGACAAAATGGAGTCCATGTTAACAACACTGAAACTGAGTTTATTGATGTTGCAAATGGGAGGGTTCATCTTCATGGTGGCTACAAAGGCAATCCTGCAACTAATGACTGGCTCCCAAACTTTGATGATCATGATTTGATATTCAGATCCCGAAAGCCCAATCGAAGCGAAGGTTCCTCGCTCTAACCATGGAGAAATGAAACAATGTGGCTAGCCATTTTGTATACTCTTGACATACAAAACGAGGATTTAAAATTGTAAAATTGTATTTCGAACTCGATTTCAAGTTTTGATGCTTGAGGATAGTATGCAGCCACAGTCTGGCTGTATTGCTGACATGAATTGAACTAGCATTGCTAGTTCAGTCTTAATTGGATTTCATATTGAAATCTACATTGGAACCAAAAAGTTGGACATATCTTTTATGTTTGGGTAAGGGTGTCTGTAAGCTAATTTGCTTGTGAAAGGTTTTTTTTTTTTTTTTTTTTGGCATAATGTTGGATGTTATTTATTATTATTATTATTATTTTGAAATTATTGTAGAACATTGATTTGGTAATAATTTTAGATGAAAAGTTTATTGAAAGAGATGAATGTTTCCTTTCTTCTTTCTTCTTTCTTTTTCTTTTTAGGATGGGATGATTTAATTTATCCTAGTTTTGAGTTCAATGGAAGTTATGATCCCCTAAAATTTAAGTTAGATTATTAGATATTTTTTAGTTTTATTTAGAGTTAACAATTTTTAATATATATACATACTAGTCTTTTAAATCATGAAGTCACGTAGCATTTTAACTTTTAAAAAATAAATTAATATAATTGTTTATAGTTTTCCATATTCAAAATTTTCATATACTTATGTTTGTATATATTGATAAAAAGTATGTATTAAAATATAGGTTATATAAAATGAATTTACACTTTAATTGACAATTGTAAAACAAATAGCACCATACAATGAAACTTAAGACGAGTGTGATGTGACATTTGCATTCTATGCTCCTGTTAGAAGTATTTTCAAGATGAATGAGATTTACAAATAAGGAAAGAGAACTAAAAGTAAAAACTTTTTTTCCTTTAATTTTTTAGAATACAATAAAACGAAAATAATAATTAAAAACAGAAATTAAAAGAAAATTAAAAATGTTAAGAGTGTCTTTCCAAAAAAACTCAAAAAGATATTTTCTAACCATGCAAGTATGACTTTCTTCTTCTACTTTTGAAGTGTCTCAATTCACATTCACATCATCTAACAATGAGTTTTAAATTGGTAATGAAAAAATGGTAAACGAAACTCTATTTTTGTAGCTTATGGCGAACAGGTAGAAGATGGAAAATCATATATGATAGGAGAGAGATAAAAGAGAGATTTTAGGGAGGTGGTCATTTATTTGCTTTTCATGAAATAGTAAGGGTTTGTATGGACGGCCTCAATTTGGGCAATTTGTTAACTCGAAATTTGTTGTCGCCCACAAACCTTCACTAAACAAATAAAACTTATAATTCACTGAACCAACTACTCATACTACTAAGTAGCACAAATGGCAAGTCATCGAACCACATGGAGCTTAATATAAAATGTCTCCAAGTTAAATCAGTCTATGGAAAGCTGTAAAAATGGGGGGTTTTGTGGTTTAGTTTGACAGGAAAATAAAATATGGAATGTAAATTGCGGAAAATTAAAGTACAAGAAAGTAAAAGTGTAGGAGAAGTTAAGAAATGCCTAGCTATCGACTTAGGATCCGCCTAATCTTTGATTGATCATAAGGATTACTAAGGATTATCTCTCTTGACTTATTGTGCCTCATCAACTTGTCCGAACAACCACGACAAGCGCTCTAATTACAAATTAATAACTTAATTAAAACAAATGATCGATTAATTGGGTGCATGAGCCCATAGAAATCATACATTTATCCTACCTACGTTCAATTAGTCTATAGAAGTTTAGCGGGTTTTTACTATGACGATAAAAAACCTATGTTTATTTTCTTACTACATTATCTCAAACAAGCAAGATCCTAAATGAGTGTATCATCAACAGTCCTAATAACGAGCACAAGAAACAAAGAAAACAAACATTCAAAATCAAACAAATTCGAGCTTAAATGCTCAAAGACTGTCAAATATTGGTAGAATACTATGTGCTAGGTCGTATTGCACCCAAATTAATTTTCATGACTTACTCTACTAAATATAGCAAGGGAAATACGAAGCCGATCCTCAGACAGTCGATTTAGATTTCTTAACCTCGAAACTTATAGGATGTAACCAAGGGGGAGAAGGGGGTTTGTGAAGATAATTAACGTAAATTGCATGAAAATTAAAATGATGTGGAGTAAATTAAATGCATGGAGTGAATTAAGTGAACTTTAGTATGAAAATTTATCAATCAAAACAAAACACTTAGCTTGGGTTGGCCTAGTTTATCCCATTCCTTTTAGTTCTATCATGGACTTTATCATACAATTAGTTTGAGATTTTCCAATTAGAACATAACCTACTTGCTTAGAATCCTAATCAGTAGTCCTTAAGATCAAGTTAATTTATAGAATGAGCGAGAATCCTCCACTAATCAATAAAATAACAAGCATTAAGTTTAAGGGCATGCTAAGCCGAATAATTGATTTTCATCGTCTAACCAACTACTCATGTGAGATTTATTTAGAATAGAAAGTAATGCTTATCAAATGGAATCTCAAATTGATTTCACAAACTTATTTAATCCTTGCTTCTAGGTGATTAACTACCTAACGATTACAAATTAGGGCTAATCAAAGCAACCAATCATAATAACACAACTAATTTGTCAGATTATTCCATGCAAGATAGATTCAACAATAAATTCAAGATTAAACCTCTAAAAACCCAAAATCTCAAGAATGAAGAAGACATGGAAATAAACTAGAAGACCCAAGCTAAGCACTTACCTCTTAGCCACAAATCATACTCCAAAATCAATAATCAAGCTATAAGATGATAAAAATGGAAAGAAGTTACAATTCACAGTCAAGAGGAGAAGAAATCAAGTGAGAAAAACGGCGTGATAACCTAACGTTCAGATAGAAAACGCGATATAAAGCAAGTCTCGTGCTGCGCAAGACAGTGCGGGCACCTCCATCTGATGTCCATAGCATTGCAACGCTGCCCTGTCGTCACGAAAATATAATGCTTCTGCCTTTGAGCGTTGCACAACACTCCTTTTGAACATCACAATGCTCCGACTAGGGCAAATTGGTAATTTCTCGGCTTTCTTTCCCTCTTTGTGCAATTAGCTCTCAACTTGGCCGTTTTATCGTCTTTTTGCAATGAACGCCTTATTCAACCTCTTGTACACTCAAGACCTATAAAAACATCAATTGAACTCATTAAGTAGCCTAACAATCCTGAATTAAGGAGAGAGAGATGATACATTTTTTATGCTATCAAACACCCCTAACTTAACTCTTGATCGTGCTCAAGCAAGGTAGAACAAGCAATCATACAAAAGTAATCAATTTATCAAGCTACAATGTTCCCTACTCAAACCTCAACAGTCAACTAGAATCATACATACAAGAGATTAGGCAATCAAAAAGCATTCAACTATTTCAAGACAAATTTGAAAATTTGTTTCAAGCTTTGTCATGCATGTATAAGCACAAAGTTATCTTTTTTTTTTTAACATGAGCAAACCCGGGATAGCCCTATGAATCCCCAATTCGTTTTCCCTACTCTAGCTCGAAAGATCTGGAATTAGGTTTCCTATGCTCAAAGTTCCAATGTCATTAAATTGGAGTGATAAAAATCGATCTACTCATCATCCTTATTACTTTTTTTTCTCTTCCTTTTTTTTTCATTTTTCTCTTCATTTTTTTTCTTTCAAATGGAGAGAAAACTCTATCAATGAATACTGCTTTCATTTTGACTTGCCCACACGGGTTACGTGAAAGACATCCAACTACGGGCCGACTTTCTTTCAAAAGTGCCTAAGCGTACTCATTCTTCTAGGGTACTTTAGCTCACAGGGAAATTATGGATGTCATAATTGATAACTTGTACAAACACAAGCTATTGCAACCTTTTACTTAGAATTATAAGGGCTGATGAGTAGAATATGCGTTAATATTACTAAGGATTCATGTGGAAAAATGAGTTTTTGCCGACCAGCACTCAAAACTCCCTCTAACCCTATATCATGCATTATCTTGCGTCGAAATGTCTATTTTTTAGTTATCGCGGGAGTCAACCGCATGCGCTAATCTCAATGAAGAAAAGTTGATTGCATGCATTGTCGTAACTATAGTGATAACCATGATAGAAGTATGAATGCATGTCTTGGTATTTCTAAAATCATACAGTAGATATTCTGACGTGTTTCTTGATCGTTGACCATGATGCAACACTGACATTCTCGCCTACCGCATCAGTGATGGTGGCTAATCAGAGCAGGATTATCAAAGTTTTCAGCATTTAGCTTTATAAATAGAGCCTTAGAGCCCAAGATCAAGGCATTTGGGTCTCTGCCTTAGGTAGATTCTTGTGATCACAGACGAGAGCATGAGCAGATAGTCTTTGAGAGTTCTTCATTCCCATAACCTTTCCGATTGATGATTGGAGCTTCACTGGAGATTGAGCTCGAGAGAGACTACTCCACCACGCATCAATTGCACCACCGACAGCCTTGACACACATCTAATGGAAGAAAGAAATTGCCTACATCTAGCCTTCCACCTCTCTTCTCACCTCTGTATTGTCTTACATTTTGGCTTAAGATATTAATACATTTTGTAAACAATGCATCTCCTTAATTCCTTCAACCTCATATTCATCATCTTCTTCGTCTTTATTATCATAATGAGTTAAGTGCAGTTTACAAGTGCTATCACATATTCAATCTTGTAGCTTAGAGATATGAAGCATGTAGCAAACCACCGAGAGGTGTGCGTTACGTGAGTATAGTGAGTCAATCCTCTTTGCTTAGTGCGAGGCTATCACAATACTTGTCTATGAGCTGAGTAGCTATAACCAACTGTCTGAGAGGGTAAGTAGTGGAACTCACTAAGCAAAGTAAGCAATGTTCCTAGAGATAAGAATAATCTTATGCTCAATCCAACCATGTGTTATAAAGATATAAGCATGTTTCTGACCACCGTGTGCGATGCGTTAGTGTGGCAAGCTGGGATTACCCTTGCGATCAAGCTTAATGACTTGGCAAAATTTCCCTTCAATCTACTTCTCATGCATCTTATTACACGTTAATAGTTATCGCATCTCTACCAATTCTCATAGTCAAACTTCAATTGCTCAGTCTGTTTAGTTAGGAGTAGAAGTAGCGCATAGCTAATGTACTTCTTTCTTTTTATTTTTATTCACCGCCTTAAACGCATTACTCTACAAGCATAGTTTAATTGCAAGTCCCCGTGTTCGACCTCGGATCATCCCGAGAAACTTGCGTTCTCGTTATACTTGGCGAGAGAGCAAGAAAACGTATGGCAGGAACGCATGGTCATCGCATACACTATTAATGCATATTCTTCTTATCAACGCATGATTAGTGCATGACCATCGACGCATAAAAAAAAAAATAATTATTTCCTGCAACAAGTTTTTGGTGCTGTTGTCGGGGACTTGACATCTAATAGTTTGTTTAAGTTTTGTGTTTTTGCAAGCACCCTTTGGTCTTAGGTGTATTGTGGCTTGTGCGACCAAGTTGCAAACAATATTTGGGTGAAGGTGTTGTGCCCGAATTCAATATTAACCCTGAGATTGAAAGGATGTTTGTCGCATGAGCTGGAAGCATTCTTAGGAGCATGGTAACCACCATGCAGCCAATGAATGCTGGAAGCTCTGGTGGTCGAGACAATGAGTTCCTTAACCTGAGTAGGCAAGTTCGATCCCGTACATAGAAGAGTCCTTGTGGTGATTTCACTCCAATTTCTCCAGGGACGTCTTTTACTCTATCTTTACTTTTATTTCCTAGTTAACTTTAGTTTATTTCTTTGATTATTGTCGTTTTGGATTTGCGGCTGCTTTTCTTGGATGTGGTGTTGCGATCGCTCCTTTTTGGTGCCATAATAATTTCCTCTAGGTGTGTTATTTCGAAAGAAGAATTCTCTCCCTTATTCAACACATGATTAATTCTTCTACATGAATTCAAAGTAATGACGCAATCGACACTCTGCTCGCATCTTTCTTTTCTTGTTATCTTTCACGCGTTATCCCTTTTGAAATTCTCTTTTGCCTGCTTTCCTTCTTTTGCATTGTTAAATTAGCATCCATGATGATACTTATGTAAATTCACTAAATCCACCAACTAAACATCGCATGGCTCACCTCGCTTTAGTATCTTCTTTAAATTTTGATAATCTAGAGTTTTATTATGTGCAAACCTCTACTTAAACCTCTTTTACCGCATCTCTAAACAAGTTTGTCTTTGGCTTTTTGGCAAGGACCCTACCACTCTCTAAATTTGGGGGTGGGATCGGTTGAGCAAATGCATTCAATATAAACATTGTGATAATGCTTCATAAAAATAATAATAATAATAACGATTCTAATAAAAACTCCGTTGTCAATGCAAAGGCGAGATGATAAGAGTTAAGTTGTGAAAGGTATCTACTCATAGTTGGACGCTTTGCATGACACCCATGCAGGTAAGCCAAAATGAAAGTAGGTGACCAGAATCAACGCATAATAACAACTCCTCTGTTTGACGCAAATTAAATTTAGCTAGGATAAAAGTTGAGTTGAATATGGCATGCAACCGAAGTTGGATGCCTGCATGACACCCGTGAGGGCAAGCCAAAATGAAGAGTGTAGCCAGGTTCAATGCCTTAAATCTAATAATGAGTCGCAAAGCTTTGAATCGTTTTGAACAATCGCATTGTAAAAAGCTAAACGAAAAGTTGTCTCCGGTAAGTAAAAAGTTTTGAGTGGAGGCTTGTCAGAATTAAACTTAGAAAATATTTCTTAGAAGAAGTGGCTACGTTTGAGAAGAGTGCTACTACCTAAGTTATAAGTGCAAGTGAATTATATTATGAGAAGTGGTCAGCATAGAGGAAAAGACAAAGGGCAAGTTTTGAGTTTCCTCAATATAAGACATGCTTGAGGACAAACATGATTCTAAATTTGGGGGTGTGATAGCTTGTAAAAATACAAGCTATTGCAGCCTTTTACTTAGAATTATGAGGGTTGATGAGCAGAATATGTATTAATATTACTAAGGATTCATGTGGAAATATGAGCTTGCATTAATCAGCATTGAAAATTCTCGCTAACCCTATATCATGCGTTATCTTGCGTCAAAATGTCTATTTTGTAGTTATCGCAGGAGTCGACCGCATGCGCTGGTCTCAATGAAGAAAAGTTGATTATATGCACTGCTGCAACTACAGTCATAACCATGATAGAAGTATGATGGGAAAGAGTGGGTGGAATGCGTTGATCCTTTATGAGAACCAAATATGAACACATGCCTCGGGATTTCTGAAATCGTACAGTAGATATTCTAACATGCTTTCTGATCGCTGACCATGATGCAACACTGACATTCTCACCTATCGCATCAGTGATGGTGGCTAATCAGAGCGTGATTATCAGAGTTGTCAGCATTTGGCTCTATAAATAGAGCCTTGGACCCCAAAATCAAGGCATCCGGGTCTCTGTCTTAGGCAGATTCTTGTGATAACAGACGAGAGAATGAGCAGATAGTATTTGAGAGTTCTTCATTCCCACAACCCCCGGAGCTTCGCTGGAGATAGAACTCAAGAGAGACTACTCCACCACCAATCCATTGCACCATCGCCAGCATTGACATACATCTGATGGAAGCAAGAGATTGCCTATATCTAGCTTTCCAGCTCTCTTTTCACCTTTTTATTGTATTGTATTTTGGCTTAAGACATTAATACATTTTGTAAACAATGCATCTCTTTAATTCCTTCAACATCATTTTCATCATCTTCTTCGTCTTTATAATCACAATGAGTTAAGTGCAGTTTGCAAGGGTTATCGCATATTCAATCTTGCGGCATAGAGATATGAAGCATGTAGCAAACCACCGAGAGGTGTGCATTACGTGAGTATAATGAGTCAATCGTCTTTGCTTAGTGCAAGGCTATCGAAATGCTTGTTTATGAGCTGAGTAGCTATAACCAACTACCCGAGAGGGTAAGTAGTGGAACTCAATAAGGAAAGTAAGTAGTGTTCCTAAAGACAGGAATAATCTTATGCTCAACGCAACCATGCATTATAGAGATATAAGCATGTGGTGCGATACGTTAATATGGCGAGCTGGGATTACCCTTGCGACCAAACTTAATGACTTGTCGAAATTTCCCCTCAACTCTACTTCTCCATGCATCTCATTATGCATTAATAGTTACCGCATCTCTACCAATTCTCATAGTCAAACTTCAATTGCCCAGTCTGTTTAGCTAGGAGTAGGAGTAGTGCATAGCTAATGTACTTCTTTCTTTTTATTTTTATTCACGGCCTCAAATGCATTACTCTACAAACATCCTTTAGTTGCAGTCCGCGTGTTCGACCTCGGATCATCCTGAGAAACTTTCATTCTCATTATACTTGGTGAGAGAGCAAGAAAACTTGTGGCAGGAACACATGCTCATCGCATATACTATTAACACATATTCTTTTTATCAACGCATGATCAGTGCATGACCGTCGACGCATCAACAAAACAAGAATTATTTCCTCCAACAATATTCACCCCAGGTTAATCTACCCTTGAGGAAGAGGAGTTAACCTCTCCTTATTCCCACCTCTTTCATTTTTTTTTCCATTAGGGTAAATGGTGATGTCAATTGACTACATCTCAAAACATGCATTACTAAATGAACCTTGGAAAAACTAATATCCATCACTGAGGCCTTTCGAAGTGACAACAAACCTATGGCCTCATAATTCAATCCTAAGCAAGCAAGAGTCAAGATAGATATGCAAAGGGCTTAAAGATGCATGAAAAAGATCAAGCAGAAATTTCGAAAATGCCTAAAAAATCATGAATCTTTTCTTTCGACCTATTCTCATGCAAACACAATTCATATGAGTGTGTCATAGGCTAGTCATGGCAAGGAATAAAACAACAAGGCAAACAACTGTTGGGATTGGTGTCCTAATTCTCCCGATGTCTCGTTGTTTGTAATTATACACATTGTTTATGAATAAAATAAGCGTTATTTCATTCTAGCATTTACTCATATCTAATAAACAAAGCTCCATGGTTATTGTATGTAAACTTAAGCATGTATATGAGATATACAAGTGAATCATGCCTTAAGTGATAACCTAAATAGGTATGTAGTATAAAGATGAAGGTAGGATACCTGATCCTGGTGACACTATGGATACGACCCGCTTTGTAGAGGTTTGCAAGTGTTGTAAACCACTACAGATGGTAGATCCTGACCATTCTTGTAGAGACATGCGAGCGGGGGTGTTCTATACAAAGAGTTTGTATAAGACCGAACTACGAGATGATTCGTCTCTGTTGATACTAGAAACATATATCTCACCTAAACGAAAATAGGTGTCATGACCTCAATCCTGAGTGTTTTGGGAACTCCTGCCTTTGAGGGTGGTCCTTTGATTAGTATGGGTGAGAGTGGCCAAATTTCCAACTCAACATGCCTACCTTTTTTAGGATTGTCTGATTTAGGGGCTAGGAACTCAATTACACAAGATGGAATTCACTCCTTCCCCGAAGCAGGTGTAAGTAGATAAATTGCTCTGATTCTAGGATTTGAACAAAATGGCCACCTTTTCTTTGCAAGAGAACTATGACTTATGTTCATTAGAGGGATCAGTAGTACTTAAGGAGTTGATATAACTACAGGGGCATAACGGTTATTGGCCCAGCTGTACTTACGAGCAATCTGTGAAGGGTTATCGCACTGTTGATTGGTTAAGATGGATACATAATATATCTGTAGTAAGGAGAGTTCAGTTGACGGTTCTTAATGGGGTGTCTGGCAGTTAACGGATGGTGAATCCTGTGACTAAAGAGTTTAGTCAGTTATTCATGTACCATTGGAGCTTTGAGCTACAGGTGCATAAGGTCCCCTTGGTAGCTCAATGAATTCAAGTTGAGGATGAGTTCTTGATGTTGATTTGAAATGTTCAAATTGACAAGAGGTATTTCAATTATATATGATATGATCGGTATGGTGTATGAGATATGTCTAGTAGATGATTAATGTAAATGAGATTTTTATTAAGGACCATGAAATAGAAAGAGTTATGGTTTATATGTTTCATGAGATGAAATATTAAAACTATAGGTTATAAATATAGTATGGTAAGTTGGTTATCATTTATATTTATAAAATAATTATTGGATAATTATCTCTTTTTTTCTAATAACCAATTGAGTGGGAGGTTATTGGTAGTTTTCATAGTAATTGTGAGATAAAAGGAAAAATGTTTTCCTAAATTTAGTTAATGTTGATTTGAAATCTCAAAAATTACTCACGGAAAGTCTGTCAAGAGAATTAGATTTGCTAAACGACAGCTTGGAGAGACTAAACGATCATGGAGTATTTGTACACGATAGACACTCAGCTAGCCGATGAGCTAAACGATCGCATAGCTTTAGCTAGACGATCGCATAGCTTTTGTTAAACGATTGGGCATCTTTCTATACGATAGGCTTTGACATCTCCCACTTGCTCAATCGTTTACACGATTGTTCTTCCTCCGGTCTCATCCTCTAACCAAGTCCACATAGAGCCCACACTCTAGATTCTCACACTGAGAATACCAAGGTAACCTTTTTGGTGGTGTTATACTCAACTCGACACAGTCGAGGTTCTGTGGTGGTTGTTCATTGCATTTGTTGTGTTTGTGATCCGAGTGGTCGTGGTGTTCAAGCGTTCGAGTGTTACAGTGTTGCTGATTGTTCGAGCATTCGTGACCAAGGGTGTTGAAGATGAGTCTTCAAAGGTATGTTAATTCCTGCCCTTGATCTTTAGAGAAGCATGTTGTAATTTCTGTTTTGCGCATAGGCTATTGTTTCCATTTGTGACTGTAATTGTGTATGTTCATATATGATTGAAATTTGGAAAGATCCTTCCGCTACTCATGGAAATCCTCATATCTGATTTCCTTCAACAACAAACCAGCATGCACCATAAAACATAGTTCGGGCACAGTGCTCAAGGACCCCAAATAATATTATCACGAAAAAAAGATGTTCCAAAATCTAAACACCCTACCCCAAACTTTTAAAGCTCACATTGTCCTCAATATGATTGAAAATAGAGCACGATGGATCAGAAAACTTCCTTAAGTAATGGAGTGAAGGAAGGATTTGGGTCACTCAAATCAGTTCTTCTCCACCAGCAATCTTAAATTTGAGAATGATAGAAAATATTAGGCTTAATGATAAAGGAAAAATTTCGAAAATAAAATCTATCTAGGAAAGCAAGTAAATTTAAAGCCTAGCTACCTCCAAGAAGGACAAACCAACGAGGCTAACCGATAGGCGATGTCAAAGAAGCCTAAAGACTCTCTATCATGAAAGACCTTCATCCTATGCCCGTTCACTTTTAAAATTTTCTCTGTCTCAAGATTTATAATATCAACTGCACCATAAGGGTAAACGTGAGAAATGCCAAATGGCCTAAGCCACTTGGATCAGAATTTTTCAGGCATAAATTTCAAACGAGAATTATATAAAAGAACTTTTTGCCCTACCTGGAACTCCTTGAGCGTGATCATTCGATCATGAAATTATTTTGTCCTTTCTTTGTAGATCAAAGAGTTGTCAAATGATTCCAACTTGAGCTCTTCCAATTCTTGGAGCTGCAAAAGTATGGCCTCACTAGTTGCCTCAGGGTTCAAGTTACACTGTTTCACTGCGCAATATTCCTTATGTTGAATCTCAATTGGAAGATGACAAGCTTTTCCATAGACCATCCTATGGGGAGACATCCCAATAGGGGTCTTGAAGGCCATTTTGTAAGCCCACAAAGCATCGTCAAGACGAAGGCGCCAATCTTTTTTCCTGGGTTGATCACTTTCTCCAGAATGGTTTTCACTTCTCTGTTCAACACTTCCGCTTTCCCATTCATCTGAAGGTGGTATGGGATGGTAATACGATGTTGTACACCATACTTTTTCAGCAAAGAGGCGATGACTCAATTACAGAAATGTGATCCTTGATCGCTTATGATTGCTTTGGTGAAGCCATACCTACAAAAGATATTAGACTTTAAGAACCCTACAACAACATTAGCATCATCAATAACAGTGGCCTTTACTTCCACTCATGAAACATAGTCCATTGCCAATAAAATATACTTAAACCCACAAGAGGAACGGAAAGGTCTCATAAAATCTATGCCTCACACATCAAGTACCTTGTAAAAAAGAATGGGGACTTGGGGCATTTCATTCCTATAGGATAGACCTCCAATTTTTTGACAATGCTCACAAGTCTTACAGGGGAAGTATGCATCCTTAAACAAAGTATCCCAATACAGAACATAATCTAAAGACTTTAAAATCTCGAAAAAGTATGGTGTTTCTTCACAAGTCTTACATAAGTCTCCAAAGTTTTTTTACAACACTCACAAGTTTTAAATTCAGCCTTCAAACTCTTCTTCTGATGTTTCTTCAACACAGATATTCTTTCACGCAGAGCTTGTTGTTTCCTCTCTTTTCTGGTTCTTCGCTCCTTCCAGTAAATTTTAGCAAAGTATAACAGTCTAGAACTTTCGGGAGTGTCGATCATGAATCAAAAAGAGAAAACGGATTACCAAAAAAGAAACTATAAGCCTCAAAATTAAGAAATTTGTAGGCTCCTTGACAATGGCGCCAAAATTTGGTGAAATACTATGTGCTAGGTTGTATCGCACCCAAATTAATATTCCTGCCTTACTCTACTAAATATAGCAAGGGAAATACGAAGTCAATCCTCAAAGAGCCGATTTATATTTCTTAACCTTGAAATTAATAGGATGTAAGTAAGAGGGGGGTTTGTGAAGATAATTAACGTAAATTGCATGCAAATCAAAATGATGCGGAGTAAATTAAATGCATGGAGTGAATTAAGTGAACTTTAGTGTGAAAATTTATCAATCGAAACAAATACTTAGCTTGGGTCGGCTTAGTTTATTGCATTCCTTTTAATTTTATCATGGACTTAATCATAAAATTATTTTGAGATTTTCCAATTAGAACTTATCCTACTTCTTTAGAATCCTAATCGGTAGTCCTTAAGATCAAGTTAATTTATAAAATGAGCAAGAATGCTCCATTAGTCAATAAATTTACAAGAATTAAGTTTAAGGCATGCTAAGCCGAATAATTAATTTCCATCATCTAACCAACTATTCAAGTGAGATTTATCTAGATTAGAAAGTAATGTTTGTCAAACGGAATCCCAAATTGACTTCACAAACTTACTTGCTTCTAGGTGATTAACTACCTAATGATTACAAATTAGGCTAATTTATCAGATTATCCCATGCAAGATAGATTGAAGAATAAATTCAAAGATGAAACCTCTAAAATTCGTAACAATCCCAACAAGAATACAACCCAAAGTCTCAAGAATGAAGAAGGAATGGGAATAAACTACAAGACCCAAGCTAAGCACTTACCTCTTAGCCACAAATCATACTCCAAAATCAATAATCAGGCCCTAAGATGATAAAAATGGCAAGAAGTTACAGTTTATAGTCGAAATGAGAAGAAAGCAAGTGAAAATATGGAAAATGTCATGATAGCCTAACGTTTCGGACAGAAAACACGATATAAAGCAGGTATCGCAGCGTTGCAATGTTGTGCAAGATAGCGTGCGTGCCTCCGTCTGATGTTCATAGCATTGCAACATTGCTCTTTCTTCACGAAAATGTAACGCTTCTACCTTTGAGCATTACACAACACTCCTTTTGAGCGTCGCAACGCTCCGACTGGGGAAAATTTGTAATTTATCGAGCTTTTTTCTCTCTTTGTGCAATTTAGCTCCCAACTTGGCTATGTTATCGTTTTTTCACACTGAACACCTTATTCAACCTTTCGTACACTCGAGACATATAAAAACATCAATTAAACTCATTAAATAGCCTAAGATCCCGAATTAAGGAGAAGAAGATAGCACGTTTTTTGTGCTATCAGATATGCATCAACACGAAAGCAAGAAAAATCCAAACCACCCCCAACTTTTAGAACATACAGTGTCCCCAATGTATAGTAGTAAAAATCAAGAGTAGGGAACAAATTTAAGGGGAATAAAGAAAGTCCCCTGAATATGGAAGCGTAGGGGATAACAGGGAATTTCCCTCAAAAGCTTTTCCTTTTCCTTAGACATGTAAGAAAAGGAAAAGAAAAAACTAATTAACTACAAAAGAAAAAACAACTAAACTATAAAGCAAGTAAATTAAAACTCCTGGTTTCCTTTAGGTAGTGCAACATATTTAGCTTCGCTATATTCGATGAGATTCGCCTATCAAGTCACGTAAAAATTCTTGTGTTTTTCTAGGCCTTTCTTGCTTGAGTCAATAAAGCTTGCAAAGCCTAACAAGTGCTCCTGCATTGAAAGGACTAGACAGATATTTTTGGATTTTTAAATTTATAAAAGAAATAGAAAATGAAATAAAAGACTCAAGAATTGACTCAACTGAAAATAAAACTCTGACTCGTGAGGAAAGGATGAGCAATATTAAAAAATAAAAGAGATGCCAGAGGGAAGAAATGATAAAGATCTACAGCCTCTAACTCTATCACCTGAGGCTCTTCAAGATAAAGCTCGAGCTCATACTTAACCTCACATACTTGTTCTTAGCACGACATAGGGTATGCATTCTCATCATCACTTGACAAACATAACTCCTCAGCAAACTCGGCCTTAGTAATATAAATAGTGGATGGCTCTTGTCGGTTTTCCAGTGTGGGCATGGAATCTTCAAGTTAAGGGCTCGGTCGTCCTTAACTTGTAAGGGGGATTGAGTCTCTAGGTGAGACTCAATAGACTCCTATTCACACTGAGAAAAACAATTAACAAGTTCACACATTAAACAATCCAACATCATATCTGTTGGGATTAGTGTCTTAAATCTCCTAGAGTCTCGTTGTTTGTAATGATACACATTGTTTGATGAATAAAATAATTGTTATTTCATTCTGGCATTTACTCATATCTAATAAACAAAGCTCTTTGGTTATCTTATGTAAACTTAAACATGTATATGTGATATACAAGTGAATCATGACTTAAGTATTAACCTAAATAGGTCTGTAGTATAAGGATTAAGGTGGGATACCTGATCCTGGTGACACTACGGATACGACCCGCTTTGTAGAAGTTTGCAATTGTTATAAATTACTACAGATGGTAGATCCTGACCATTCATGTGAAGACGTGCGAGTGGGGGTGTCCTATACAAAGAGTTTGTATAAGACTGGACCACGAGATGACTAGACTTTGTATATAACACCATTGATACTAGAGATTTACATCTCACCTAAATGACCATAGGTGACACGACCTCAATCCTGAGTGTTTTGGGAACTCCTGCCTTTGAAGGCGGTCCTTTGATTAGTATGTGTGAGAGTGGCCAGATTGCCAACTCAACATGCCTACCTTTTTGGAGACTTGTCTGATCTGGGAACTGGGAACTCAATCCACAAGATGGAATTCACTTCTTTACTAAAGCAGGGATAAGTAGAGAGATTACTCCCTTAAGGGCTGATTCTAGGGCTTGAACATAGTGACCACAGCTTCTCTTTGGAAGAGAGGACTCTATGTTCATTAGAGGGATCAGTGGGACTTAAGGAGTTAGATGTAACTACAAGGGCATAACGGTTATTTGCCCAGCTGTACTTACGAGCGATCTATGAAGGGTTGTTGCACTGTTGATTGATTAAGATAGATACATAATATATATGTAGTAAGAAAAGTTCAGTTGTCAGTCTTTAGTGGAGTGGCTGGCAGTTAACGGATGGTGGATCTCATGACTAAAGAGTTTAGTCAGTTATTCACGTACCGTTGGAGCTTCGAGCTACAGGTCCATGAGGTCTCCTTGGTAGCTCAATGGATTCAGTTGAGGATCCATTCTTGGTGTTGATTTGAAATGTTCAAATTGACAAGAGGTAATTCGATTATATATGATATGATTGGTATGGTGTGAGATACATCTAGTAGAGGATTAATGTAAATGAGATTTACATTAAGTACCAAGGAATAGAAAAAGAGCTATAGTTTATATGTTTCATGAGATGAAATATTAAAACTATAGGTTATAAATATAATTTGATAAGTTGATTATCATTTATATTTATAATAATATTAATTATTGGATAATTAACTCTTTTTCACTAATATCCAATTGAATGGGAGGTTATTGCTGGTTTCATAGTAACCGTGAGATAAAACGAAAATTATTTTTCTAATTTTAGTAATGTTAAATTTTGTGACTTTGAGATTTTTCTCTCTCCGAAAATCATCTCACTGAAGTTGTCAAGTAAAAGGGATTTACTAAGCGACAATTGGAGCAAGCTAAATGATCGTGTAGTATTTGTAGGCGATAGACACGCAACTAAGCGATGAGCTAAACGATTGCTTAGCTTTTGCTAGAAGATCACTAAGCTTTTGCTAAACGATTGGCATCGACCTATATGATAGGTTCAGCCTTCTCCCACTTGCTTAATCATTTACACGATTGTTGATTCCTCCGTCTTCTGCCTCAAACCAAATCCATATAGAGCCCACCTTCTAGATTCTCACACCGAGAATACCAAGGTAGCCTTGTTGGTGGTGTCATACTCAACTCGACACCATCAAGGTTCTGTGGAGGCCGTGCGTGCTGTTAGGGTGTTCGTGACCGAGGTGATTGTTGAATTCGAGTGCATGGTATTCGTGTAGTGTAGCGGTCGTGTTGGACGAGCGTTCGAGGTTGTTGTGTTCGAGAATTTGTGTTGGACGAGCGTTTGAGGTTGCTGTGTTCGAGCGTTCGTGATCAAGGACCTTGGTGATGAGTTTACAAATGTGTAGAGAGTTTCTCCTTGATCATTTGTATTGTCATGTCGTAATTTCTGTAATGAATGCATAACCATATGTTTCTTTTTATGACTGTAATTTGTAAAGTTCATATATGATTGTAATTTAGAATGATCTTTCCGCTGCTCATGAAAATCCTCGTGCACGATTTCCTTCAATACATTGGCTTGAAGTGTGAGGAATTAGCTGCTCAATGTGTTCGTCGACATCAATTACACATTTATACTCAACTCGGTAGTCTCAAAGGATGGCTGTAACAAGGGCTCATCTCACTTCCCAACTGATTTAGCCATCTGAGCAACCAGGTTACTCAGACTCTAAAGATTAGTTATAGCCTCATATCTAGAATAGAAGTTATCCTATTGAAAGCTCGAGAACTCTTATTGCCTATGCGAGATTTCTTGCGAAACTTATAAGAGTTGTTAGAAAGCTCTCTAAACAGATCCTCTAAAGACTTACCTGAGTGGACAAAAGGAGCATGCATCGACGTTGAGATCGAGCTAGGAAACTCACAAAAGGGATAGGCATTGTGCATAGAGCCACGCGAAAGTTGAGAACATGCTTTGGATCGATGCCCTTGAAGTGAGAAAACTTGGCATTCCTTCACAACCTGCAATTACCTAGCAAAAAAAATCTCAAACCAGAGAGGTAAGCACAAATACTTGGCTTTTAAGCTCACGAATTTCTCTTACCTCATCTTCCAAAAATCTCGTTGAGCTGCTTGCTTCGCAAGAAGTGCATTATAGATTCATCGGTTGTAATCTGTCATGATAAAACAAGTAGACACAAAGGAAAAGAAAAATATTTTTAGGGTTTTTAAAGTTTACAACAAATTTAACAAAGAGAAGTTTACTGGCTACCCGGAAATGGCGCCAATTTGTTAGCTTGGAATTTGTTATCACCCACGAACCCTCACTAAACAAATAAAAGTTATAATTCATCGAACCAACTACTTATACTAGAGAGTAGCACAAGCTGCAAGTCTAGGGTCAAACAACAGAGAGCCTAATATAGAACTTCTCTAAGTTAAACCGGTTTATGGAAAGTAGTAAAAATGGGAGTTTTGTGGTTTAGTTTGGCAGGAAAATAAAATGCGAAATGTAAATTGTGGAAAATTAAAGTGTAAGAAAGTAAAAGTGTATGGAAAATAAATAAATGCCTAGCTAAGGACTTAGGATCCGCCTAATGTTCAATTGATCATAAGGATTATTAAGGATTATCTCTCTTGACTTAATGTTTGTTAATTTGCCCGGATAACCATGACAAGCGTCCTAATTACTAATTAATAACTTATTAAAACAAATGATCGATTAATTGGGTTCAAATGCTCATAGAAATCTTACATCTATCCTATCTACTTTTTAATTAGTCTATAGAAGTTTAATGGGTTCTTACTAAGACGATTAATAAATAAAAAGGCCTAGTTAATAATCAATTTTGTTCTTGAATAATATGAATGTCACAAAAATAATTGCTCTAGTCAATTTAGAAATTCAATCAAGCATGTTAGGAATTTTGCCTTAATGAGATTCATTCATAAGATGCATTTATCTCTAGTCTAACAAAGAAAATATGATGGTGATCAATCCAATCACAAAACTATGCATAGAAATTTAAACACATTCAAGAACCACAGAAAACCAAAGAGAAATATAAATAAGAATCAAAATCCACACAATAGATCCATGGGTTTCACCAAGACCTAAGCTATACTTACCTTGGCCACAAAATCGATCCAAGATAAGCTTTACAATAATAAAATACACCCAAGAATGAAGAATTACAGAGGAAAGGAGAAAAAGAGAGGAGAAAATCGAATTGGGGGCTGAAAGCCCAAAGAGAATGACCTAAAAGTGAAGAAAATGGGTTATATAAAAGTGTCAGGGCACCGACTGTGCTCTCTAAATTTCCGTATCGCCACCCTAGAGTGAAAATTCGTTCTCCATGGTGCTCTGTTTAGACACAATTTTGTCATTGAGCGTAGCTCTGTGCTCTGCTCAGTGGCAATTTTGTAATTTCAAGCGTCTTTTCTTTCTTTTGATCTAGTTGCTTCGTTAGAGCTCCAATTTGGTCCGTTCCAACTCCGTTAGCTCCTTAATATTTGGTTCTACCTCTTGAGTTCTTAATACTTATAAAATAACATATTGAAGATATTAATTTGTCTTATCCTTCTTCTTTTTATGGTTGATGCTTTGGAGCTCCATTTTGACTCATTTACGTTCCGTTTTGACTCCGATGCTTTGTATTGTCCCTTAGTTGTCCAATTACCTACAAAATAGCACAATAAACATGTAAAATTAACGAACGAGCCCAAATTAAGAAAGGAAAATAGCATTTTTATGGTGCTATTGGAGGCCCAAATGAAAAATGGCCACCTGTTGAAAAAGAAATGGAAGGTGATTTTTTGCTTGTATCATCCACGTGTGATTTTATCACTTCGCCCCAGAATCCACCCTGTGTGCTTGCCACTACCAAGGAATTCGATCCTCACTGACTTGTCAGTCGCTCCTCGATGATGAGTTACTCGATACTCGATGCACGGTGTACGACGACGCTCGACAAATGCTATATCCACCATACTCGATAATTGACACGTGCTACATACCAATATGCCATGTGGCAATGTCGTGAATCGATGTTCACATATCTCCAGTCGGCTAATAAACTTCTGGCAGAGAAACAAGAATATGGAATTAAGTATCAGTAATTTGCAAGTTCAGTCAAAGAATGGAAATAGAAAATAACAAGTATACAAAAGTAATAAAGGATGTTCATTTACGTCATTCTCAACCCAAAAACTGTCACGTGTTAGCTCCTAGAACAACTCCTTTGTCGTGCAATTCCTCTTGAAGACGATGTTTGTACCTGGTCAGTGAGGACTCATATTCATGCTGGACAACTATACCATGAACTTATTCATCACGTCCTCTGGAATAGCATGTGTCGGATCGTAAGGGACGATGTCAGTCGGATTTTCACTGAGTTCCACTATAACTAGACCACTTTCTTGCAAATGAGAGAGTGAGGATCCTCATTGTTCAAGACCCAAAATTAGTCCTTAAGGGAACAATTCATCTATTTACCCCAAACAGTAAATAAGTGTGGTTTTTGTTGGTCCATAGGTTTTAATAGTGGGGATGGGTTTTTGTTTAATGGACTTTTAATGGTGGTTTTTTGATATATGTGATGGGTGGTTTATGTATTATATGAAAGCATAAGGATATTATTGTCCAAATGATAAAGGTACAAGGATAATACCCTTAAAAAGGGTTTTTTGCTCTCCTATATAGATATATAGGATTGAAGAATCCAAATATAAATAAAAGCTCGACAATAGTTAAAATTTTGAATTGTTCGAAAGATATCTTTAGATTTTAAGAGTTGAACTATATTCAAGTCGGTAAAATATAGAGCAAGCATATATAAGAATAAGAATGATCAGGTAGAAATAACATTATTTTATTCAAGCCTTGTATACAACAAGAGAGGTTTGTAACCAAATCTTGGTACGTAAAACTTAATCCAAACCGTTTGATAGAACTTTATCCATAATTGGGCGGGATTTACACATGGTTTCCAAAGGCTTCACTTTGAGAATGGTGATACCTCCACTTTCAGACATGTCTACGTTTTCACATTCAACATTTTTCCACTCATAACATTGAATCAATAGACCCAAAGTTAATCCTACAACACGTAAACCCATAATTTCTCCAGGACAAGCCCTCCTTCCAACTCCGAAAGGAATGAGTTTGTTAGCCTGCAACTCATTCCCTACCCCCAAGAATCTCTCAGGTCTGAAGCTCGTTGGGTCGTCCCACAACTTCGGGTCTCTATGAATTGCCCAAGCATTGACCAACAACATCGTGCCAGGTGGAATGTTGTAGCCTGCGACAATGCAATCGGCAGAGGAATAATGTGCGAGGAGCATTGGGGCTGGAGGGTGCAATCGAAAGGTTTCAGAAATAATGGCTTGAAGGTAGTTGAGGTTGGCGATATCTGTTTCCTCCACGAGTCGATCTTGACCGATCTTAGTGTCTATCTCAGCTTTGGCTTTGGCTAATACCCCGGGATGGTTGAGTAGTTCAGTCATTATCCAATCCAAGGTCACAGATGACGTGTCTATTCCCGCACGCAACAAAACCTACACAAGAATGTTTTATTAAATACTTGGAAACTAAACCTAACACACACAATTCAAGCAACAAAGAGAGAATAAAATTCTAATATAACTCATTAGGCCTACATCTAGTCATATTGTAGTTAATGTACGTCACATTTATCCAAGGTGAAATGTAATCCATCAATGAAAATGTAAAAAATGGACCCAATTGATTATGTTTGTTGTTGTTTAGCTGTGTTCCATAATCATAATGAACTGTGGAACCCAACTCCAAATCTATAATTAAATTGTGCAATCTAATCATGAAACAAAAGGTGATCGAACAAAAGGTGTTCAATCTCGTGCTTGAAAATTACGTGGACCCACTACCTTTGTTATCGTTATAAAGATTGTTATTGTAATTGTATGAGAATTACAAATCTACCATATTTACTGTTACCCTTACCTTTATTGTTTCTGTCACTATTACTACTTAGAGTCGAACAGTAATGATAATAGTAACTATGAATATGACATATTAGTAATTCTAAATAAACGCGATAAAAAACAATCTAATTATGTCTGCGATTTAGGCTCACTACAATTGATCTATCGATAGAATTTCATTATGATTACACTAATTTTCATTATAGTTTGGTAAATCTAGCCTTAGTTCAAACCTTCAAAATTTAAACTAGTCAAACTTGGGTTAAATATTTATTTCGCTTGGTTCATTTCCAACTTCTATTCATTTTAATCCATTACTTTTAAAATGATACTTTTTAGTATTAAAAAGTGGTCATCTTGATTCTTATTGGTAACATTTTAACACAATTGTTATTGAGATAATATAATCGTATATTTGACCCGATAAAGCGAGATTTGCTCCCCTTTAAAAGTTTTTGTGTGTGTGTGTGCGCTTTTTTAACATTTTAGGCCAAAATTTTGAATCATGTGCACGAGTAACTCACTTTTATAGACAATATTTTAAAACGAATTTATGACACATTGTTATGAACTTTCTTAGTAAATTAAGTGTCAGATTAAAATTAGAAGGGAATAAAATAGACATTTTAGAGTAGAAAAGCTTGACGGTATTTTGACTAAGTTAATAAAGTTAGAAAAGTGAACGAGATTCTTCCGTTCCCCTTTCCTTTCGCTTTATGTGATTTACTACTTCATTGAGTTAACAATATTCATCAAGTTGGATGAACTCTGTTTCAGTCTCGCACTATGAAAAATCAAAGAATGATAAGAAAAAACCGATTAGATTGAACAAGAGGAGATTGAATTACTAACCAGAACGATCCCTTTGATGATCTGATCGGTGTGAGATTCGGGTTCAGAGAGCTGCAATTCAAGAAGCCGATGAAGCAGAGAACTCTGTTCTTCTCTTCCCAATACTTTCTGATTCCGTCTTTCTTCAACCAATTCCTGCACGAATCGATCGGCCCATATCGCCGATTTGGCTAAACTCTTCTCATATCCACCAAACCCAAACCATTTCAAAATCGGCATGAAATCCACCCATTGCGAAGCTCCTCCATGACGCGAAACATCTTCCATAAGCTCTATGAACTCCCTCGCCTCTGCCTCATCGGAAACCTTCTCGCCGTAGTACCTTTTTCCGGCCACGATCCTCATCACGATGTTGAAACTCAGTTCCGAAAACATTGATCTCAACTCCACCTTAGCGAACGATTCCGAATGGAGTTTAAGTAACAATCGCCGGATTTCATCTTTCCGGATGCCGAGAGACGCGTTGAGGCGCGTCGGGGAGAAGATCTCCGTGGCGGTGAGGCGGCGGAGGCTCCGCCAATGGTCGCCGTAAGAGGCGGTAGCCATGGTGGTGTAGTTGTAGCCAAGGTATTTTCCGGAAAGCATACGCGGGCGGTTGGCGAAAATGAGGTCATGTTTGGTGAAGCATTCTTGGGCTATTTGGAGTGAAGAGACTATAAGAGCAAGGCGAGATCCAAATCGGAGAGTGAAAATGGGTCCGTATTTGGCGGCGATGTTTTGGAAGTTCCGGTGGATTGGACGTTGTAGGAGGTGGAGATGGCCAATAATCGGAGCTGACGGTGGGCTCGGCGGCAGATTTCGCCGGCGGGTTCTGAGTTGCAGCAGAAAAACGAAAGCGAGACAGAGAAGAAGGACAGCAGAGAGAAAATCCATTTTTTTTTATTGATAGTTTCAATGGAATTTGACTTTGTTCCGGATTTATGGATATATATGCGTGCGCCTGTTGAGTTTTGCCTACATGTGAAGGCCACCCTACCGTCAAGTTTTTATTTTTCTTTCATGAAAAGGGATATTCATAAAGAAAAATAATTTGGTATCTTTTTATATAAAAAATTGTTTGTGTTACGAATTTGAGCGGGAATATGGATATGAAAAATATAATATAATAATATTAAATAAATTAAAATTAAAATTATAAAATTGGACAATGAAAAATTTTAGTGGAACTTGGGATAGATTTCTCACCAATGAATATATCATTTTAAGATCCATCAAATGCCAATATTTATAAGCAAAGTGGCAAGTAGAATGTGGACTTACATGGACACCAAACATAAATTACTACAAGGCACATAACCAACATGAATGGTGACACATGACCTTTGAGACACTAAGCAATGAACATTTATTTTTTATTATAATATTCATAATACTTTCCCTTAGATACCTATATATTATTAAATATGCCTAGTTAAAACTTTACTATGAAAAACCCAATGGAAAAAACCCCTAGTAAAGGAAAAAGAGTATATATTTCATATAATACATACTCCTAAAAGAATACAATATATGTATTCTTCCTCATGAAAACATCACTTAAAATCTCTGAGTCACCGCACTCCAATGTTGTGCACCAATTTTTTAAAAGTTGCGGTTGGTAATGCCTTTGTAAATAAGTTTGCCAGGTTACCCTTCGAACAAATTTGTTGTATAGTGATGTCGCTATTTTCTTCAAGATCATGAGTGTAGGAATGCTTCGGTGAAATATGTTTTGTTCTATCTTCTTTATATCATCCTTTGATTTGGGTCTTCGTATGATATTGTTAGAAGATTTTTATTAGAAGACAAACCACATGTTTCACGAATGTGTTGAGTCATTGACCAGTAGCCATACACATTGTCAACTAGCCATACACATTGTCAACTAGCCTCATGAATTGCAAGAATTTCAGCATGATTTGAGAAAGTGGCCGTTATAGTTTGTTTCACCGATTGCCATAGTATAGCAGTTCCTCCACATGTGAACAGATAACCTGTTTGAGATCTAGCTTTGTGTGGACTAGATAAATATCTAGAATTTGCACAACCAACTAAATCAAATTTTGATTTAGTTGAATAAAAAAACCCATATCGATTATTCCTTAGAGATAACGGAGTATATGCTTAATTCCGTTTCAATGTCTTTTTGTAGGAGAAGAATTATATCTAGCTAATAAATTTACTGAAAATGTAATATCTGGTCATGTATTATTAGCAAGATACATAAGTGCACCAATTGCACTAAGATATGGTACTTCAGGACCAAGAAGTTCTTCATTATCTTCTCGAGGTCGAAATATATCTTTCTTTATATCCAATGAACAAACTTCCATTGGAATATTTAATGGATGTGCTTTATCCATATAAAATATTTTCAAAATTTTTCCTATATAAGTTGACTAATGAATAAATATTCCATCTGTTAAATGCTCAATTTGTAAACCAAGGCAAAATTTTGTTTTTCCGAGATCTTTCACTTTAAGTTCTTTCTTAAGATATTCTATTGCCTTTGAAAGCTCTTCACCAATTATATTTAAGTCATCAACATATACAATTATAATAGCAAATCCTAATTGTGATTTCTTTATAAAAACACACAGACATACTGGATTATTTTGATATCCTTCTTTCAATAAATATCCATTCAGGAGATTGTACCACATCTGTTCTGATTGTTTCAATCCATACAATGATCTCTGTAACTTTATTGAATACCATTCTCAGGAATTTCATGCATATGTTTCAGGTATTTTAAATTCTTCTGGGATTCTCTTATAAATATCATTATCAAGAGTTCTATATAAATATGCTATGACTACTTCCATAAGATGCATATTCAGACTTTTATACACCATCAAGCCAATTACATATCTTAATGTAATTACATCCTCCACCGGATAATACGTCTCCTCAAAATCAATACCAGGTATTTGTGAAAAACATTGTGCAACTAGTCTTGCTTTATATCTTGTAACCTCATTATTTCCATTTCTTTTCCTCACAAATATCCATTTGTATCCCACAGGTTTAACAACTTCTAGTGTTCAGACTACTGGTCCAAAAACCTGATGTTTTGAAAGTGAATTTAATTCTGCCTCAATTGCTTTTTTCCACTGAAGCCAGTCTTCTTTATGTCGAAATTCTTTAATAGATTTGGGTTCAGGATCCTCATTTTCAGATATAATATCAAGAGCAACATTATACGCAAAAATGTTTCCAATAATTACATTAGTTCGATTCCATCTTTTTCCTGTCATGACATAGTTTATAGAAATTTCATTATTATCTTTAGGTATTTCACCTTCCTCACTAGTCATGTTGAGGATTTCTTTATGGGTATTTACATCCTCAACCAAATCTTTTTCACTATTAATTATTTTTCATTTTCGAGGATTTTTATCTTTGGAACCCACTGGTCTACCACGCTTCTGACGTGTTCCAGACTCATTAGTTACAACTAGCTGTGTTGGGATATCAAGTTTTTATGGAGAATTTGTAGCTGGTATATGTGACTTAGTTACTTTCTTTGCATCTATAAATGCATCTGGTAATTGATTTGCTATATTTTGCAAATGAATTATTTTCTGAACTTCAAGTTCACATTGATCTATAAGGGGGTCTAAATAAACAATAGCGATGCATTCCATGTAATTTCTTTTTCCAACTTCTTAATTCCTCTCCCTAATATTGGAAAATTTATCTCATTAAAATGACAATCTGTAAATCGTGCAGTAAATACATCACCCGTCAGGGGCTCAAGATATTTAATAATTGATGGGGAATCATATCCAACAAATATTCCTAACCTCCTTTGAGGACCCATCTTAGTGCGTTGTGGTGGAGCAATTGGAACATATATTGCACACCCAAAATTTCTCAGATGGGAAATATTTGGTTCATAACCATAAGCTAATTGTAATGGCGAGTACTTATGATAAGCTACTGGTCTAATGTGTACAAGTGACGCTGCATACAAAATAACATGTCCCCTTACAGATGAAGGAAGCATAGCTCTTAAAAGTAATGGTCTTCCAATTAATTGCAAACATTTTATAAATGATTCTACTAAACCATTTTATGTATGAACATGAGCTACAAGATGTTCAACACTTATCCCAATTGACATACAACAATTATCAAAAGCTTAGGATGTAAATTCACCAGCATTATCAAGATGAATGGTCTTAATTGTATAATTAGAAAATTGTGCTCTTAACTTAATTATTTGAGTAAGTAATCTTGCAAATGCAAGATTTCGACTTGATAATAAGCACATGTGTGACCATCTGCAGGATGCATCTATTAATACCATAATATCTAAATGGTCTACTTGGTGGGTTAGTGGGTTCACATATATCACCATGAATTCATTCTAAAAATGCAGGTGATTCAGTTCCTACTTTAGCTGGTGGTGGTTTAATTATCAATTTTCCTTGAGAGCAAGCATCACATGATAATTCATTAGATTGAAGAATCTTCTGGTTCTTCAATGAGTGTCCATTTGAATTCTCAATAAGTCTCCTCATCATTATAGATCCTAGATGACCCAATCGGTCATGCCAAATTGAAAATATGTCTAGATTCATGAATTTTAGGTTCATTGTTGCATATGTTTCAATTACTCGTATATGAGTATAATAAAATTCAGAAGATAAAGCAGACAACTCTTCCAATATACGTTTTTCATTTAAGACGGTGGATATGATATATAGATATTCCACATTATTCTTACTATCAGTCTTAATATGATAACCATTGCAACGTATATCTTTAAAACTTAGAAGATTTCTCTTTGATTGATTAGAGAACAATGCATTGTCAATAGTAAATTTTGTTCCTCTAGGCAAAATAATATTTACTTTTCCAAAACCTTCTATCAAGTTCGCATAACCTGATATTGTATTTACTTTGGCTTTCAGCAGTGTCAATTTGGAAAAGTAGTTTTTATTTGTAAGTATTGTGTGTGTAGTTGTGTTGTCTGCCAGACGTAGATCTTCTTTGCTCATTTTTTAAATACTCAACATATGAAAATAATCCATGTTTCTTCATTAAAATAAAATAATTACAATAAGAAAAACAATACTTAAAATATACAAAAGTTACTAAAAAAAAAACATGAAGATAGATAAAAGAAAATAACAACATTAAGTCTAGATATTTTCAAAGTCAAAAGAAACACTTGATGTACCACCAACTGTGCCAATCTTCTCTTCAGAAGATTCAAAGAAGCCCGTCACATTCAAACTTGTCATGTGGGATGGGTCAAATATGTCATTATTCTGGTATGCAAAATTTTCTTCCACATTTTTCTCTTTTTCCTTCAAGGAGGCTTGATAGAGGTCAACTAAGTATTTTGACGTACGACAGGTATATGACCAATGATCAGTTATTGCACATCGGAACCATTTATTTTCAACACTTTTTGAACTTTTATCTTGTGGAACTTTTCCTTTATGATCATCATTTTGTGTGGTTCATTTGAATTTAAATGATTAGAACGACCACTATGAAAATAATAATTATTTCTTCCTCTGCTATAGTCATGACCTCAACCACGACCATGACCTTGACCACGATTATTATTAAAATTCACAATATTCACTTTGGGGAATGGTGTTGTTCCAGTTGGTCGAGATTCATGATTTTTCATCAATAACTCGTTATTTTGTTCGGCCACGAGAAGTCATGAAATTAATTCAAAATATTGTTTAAAACCTTCCTCTCGGTATTGTTGCTGCAGGAGCATATTTGAGACATGAAATATAGAAAATGTCTTCTCTAACATATAAGCACCAGTAATTTTCTCTCTACATAACAAAAATTATGAATTGATTTTGAATAATGCAGAGTTGTAATACTAATTTGAAATCTTGTAGCCTCAAATGCATCCATTCATAATGAGCTTTAGGAAGAATAACTATTTTTTTATGATCATTCCTCTCTTTAAAAAAATTTCACAAGATACAAGGATTTTTTATTGTAAGATACTCTATTTTCAATCTCTTGTGGAGATGATGACGAAGAAAAATCATAGCTTTTTCTTTGTCCTGACTAGATGTAGTATTTTCTTCTTTAATTGTTTCTCCCAAGTTCATAGCATCCAAGTGAATTTCGGCATTGAGCACCCATGACAAATAATTATTGCCATTAATGTCAAGGGCTGAAAATTCTAATTTTGTAAGATTTGTCATGGCAACACTATCACAAAATATTATATTTATATTAGAAATTTAATATGTACTAAATATGCAAAATAACATTTAATTTTTTAATTATAACGAAGAGGGAAAAACCAACATAACTTTAGGACTTACCTTTAGTGGAGAAAACGACAGAAGCTCGTGCTGATAACATGTTATGAATTTGAGAAGCACAACAGTAATACGGATATGAAAAATATAATATAATAATATTTTTATATAATAATAATAATAAATAAATAAAAACTAAAATAATAAAATTGGACATTGAGAAATTTTAGATGAATTTGGTGTGGATTTCTCACAAATGGGTATATCATTTTAAGATCCACCAAATACTACTATTTATAGGCAAACTGGCAAGTAGGATGTGGACTTATATGGATATCAAGCATGAATTACTACAAAGCACATGGCCAACATGAATGGTGACACATGGCCTTTGGGACACTAAGCAATGAACATCTATTTTTTATTATAATATTCATAATAATTTGACAAATTTTTATTTTTAAATATTTTTTATGTATTATTGTGGGGCTCTTTTTAGATGTAATAAAAAAGTCCAAGATATTTACATGAATAGAAAAAAAATGGACCCAACCCAAAATGAATTAAATGATACAATAAAATAAAGGTAAATTGACCAAAAGTCCAGCCCACACGGTAGTGAAATACCAAAAACATCCCCAACTGATAGCTTGTAGAAATACAAGCTATTGTAGTCTTTTACTTAGAATTATGAGGACTAATAAGATGAATATGCGTCAATAATACCAATAATTCATGTGAAAAAGTGAGCTTGCATCGACCAGCACCAAAAATCCTCACTAACCCTATATCTTGCGTTATTCCACATCAAAGTGTCTAGTTTCGCAGATATTGTAGGAATTGACCGCATGCATTGATCGTAGACCGCTGCAAGAGTAATCACATGCAAAGGTTCATAAAGACTAGTTCGCCGCATGGAATGTTGCATCCACAAAGTGATCATCGTAATGGAAGATTGATCGCCAAGTGGGTGGGATGCGTTGACACTTCAGGAGTAACAAGCTTGAACGCATACCTTGGGAGTCTCAACAAGATAAGGTGATGTCGACATTGCTCATATCACGACAAAGATAGCAGTGAGTCAGAACGCAATCATCATGTTGTCGGCATTTAAGCTCTATAAATAGCACCTTGGATCTCCACTTCAAACATCTGAGCTTCTGCCCTAAGACAGATCCTTGTGATCACAGATGAGAGCATGAGCAAGATTTCCTTTGAGGATTCTTCACCTTCACAGCCTATTCTGATTGACGATCGGAGTTACGCCGGAGATAGAGCTCGAAAGAGATTTCTCCACCATCCATCCATGGTACCACTAGCAATCTTGACGCATTTTGGATGAAAAGCGAGAGATTGTTTTCATCTAGCCTTCCATTTCTCCTCTTACCTCTGTATTGTATTACATTTTGGCTTAAGACATTAATACAGTTTGTAATCAATGGAATCTTAGTTCCTTTAACACCATCTTCATAATCTTCATCTTCTTTATCATCATCTACATTCATCATTTAGTTAAGCATCGAAGACAGTCGCATACTGAATCGTGCAGCCTAGAGATAGGATGCATGTAGCAACCCACCAAGAGGTGTGCGTTGCACAGTATAGTGAGTTAGTCCTCTTCGCTTGGTGTGAGGCTGAAGTAACGCTTGTCTATGAGCTGTCGCAATACTTGTCTATGAGCTGACTAGCCACAAGTAACTGCCCGAGAAGGTAAGTAGTGGAACACAATAAAGCAAAGTAAGCTTTGTTCCTAGAGATAGGCAAGATTTTATGCTCGACACAACCATGCATTATAGAGATATAGGCATGCAGTTGGCCACTGAGAGGTGTGCGATGCGTTAGTGTGGCGAGCTAGGATTACTCGAGCGACCTAACATAATGAACATTATTATGCATTAACAATTGTTGTATCTCTACCAATTCTCATAATTAAACTTCCATTGCTCAATCTATTTAGTTAGGAGTAGGAGTAGTACATAATCTTTTATCTTCTGCCTTTTTACTTCACAAACACTATTTAGTTACAAGTCCCTGTGTTCGACCTTGGATCATCCCGAGAAACTTGCGTTCTCGTTATACTTAGCGAGAAAGTAAGAAAAAACTTGTGACAGGAACGCATTGTAATTGCATACGTGCTTAAACGCATATTATATATTTTTTAGTCCAATGCATGACCTTTGACACATGAAGATTAACGCATAACATAAGACGCATATTTTCCTCTCCCTTTCCAAGAAACACCAACCCACACAAAATTACCCACGACTAATCAGATTACACAAAATTGGATTATCCAACATGATACCCATGGCTTGTCATCTTCCCACATTTCTTCCAACGAATTGTTTGATGAATAGTACACGATAGATAACCACGTCTTCTATTTATTCTTATTCATCAATGGCTGCTTCTCCTTCTTCCTTTGTTACTACTGCTTCTCGTTCTTCTTTTTCTTCATCTTCTTCTCCCACTTAGTACTACTACTACTTCTTCTTCATCTTCTTTCCTCTGTGCTACTGCTTCATCTTCTTCTTCCTGCTATTGATTCTTCAAGGTTATGATCTATCATCAAATCAACTCTTAAAGGTTATAATCCTTATCTTTTCTTTTCATTTCATCAACTCTTCCATTTAATCATACTTATTAAACCTTATTGAACCTAATTTTATGTAAATAGATGGTAAGAAAAAAATAAAAACTGGTCAAAGATGAATCATGAACAACCAAAGGAAGAAAAGGAAAAGGAAGGAAAATAATGAAAGTTAAATCATCAACAAGCAAAGCAAAAGGAAACAAAATAAAATCTGAAGAGAAGAAGAACAAAAATCTAATTGTTGTTGATTGTTGTTAGCAGATAGTGTTAATGTTATTGATTATTTATTATTGATTGATAACTTCAAATTGAGATAGACAGAGATAGAGCACTATTAGTGTCTATTTGAGATAGACAATGATAGAGTTCCATCATTGTCTATTTGAGACAGATAGAGATAGAGTACTATCATTGTCTATCTGAGATAGACAGAGATAGAGTACTTTCAGTATCTATCTGAGATATACAGTAATAAAGTTCTATCATTTAAGGATTTGACTTAGAAGAAGAGGGAACATAGTTACAATGAATGTGCGATGTACAATTAGGAAAATAACATGTGAAATTGATGGCAGACACTGCCTCAAGCTTCAGCTTGAACATTTTTCAAATTCAATTTGAACCTAAATCCCAATCTCAATCTCAGTCTCAATCTTGATTGTAGAATTACTTTATATAGTTTGTAAGTTTGTTTCTACTTGTTGACAATCAACTACTTTTAGAATTTATAAAATTAACATGTTTTATTCATTATGTTGTTGTGCATCGATGTTTATTTAATAATGTACTTGTTAGTACATAGTTGTCTATCTAAGCCTATCTATTGATACATGGTCATAGACTACTATCACTATATGTCTTAGGAACTTTAGTAACTATAGAAAAACTTTAACATCATTACATACTTTTCTATTTCAAATTGAGATAGATAGAGATAGAGTACTATCAGTATCTATCTAGGATAGACAATGATAGTTCTCTATCAGTGTCTATCTAAGATAGACAAAGTTAGAGCACTATCAATGTCTATCTAGGATAGACAGTGATAGAGTTCTATCATTGTTATTGGTAGATAGTAATTTTGTTAATGCTTTGCATTCTATGTTAGAGATAGTGTTTTCAGTTTTAGTTTTTGAAAGTGTGAATCTATCTGGGAGACACATTAATAGTGATAATCATTGAAATATACTTGTTCATAATGTTATTGCTATTATTGTACTATTTTTCTAGTTTTTTGTACTTAATTATTGTGATGGTTTATGGAATATACTTGTTATATAATATACTTGTTATTGATTTACTCTTTTTATAGTATTTGGAACTTGTTCTAATATTTGGTACTTGTACTCTATTTTTTTTTGTTCACTATGTTGACTAGATATAAGTGATATATAGCATGGGATAGACCACTATCACCATGTATATGGAATAAATAGTGATAGTGTTCTATCACTTTCTATTTGAGATAGACAGAGATAGAACACTATCAATGTATATCAATAGATAATAGATAATAAGTAATGATTTTGTTGATAGTTATCTTATTAGTTGTTGGTGTTATTCAAATTTTAGTTTCTAACATATTGTTAAATATATATTTTTAACAAGTGAAACATGAATTGATTATGGAAAATGAGAATATAAACTTAAGAGTTACTGTCTACTTTAGTATAGAGGTGTTGAATTTGATAAGAACAAAATTAGATGAAACAAGATTTTCTCAAGTTTTAAATAGCCCATTTAGACACGTTCTTAATACTAAAATGGCCAAAATACATAACAATTCCTCAACTACTTAGTAAGAAGACAATGTTTTACAAAGAAGTCGAATGTCCTAGCATTCAACATTAGTGGCCATATAGTAGAATTTGGATTGAACGAAATTTGTTTACAAATTCCCTCAATTAGATTTAGGAGAAAGAAAAGTGTTTGAATTTCGAAGTGCTTTTTTCGTTCATGCTGATCATAAACTAGGAGAGATATAGAGAGAACTTTCAAAGCACTACGCAATGAGGATGACTCATTGAAAGTTAAACTAGCCAATCTCTACATCATAGAAGCTCTTTTAATCCCCAAGCAACAAAACAACCATGTCAATTTAAAACATCTAGACATTTTAAATGATGAACATGTCTTCAAAGACTAGGAAGATTGTCTTACACCCTAACCTATCAATTCTTTAAGAGAGCATCATATATTGAGTAGGATGCTGTCTACCTTCAACAATTCCCCTTAGCATTAGTTTATTGGGCTTTTAAGATAATTCCAAAACTTTTTGATTTAGATGTTGGATTTGGAAGGAAACTTGAAATTTAAGGTACAAGAATCATCACATGAGAGTGCTTGAAGTTAGATGAGTTGAGGACTCTAAAAGAGAACATTGTCAAAATAGAAGATGTAAGTAATTCCTTAAATGAGAACATTGTCTATCATTTTGACCTGATCCTGATCATTTATGTGGAGACATGTGTGTTGGGTTTTATGTCCTAAAACTTGTGGTTTATAAACAATAAACTCATTCTGTAAATCGATAAAGTTGTTATTGAATATATGAATTGCTTATTTCGTTTTAAAAATAAACCTAATAAACTAACAGATCCATGATTATTACATGAGTACTTGAACTTTATATGGAGACATAAAAGTGGATCTGGTTCAAGTAAATAGTCAAAATGATCTATAGTATACGAATAAGATTGGATGCCTTATTCTGGTAACACTATCGGATGCGGCCCACTCTATAGTTGTTACAAGGAGTTGTAAAGTGCTACAAACAAAGTGATCCTGATTCGTTCATGTTGTGACATGAGGACTGGGGACGTCATGTGCAATGAGTTTGCATAAGAGCAAACCAAGAAATAAGTCACTCTAACTTTATAACACTGTTTACTGTTTAAGACTGACTATTTCAAAACGATGACCTATGTAACTTGCCATTAATCCTACTAACTATGAACTTATGTTTATTAGAGATTATCCTTAGATTTGCATGGGTGAAGGTTGGCTCAACAACACTGACTCAATAAGCCTCCCATTTCAGGGGTAAGACCGGGTAGATAGCTGGGGACATAGGGTGCAAGATGGAATTCACTCCTACCCGCTTTTAGGGATAGTAGATAGGTTGTTCCCTTAAGTGCTTACTCTAGGTCTTGAACAAGGGGCCCCACCCTTTGCCCGAGAGGGCCTCGATTTGGTGATCGGATCACAAATCAATTGTTCACTAGAGGAACAGTGGGATTTAAGGAACAAGAGGGAATCTCGGGGGGTACAACAACCTTTTGACCCAACCGTTATTACGAACAACCTGTGAAGGGTTAACTAACTAATTATGGTTATATCGAGTGGACATAATATACCTACAGTGAGGAGAGTGTAACTGCTGGGCTTTAGTGGAGTGACTCAATAGTTAATGAATGGGGGTTAATTCGGTGTAAAGAGTTTAGCCAATTAATCTTCGATCGTTGGAGCCTATGATCTGTAAGTCCATTAGGTCCCTCTACTAGCTCACAAATGGATTAGCCTTAAAATAACATGATAAGTTGATTTGAAACATTCAAATTCGAATTAAAAAAATTAGTAATTATATGTGATATAATTACACGTTTAATTTTGGAATTAAACATAATTAGAGAATCGATTAATATATAAATATGATTTAAATATTAATTTAATGAATAGAGATTCATGGTAATGGAATTGGTGACAAATTAATTTAATATTTGATATTAAATTAATAAAATTAATAAAATTATTTAATTAATTATTAATTTTATTAGAAAAATCGATTATTGAATTAATTTTTGTAAAATTAATAAAATTTCAATTTTAATTAAAGAATAAAAATTGGAAAAAGTTTTGATTTTGAAAATCAAATTTAAAAAATAAAAATAATAAAATAATAAAAAAAAAAAAGGGAAATGTGGGATTTTCCCACTTTCAAGCAAGAAGGTTAGTCACCTTCTTACACTTCAATTCCACCACCAAATTCAAGGAGTAGCTAGAATCACTTCAAGTGATCAGTTTTGCATGAGAGTCATCTAATAAAACCACTCTTGATTGAGTGAAAAAGTTTATGCAATTACTGAATTGCTGAATTTTTCAAGGTTGAAGAAGTTGTTCTTCAACAAGCTGAAAAACCAGAAAATCTCTCCTCCAATTCCTTAAGTTCAAGCTTGTTTTGAGCCCCACAACTCAATCTAAGTCTCGTAGAGAATAGTATGAAAGCTCTTATGGTGGTCCACAACAAGAATTGGAGAAGATTGCAGCTGAATTTCGAGTTTGAAGAGGATCTTCAAAGGTATGTAATGAAACCCTCTTGTTCCCCATGAACATTCTTATTTTGATGTCAAAATTGAAGAAATAGAATGTTTAATGATCCTTTTTTCTTCCGCTGCATGTTTCTGTATTCCAACAATGTGAGCGGAGGTATTCTATACAAAGAGTTTGTATAAGACCGGACCATAACATAAATAATCTCTCTATATAACACCATTACTAGAAGAGACTAATATTTCACGAGGATGACCATAGGTGACTTGACCTTAATCCTGAGTGAGTTGTGAACTTCTTTTTGTGAGGGAAATTCTTTGATTTGTATGGGTGAGAGTGACTATGTTAGTCGACTCAATAAGCCTACCATTTTGGGGATTTTTCCGAGCAAAAAGCTGGGAACACAACTACATAAGATGGAATTAACTCATTTTCAACCATAGGATAGGTAGATAAATTGCTCATTTAATAACTGATTTCGGGTCTTGAACTGAGGCCCCAACCTCTCACTGGCCTGAGCGGTGTTAGTTTATAGTTGGATTATAAACTATTTGTTCATTAGAGGAATTATTGGTAGTTAAGAAGTTAGATGTTGTTGGGGTTGATACCTTAAATTCTAGTGTCCTGTAGTTTGTAAACAAATTGTATGAATGCTTGTATTGTATAACATATGATATTTACTTCACATCTTGTATTTTGTTCAGTTGCTTATTTTATTTGCTTTACCATGAACCAATAAACATAAAATCCCTGGTTATTTGTATGTGACTCAAGCATGTATGTGGTGACATACAAGTGGATCATGTCTTGAGTGATAATCAAAATGGTTTGTAGTATATGGATATAGGAGGGAAACATTATCCTGGTAACGCTACAGATACAGCCCGCTTTATGAAATGGTCACAAATGTCGTGACTTGTCATAGATGGTCTGATCCCGATCATTCGTGTTGGGGACATGCGAGCGGGGGCGTCTTATACAAAGAGTTTGTATAAGACCTGACCACGAAGTGTTAACGTCTCGTTATATAACACCGTCCATGATAGAGACTTCACTTCACTAGGATGACCATAGGTAATATGACCTCAATCCTGAGTGAGTTAGGAACTCTTGCTATTGAGGGTAGTCCTTTGATTTGTATGGGTGCGAGTGGCCAGGATGCCGATTCAAACCTACCATTTTGGGGATTCGTCTGATTTGAAATCTGGGAACTTAGATACACAAGATGAAATTCACTCCTTCCCCGAGGCAGGGGTAAGTAAATAGATAGCTCCCTTAAGGGCTGATTCCAAGGCTTGAACGATGTGGCACCACACACCTTCTCTTGGCCCAAGAGGTGTTCACACATAGTTGGACCATGTTGTATTGTTCATTAGAGGAATCAGTGGTACTTAAGGAGTGAGATGTAACTATAGGGGAAAAATGGTAATTTGGCCCAACTGTAGTTACGAGCATCTGTGAAGGGTCATCGTACTCATGATTGGTTATATCTGATGGACACAGAAATATATTTTTGGTAAGAAGAGTTCAGTTGTTGGTCTTTAGTGGAATGCCTGACAGTTAACGGATGGTGGATCTCGTGGCTAAAGAGTTTAGTCAGCTATTCACGCACCATTGGAGCTTCGAGCCATAAGTCCATTAGGTCCCCTTGGTAGCTTGGATAAAGTCGAGAATTAGTGTTTAGGTTAATTTGAAATGTTCAAATTGGCAAGAGGAAGTTCGATTATATATGATATAATTTGGCTGGTTAATTATATATGAAATAATTGGCTAAATGTATGATATACATTATTTTGGAGGAAATTAGATATAAATATGATTTATATCAAGTAGAGGAGAAAATACTATAGTAGATATGTGATATTAAACTATAGGGTAAAAATATAATATGATTATATAGATTATTAATTAATTGGTTAATTATATGATAATTAAGCCAATTTTTCACGTTCGGACGTGCGTTAGTGGGGTAGTGTCGGTTATTGTAACTGATGAATTAAAATGAAAATTGTTTTCATTTTGAATCGTCGTCCAAAAATAAATAGAAATTGCGCGTTGGTGAAATCATAAACGATCGCTTAAGTATATCGAGAGCCTATACGATAGTCGTTCTACGCCTAAACGATCGTCCACTTCGCACCTAAACGATCACACACTAGTTCCTACACATTCGGATAGCTTCCCTAAACGATTGTATTGTGTGTCGAGTTTGCTAAACAATCGTATACTATTTCCTAAATGATCGTTCAGTAAAATCTACATGATCATGTAGTTTCTTCTAAACGATAAGCATCATGCTATACGATAGCGCCTTTTTCCTTCATACTTGCTTATCGCCTACACGATCTGTTTATCCTCCTTCCTCTACCAAATTCACCAAAGACCATACTTTGGGTTCCCACTCCAAGAATACCTAGGGCTCTTTTCTTGTGGTGTCGTCCTCGGTGTGTTCATGAGTTCGCGGTTGTTTGTGCTGCTGCAGTCGATGCATTTGTCGTGCGTTGGTTGATCGGGTAGAGGTTTCCGCTGCGTTGAGTTTTGAAGTTTGAAGAATGTCTTCAACTGGTATGGCAACTCTCTCCCTCGTTTATTTTTGTTCAAGGCATGCCTTTAATTGACTATTTTTTTGCATAACTATGCGTTTGAATGTATACTGTGTGTTTCGGTTACGGTGAGATCAGAACAATCCCAACGTGCTCATGGAACTCTTAGGTAAGAGATCCTTCAACTGGTATTAGAGACAGGTTCTGATACTCCGATTTCATCTGTTGCAACAAAATGACATTTACGTTCTTGGTGGGTGCATTTCTACACTGTTTAATTGTTAAATTTGTTGTGGATGTGCGGGATTAATGGATGTTTTCATGGATGATTAGCCTCGGTTTTATTTAAATCTTTTACATTTGCGGTTGTTATAAAGGCCCTTGCATTTTTTGGCATTAATAATCGTCATGGAGTCTGTATTCAAAGTTTTTGTTTGAAGCTTTGAGTCGTTTGAAGAAGCAGTTTGATGAAGTGTTACGGTTCTTCAAGGTAGGGCGCGATCTAGGGTTCATCGCATCGTGCAGAAGATGTGGTATGCGATCGTTGTTGATCGTATCAATCGCTGTTGAACGCATTGGTTAAACGATGGGATATGCGATCAAAAGTTGATTGTATCATATTGACGATCGGGTATACGATCGCAGAGTATCGGGTCGTGTAGACAATGAGATGCTCGTGTATCGTTTAACGTGCGCATTGGACGATCGTTTAGGTCAGCAAGCTTCATCGCTTAGTAACTGACTAAACGATCGCTTTGTAACGCAAGGTAAATCGTTTACTTGTCGTCACGCTAAGCGGTCGCATAGACGATCAGGCTTTGCAGCCTCGTCGTTGTCTACGCGATCGTTTAATTATGCTTCTATCGTCTAGTGTGCACTGAATGATCGTCTACCTACAGTGTTCACTACATGATGGAGTCCTCCTGGTGGTTCAAGACCCGGTTCATCTGTGAACTGGTTTGCTCGATGAAAAATATAATAGTTAGTGTTATTTCATTCCGATTTTTTGTGAGGGCTCATCCCGGTCCATTAATCCTTTATTTATTACATGCAATGTATGTATTTTATATGTCATATGATATGCACATATAATAAATCCCACCTTAGGTTATGCAATGGTTATGCATCATCTCTTTACTGTAATTGTTATAATTTAGAGAAGCATGATTTAATTATATAAGAGCATGCTCATGCATCATATAATATAAGAGTTATATTTATGCATACATAAAAAGCATTGACATGCATCATCTTTACATTATAATTGATATAGTATAAGGGTGAATGATAGCGTGTTTGCTTGGTTGTTACGTGTTATATAAAAGTTATATATAGTAATGACCGAAAATTGCACGAAGCATGACACATAGGTTAATTTATAAATGTTATAAACACCTCGTTGTGCACAATGGTTTTAGTTATTTCTTTTTAAAAGTTAAAGAGAAATTAGAACTAAAAGAAATAAGAAAGACATGTATGCTCACTTAGGTTTAATTCATGGTTTAAAGTGTTTAAAACTTGGATCACATAGACCTAAGATCACAGTTCTAATATGATTAGCAACCCTAAGGCTTTAATCTTTTAATCAGTTTAATAGGATTAAATTGGCTAATAAAAGGTTAATGTGTAGCAAATCTATCTATAAGGGACCTTTTGTCTAAGGCGGGCTCTGTCTAGGCTGAGGTATTTAAGTTGACGGAAATGTAACACCCCTACCTGGGAACTTACCTAGAAAGGTGAATTAGATAGATTTGATGCATGTATGCAAGTTAAGGACAGTCCATTAAATTGTTTAAATGTGACTACTTTAACTTGTTCATTTTTTCATAGACAAACGTCATTTATGAGCAAAGATTAAATAGACGACTTAGACTAAAATCAGTACCTGGATTGTCTAGGTTAATGAACCCTAGGTAGAACATTTAGTGGGATGTACTTGGGGCATAACATGCTTCACTTAAACCTTTCCCTTTTTCCTAAATAGTCCACACCGTGAGATCTACCCTCGGCCTCGTGGCACCTTTGGCATGTCCCCCTAACGGATGGTATTTAGGCAGGTCAATATCAAGGTGGATGGAGAGAGTTTTCATAATAAGTTGGAGGGAGAAGTGCGATAGCATATCCCTTGGTCTCCCTCGTTAGGTTGAATAAAGTTAATGCGCATTGTCTCGAGGCACCTTGGGAGTGTCCCCCTAAAGGATGGCAGTTTTGCGCGTTTCTTTATTTGATCTCCTGTAAGAGGATAAGGTAACTTAGTCTCTTGTCCTAATCTACTTTTTCCTTATGGTGGGTTCATTAGGGCGGGACTTTGGCATCGAAAGCGAGGGATCACACTTACACGGAATTGTTAAAGGTTAATAGTTCTAGACCGAAAAATGGTGGCTGTTAGGTTTAATTCCAAGAGTTAGTTCTGCCTAATGGTTGAGAATGTCTCATCCCAGCGAAGGGGCAACTGATCACCCCACCGGTGACGTTTGTCCTGAAGGATCTCATATCTAAGAGTTTATGAGCACGTTCGGATCGCTTCGATCTCATAGTGACCGAAATATAACATTATATATTCAACATATACAGTTATGCAAATAAACTCTAATTAACGGCATGCTACAAACAAGAAATTAACAAAGGGACAGAGTTTCATACCAGTTGAAGACGATCTTCAATTTTCGGAACTCCAACACAGTGGAACCCTCCAAGTGATTTACCAACGGCCGACAGAAACGTCGACTGCAGCAGCACGAATAACGTGAACTCACGACTGCAATGGGGACGACACCACCTCTAAAGAGCCTCGGGTATTCTCGGAGTGAAAACCTAAAGGGTGGGCTTTGGTGAATTTGGTAAAGGACAGAGGAAACATGAATCATGTAGGCGATAAGCAAGTGGGATGGAAAACGACACTATCGCATAGCAGAAGTGCTTATCGTTTAGGAGGAGCTACACGATCGTGTAGGATTTATTGAACGATCGTTTAGGAAAAGGTACACAATCGTTTAGTAAAATCGACACACTATACGATCGTTTAGAAAAGATATCCGATCGTGTAGGCGATAGTGTGTGATCGTTTAGCACGAGGTGGACGATCTTCTAGTTGAAAAGAGCTATCGTATAGTCTCTCGATTTTCTTAAGTGATCGTTTTGGATTCTCCAACATGCGCTTCATCAATGTTTTGGACGACAGACGGACGATGCAAAAATGAAAATTATTTTCATTTTAACTCATCGGTTACAATAACCGGCTGTCCACTAACCCACGTCTGAACGTGAATTTTGGATTAATTATCATATAATTAATCAATTAATTAATAAATATAATCATATTATATTTTTATCCTATAGTTTGATATCACATATCCACTATAGTATTTTCTCGTCTACTTGATATAAATCATATTTATATCTAATTTCCTTCAAATAATGTATTATCATATAATTAATCAATCAATTAATTAATAAATATAATCATATTATATTTTTATCCTATAGTTGATATCACATATCTACTATAGTATTTTCTCCTCTACTTGATATAAATCATATTTATATCTAATTTCCTCCAAATAATGTATCTCATACATTCAGCCAATTATATCATATATAATTAACCAGTCCAATTATATCATATATAATCGAACTTCCTCTTGTCAATTTGAACATTTCAAATTAACCCAAATACTGGTTCTTGACTTTATCCAAGCTACCCAGGGAACCTAATGGACGTGTGGCTCGAAGCTCCAACGGTGCGTGAATAGCTGACTAAACTCTTTAGCCAAGAGATCCACCATCCATTAACTGTCAGAAATTCCACTAAAGACCAACAACTGAACTCTTCTTACCACAGATATATTTCTGTGTCCATCAAATATAACCAATCATGAGTACGATGACCCTTCACAGATGTTGGGCCAAATTATCGTTATGCCCCTGTAGTTACATCTCACTCCTTAAGTACCACTGTTTTCTCTAATGAACAATACAACATAGTCCAACTATGTGTGATCACCTCTCGGACCAAGAGAAGGTGTGTGGCGCCACATCGTTCAAGCTCCGGAATCAGCCCTTAAGGAAGTTATCTATCTACTTACCTCTGCCTTGGGGAAGGAGTGAATTCCATCTTGTGTAACTGAGTTCCCAACTCCTAAATCAGATGAATCCTCAAAATGGTAGGTTTGAATCAGCGACCTGGCCACTCACACCCATACAAATCAAAAGATCACCCTCAATGGTAGGAGTTCCCAACTCACTCAGGATTGAGGTCATGTTACCTATGGTCATCCTAGTGAAGTCAAGTCTCTGTCATGAACGGTGTTATATAACGAGACGTTAACACTTCGTGGTCAGGTCTTATACAAACTCTTTGTATAGGATGCCCCGCTCGCATGTCCCCAACATGAATGATCAGGATCAGACCATCTGTGACAAGTTACAACACTTGTGACCATTCCACAAAGCGGGCCGCATCCATAGCGTTACCAGGATAAGATTTCCCTCCTATATCCATATACTATAGACCATTTTGGTTATCATTCAAGACATGATCTACTTGTATGTCACCACATACTTGCTTGAGTCACATACAGATAACCAAGGATTTTATGTTTATTGGTTTGTGGTAAAGCAAATAAAAAAAGTAACTGAGCAAAAATACAAGGATTGAAGTAAATATCATATATTAACAACACAAGCGTTTGTACAAACTGTTTACAAACTACAGGACACGAGACTTTAGGGCATCAACCCCAACATGTCCTGGCTCACTAGGGCATCATTGCAAAATAGAAGTCTATAACTTAGGGTACTTGAAACTATTTTGCAAAACTATTTTGCAAGCCTTAGTTTCAGTAAGTGAAATGGGGGTCATTTGAGCCAATTTAGTTAATGGGATTTAGACCCCAAATGATTAATTTAAAATTTTGAGTTCATGATTTTAGGCCATGGTTGATAAATTAAATTTGGCAATTTATATTTTAGGACTGATTCAAGTTTTCCAAAGGTTCTAAAGAAGATTAATTTCATGGAATAATATTCATGACCCAATTTGAGGTAAGTAATCTTACTACTGGAACCGCCTATGTGTCAGGCGATAAATTTAAGAGTAATTTTGAGGATTCTAAGATTGCTTGCATCAAGATGCATAAGGATATATAAGTTGACCTAGATTATGTTTTGAAGCATGGTATGAGTGCCAGCATGAACTAAAAGCATGTTACGAGTGCCAACATGAACTAAGTTAATTTATTATTATTATTTGCTAGATGAACATTGAGCATGATGATATGTATTTGCATTTTGTGGGACTATATTTTATGATGCATGTTATGTTTATGATAGTGGTAGTTACCTCTACCCGTAATTAGATACCCAACAGAAGTGGTGATCTTCTTTGAGATTTCACCCGAGGTTTTTGTTTCCTTTAGGATTCACCAGATGTGGTGATCTTCTCTAAGACATTACTAGAGGTTTGTGTTTCCTTTGGGATTCACCAGAGGTGGTGATCTTCTTCAGGATTTCACCAGAGGTTTTGTGTTTCATTCGAGATTCACCAGAGGTGGTGATCTCCTTCGGGACTTCACTAGAAGCTTGTGTTTCTTTCAGGATTCACTAGAGGTTTGTGGGTACACTTAATTTATGATATAGTGGGTTCAACCATTCACTAGTTAGCCATCTCATCGGAAGTAGAGGTTTATGCACGTCCCACTAGAGAGTGGTATCTAGAGGACATAGTGTAGGATTGTATCAATTGCAACGAAAGCAAAAGGATCATCTAAGCATTCAAATTCACTAATTTAGGCATAATATAAAGTATGATTCTGTAGAAAAATGGGTTTCAAGACATACCTCTTGTAGAACTTCTTCAAAGCTTCTTCTCCAGCTGCAATCTTCTCCATATCTTGTTGTAGACCCCCTCAAGATCTTCCCCACTATTCTCTTGGTTCTCTAGATTGAGTTGTGAGACTCAAAACAAGCTTGAATCAAGGGATGAAGGAGAAAAGCTCACTGCAGCAACCTTGTTGAAGAACCTTTCTTCAAACCGAATTTTCTCTCAAAATTCTATTGATTGCATGCTCGATTTTCACTCCAATTAGTTTTCTTTTCCTTTTTTAATGTTATCCAAAAATCAAATTTTGATTTAAAAAATCTATTTGATTTTAAAAATGAAAAATTTATTAATTTCATTAATTAATTAATTAATTAATAAAACTTAATTAATTTAATATCCAATATTAAATTAATTTTAACACATATCCATCCTTATATATTTAAATCATATTTAAATATATAAATTCTCCTATTTTGTTTAATTCTAAAATTAAACATATAATTATATCTCATATAATTACTAATTCCCTTAATTCTAATTTGAACGTTTCAAATTAACTTATCACACTATTCTAGAGCTAGTCCGTTATGAGCTAGTAGGGACCTCACGGACATACAGATCATGGGCTCCAACGATCTGAGATTAATTTGCTAAACTCATTAGATCAAATTAATCTCCATTCGTTAACTATTGGGTCACTCCCCTAAAGCCCATAGTTGCACTCTCCTCACTGTAAATATATTATGTCCACATGATTTAACCATAATCAGCAATTCGACCCTTCACAGGTTATTCGTAATAATGGCTGGGTCAAATATATGTTTTACCCCCGAGATTACGTCTTATTCCTCAAGTCTCTACTGATTCTCTAATGAACAACTGGTTTGTGATCCAATCACCAAATCAAACTCTCTCAGCCCAGTGAGAGGGTGGGGTCCCTTGTTCAAGACTTGGATTCAGCACTTGAGAGAACAACTTTTCTCCTATCCCTAAATCGGGTAGGCGTGAACTCCGTCTTGTATCCTATGTCCCCAACTATCTATCCGGTCTTACTCCTGAAATGGGAGTCTTATTGAGCCGGCGCTGTTAAGCCAAACCTCAACTATGTAAATCTAAGGGCAATCCCGAATAAACAGGAGTTCATAGTTAACTCAGGATTAAGATCGAGTTACCTAGGTCATCTAGGTGAAATAGTCAGTCTTAAACAGTAAACAATGTTATAAAGTAAGAGTGGCTTATTTCTTGGTCTTGATCTTATACAAACTCATTGCATAAGATGCCCCCACTCCTCATGTCATAACATGTATGAATTAGGATCACATCGTATGTAACACTTTACAACTCTTTGTAATAACTACAGAGTAGGCCGCATCCAATGGTTTTACCAGAATAAGGTACCCAACCTCATTCATGTACCATAGATCATATTGACTATTTACTCGAACCCGATCCACTCTTATGTCTCCACATAAAGTTCAAGTACTCATACAATAGTCATGGGTCTTAGTTTATTGGATTTAGACTTTCATACAATTTATGAGATCAATAACAAGTATATTGATAATAGAAAATGTTTATCATTTTACGAACTGCGAGTTTTTAGGACGTAAAACCCAACACATAGATGCTTAGCCTGACCACAGTAGTGGAGTTACATACTGAGTATTTTATACTCATTTTTTCTCATGTTTACTTTTTAGGTAAGGTTAAGAACATGCCGACAAATGACAAGTAGAATCCGGGATCGAGCCACTGAGACCAGTCATATGCTTTTGCTCATGTTTTCAGGATCTTATGTTTTAAAATTTCTAGTCTTAATGTTTAAACTTGAAGTTTTGGTATTTTCCCTTTAGACTTTTTAAAAGAATTTTCTAGTTTTGTTTTATGGTTTTAAGGGTACCCTACTAAATGAATTTCAGTTATTTAGTTTTAATAAAGTTAATTATTTTGTGTTATCTATTTGGTTTTACTAAGTCATGAAAAGATGTCAATTTGAATTGTATGCATGCATGTCTATAGTAATGACCTAGAAGTCGGGTCGTTACATAGACTACTATCAAAGTTTGTTGTAGATAGACATTGATAGTATCACAACCTATCTAAATATTAAGTTTTTTAAGATTCTTACTTTTTATCATATGCTTGCAGGTAGATGAAGTTGAAACAGACGCTGAAACTGAAATAGAAAAGGAAGAAGATGAAGTCGAAAAAGATGCTGAAATTGATAAAGAAGAAGAAGAAGTTGAAGTAGGAGATGAAAAAGAAGAGAATCAAAAAAGAGAAAAAATATCAAAACATAGAAATGAGAAAAAGGTAAATATCATTGTCTATATATATGATGATAGACAATGATAGTGACCTATCATTGTCTATCATTCAGTGTTCTTCTTATTGAAAGGATACACGAGTACACGTTGCAAAAGTGATTGCATCCTAATTCTAATTTTACATAACATATAGAAAATATAAAAGATGAAAACGAGAGATAAAAGATATATTAAATATATATTTGTGTAGAAATTAAATAGGAAAAAGAGATTCAAAAGTCACATACTCTTAAAGACTAATCTATTCTCAATTCCTTTTCGGAACTCGAACACAACGAACACTTTGATCGTAAAAATGCAACAACCAATTGAACACCACTACGCAAAAACCTCATTATTCTTAGGGTAGAGAATCGATGACAGTTGTGGGCTTCAAGATTAATTTAGAGAAAGGATTCGAAAGAAATAATTTTCAATGCAATATCACAAATACACCAAAATCTACACACTCTAGGTGTATTTATAAGTGGACAATGGAAGATGAAAGAACAAATTCATTCATCTTCCATATGCCAATTAACGAGAGAATATGAAGAGAAAGGGTTATTTCAAACCAATTCTTTAATTAAAAAATATTTGATTAAACAAAAAACTAATTTTTCTTTAACTAATAAATATACATCGATTAAAAAATTTATTCATCTTTCATATGCCAATTAATGAAAGAATATAAAGAGAAATTGTTATTTAAAACCAATTCTCTAGTTAAAAAATATTTAATTAAACAAAAAACTATGTTTTCTTTAATTGATATATATATACATAAATTAACTAACTTAGTATTATATATATATGTATGTATACTTATATATAAACAAAACACATTTTCTAATTTAATCAACAATATATTTAATATGGATCACATTCATATTAATATTTGAATCATATTCAAATAATTATTTCTCTCTCAAATAAATCTTTATATTATACTGTATTGTATACATTATATTAGATCTCATAATTATATTTTATATAATCAATTCCCTTTATTAATTTGAATAATTCAAATTAATCCAAATTAATTCAATTTTTACTTCTCCCAAATGAGCTAACAAGGGGACCTTATGGACCTATAGTTTGAAACTCCGATGGTAATTATTAATTAATCAAACTCTTTGATTAAATTAAACAACTTCCATTAACTACCGGTTACTCCACTAAAGACCGATAGTTGCACTCTTCGAACTACAAATATACTTTTGTGTCCATTGAATATAACCAATCAACAATGCATCGACCTTTCATAAATTACTCATAAGTATATCTAGGCCAACATTACCATTTTCTCCTTGTAGTTACATCTAACTCCTTAAGTATCACTAACCCCTCTAATAAACAATAAGTTATAGTTCAACTATAACCTAACCCCTCTGGGTCAGGAGAGGGTGCAACGTGACATTGTTCAAGCCTTGGAATCAACCCTTAAGGAAGCAATTTGTCTACTTTCTCTAACTATAGAGAAGGAGTGAATTCCTTTTTGTGTAGCTGTGTTCCCAACTCCACAATGAGACGAAACCCCAAAATGGTAGGCATATTGAGTCGATGAAACCGGTCACTCTCACTCATGAAAATTAAGGACCGTCTTCATAGGCAGGAGTTCACAACTCACTTAGAATTCAGGTCAAGCCACTTATGGTCATCCTGGTGAAATGTAAGTCTCTTCTAACAACGGTGTTATATAGAGAGATTATTCATTTCATGGTTTGATCTTATACAAGCTCTTTGTATAGAATACCCCTGACTCATATGTCTTCACATGAATGATCAGAGTTAGATCATTTATAGCACTTTACAACAATTGTAAAAACTAAAAAGTGGGTCATATTCGTAGTGTCACTAGGATAAAGTATCCAGTCTCATCCATCTACTACAGACTATTTAAGTTATCACTTAAACACGATCACATATATATCTATACATGCATGTTTATGTTTCTGAAGATAACTTTGGATCTTAGTTTATTGGTCTTTGTGGGTTAATGCAACTAAATGTCAAATAAAATACCTCTTATTTTATTAGATAAATAAAGTGTTTGTACAAAAAATTACAAACTACAAGATCCAAGAGATTTAGGGCATCAATCCCAACAATCTCTTACTTATTCTAAAGCTAGGGTGTATAAAATGAAAGAACAAATAAGTACAATGTACACAAAATAATAATAATAATAATAATAAAAACAAGAAACTAAGGCATACAATAAATGCCCAGTAATATCTCTCACTTGCCCTAGACTAAATGAGGCATGTCTTATTGACCTAGACTCTCCAGGTGACCCTCAAACACCTTCGTCGTATGGGACTTTATAAACAGATCAACAACGTTGTGTGTCGAAACTATCTGCTTGACGATCACGTTCCTTCAATACACAATCTCTCGAATCAAATGATACTTGCACTCAATGTGTTTTCCAGGATTGTGGCTCTTAGGCTCTTTGGAATTAGCAACAATACCACTATTATCACAATAAAAGGGTGATAAATCTTGACATGTTTGGAACTACTTCCAGTTGAGTCTATTGGGTTTTATGCCCTAAAACTCATAGAGAGTAAATGTAACATTTGACCAATCATTAATAAATTGTTATCAATGTTTATTGCATTAAATAGTTATTGCTTATCTTGTATTTATATTTCCTAAATAACCTTAATCCAATAAACTCACAGCCTAGACTGTTGTATGAGTCTTGAACTGTATGTGGAGACATATGAGGATCAATGTTCAAGATACAACCTGAAGGGTTTATAGTATAGGAATAAGGCTAGGTACCTTATCATGATGACACTATAAATACAACCCACTTTGTATTTCATACAAATGCAATGATCCAAAGTATTCGTGAAGGGAACATGCGAGTGGGGGTATCCTATGCAATGAGTTTACATAAGACCAGACCAAAAAAAAGTAACCACTAAATGTAACTCCGTTGACTAGTCAGGTTTCTATTTCACTAACATGACCTAGACAACTTAGTCTTAATATGAGTGAGTTATGGACCCCTGTTCATTAGGGATTGTCCTTTCATTTGTATCGGTGAGAGTGGTTTGTTCCTTGACTTAATAAGCTCACCATTTTAGGGACAAGACCGAGTGGGGAGCTTGTGACATAATTTCATAAGATGAAATTTACTCCTTCCAAACTATAGGATAAGTAAATGAGTGTTTCCTTAAGTAGTGCTTGCAGGACTTGAACAAAGGGTCTTACCCTCTCACTTGTCTGAGAGAAGTTTCTATTTGATGGTTGGACCAGAAACAAGATGTTAATTAGAGGAGTACTGGTACTTAAGAATGTAGAGATAACCTAGGGGTAAAACAATAATTTGATCAAGTTGGTACTACAAACACTCGTGAAGGACTAACTTGTAGTTATTGATCAATATTTGTGAACGGAGAAATATATCTACAGTGAGAAGAGTGCAACCGTGGTCTATAGTGAAGTGTATCAACAGTTAACGAATATTGATTAACTTGGTTAATGAGTTTAGCTAATTAATCTCATATCATTGAAGCTTATGATCTGTAGATCTATTAGGTCCCACTGGTATCTCATAAAGGGTATTGAGGTAATTAAAATAATTTGAAATGTTCAAATTTACCAAGGAAAAAGAATATAATGTATAATGATACATTATAATATAAAGTTTATATTCTAATAAACTTTATAATATAAATGTATTTTGAATTTGATTAAAAAATTAATGTAATGGGAGAATTAAATATTTGAAGGAGTTCAAATATAAAATTTAATATGAATAGAATTCATATGCACGTTGAAACTATAGGTAATTGAAGGTGATTCAAGGTTAAATAACATATGTGATATTTAATTTAATGATTAATTAATTAAAGAATTAGTTAATTAATTAATTAAATTTAATTTGATTTAATTAAGTTAACTAAATTAAAACTATAGGTTATGAGAAAGGGATCTATTAGAATATGATTCTAATGCACATTTAATAAAATATGAGATATTTAATTATTATTAATTAATTTGATTAATTTTAATAAATAAAATTTTGATTTAATTTTAAATTAAATTAATTTATTATTATTTAATTAAATAAATAATGAATTTAAATAAAAAAAATTACTTATAAAAAACTCTCAAATGTGAGGAATTATATGGGAATGGGAGAGAGATCTTCTCTTAACTTCTTCATCCCTCTCAAAATAGCTCTCCCAACATCACATAATTTTTTTGCTCTGGTGTTTGAGATTTTTCTTCATAGAGAATTTTCTCTAATGATCCCACTTCCTTTTATCTCACTAGCCCAAGGAGAATACTGAGTGGTGTTCACTTGTTTTTGAATTAGATGAATCAATATCATAGATCCAAAAAGTCAATGAGAGTAAGGGTTTCCAAATTATTTTCTCGATTAATTTGTAACTAAATCTGAAAATGATCTAAAATTTTTTCGAATGCGCTTTGTATTTTTTCCCAGCAATTGGTATTAGAGTCATCTCAGAATTTTAATTAATGAATTAAAATTTGTTTTTTTTATTTAAGGTGGAATCTGCATTATGAATGTTGGGTTTTGATGTCAACTAATTTGGTTATTTGGCCTTAGAATTTACTATTTTTTTTATATGATTCATTCATGTAAGGCCCAATTTTGGGCTTTTAAATTGTAAATTAAGTCTTCTGTAAGTTCGGATCTACTGATGAAACCATTTTGGTGGTCTTCACATCTTTTCGAAGTAGAGGAATCAAGATCATAGATCCAAAAAGTTAGTGAAGACCTCCAAAGTCGTCAATAAGAGTTGGTGAAGACCTCAAGAGTCGTCAATGAGACCTTTAGGTTGAGTACCTTATCCTGATAACACTATAGATACGACCCACTTTGTATTTAATACAAATACAATGATCCAACGCATTGGTGTAGGTGATATGCGAGTGGGGGTATCCTATGCAATGAGTTTGCATAAGCCCGGACCGCAAAATAGTAACCATTACATGTAACACCGTTAACTAGCTAAGTTCCTATTTCAATAGGATGAGCTAGGCAAATTAGTCATAATCTTGAATATATTATAAACTCATGTGCATGAGGGATTGTCCTTTGATTTGTATGGATGAGGGTGACCGGTCCGCGACCCAATCTGCCTACCATTTTGGGGACAATATCAATTGGGATCTGGAACATAATAATAGAAGATGGAATTCATTTCTTCCCGTCTTAAGGGTAAATAGATGAGTATTCCCTTAAGTGGTGTCTCTGAGACTTGAGCAAAGGACTATAACCTCTCATTGGCCTGAATGAGGTTTCTGTTTATTGGTTGGACCATAAATAGGTTGTTCATTAGAGGAGCAAATAATACTTAAGGAGTCAGAGGTAACCCAAGAAAAAAATGATAATTTAACCGAGTTGGAGTTACGAACACTCGTGAAGGACTAACTTGTTGTTATTGGTCTATATCTATGGACACAGAAATATATCTGTAGTGAGAAGAGTGAAACTGTGAGTATTTAGTGGAGTATACCTACAGTTAAAGAATATTGATTAACTTGGTTAATGAGTTTAGCTAATTAATCTTCTATCGTTGGAGCTTCTGATCTGCAGGTCCACCAGGTCCCCTTGTTAGCTCATTAGAGAATATTTAAGAAAGATGATTTGAATTGTTCAAATTAATTTGAGGAAACTATATATTAATGTGATTAATATATAATTGATTATGGATATGACCTATAATTCAAATTAAATTGGAAGATAAAATTTGAATAAAATTAATTAATTAATTCAAGTGAATTAGATTCACAAAGAATTAATTAATAGAGAGGTATTGCACATATACATACCATGTTTATGATAATTAAATATATATACATTAAATTAGATTTAATAGTTATTTAATTAATATACAAATTAAATTATATAAGTGTTATTTAATTATGCTAATTAATTAAATAAGTGTTATTTAATTAATTAATTTTAGAAAGGGAAATAGGAAAAGGATTAGGAAAAGGACTTGACCCTTCTCTATATAAAGACTTCCCTATGGCCCATTTGGGAAACACTGATACAGACACTGACAATACACAACACAAAAGTGTTATTGTGCAAAATTTTTCTTAAGCCATAAAGAGACTTCTCTCTACTCTCCAAAAGACTTTTCTCTTCTCCCTCTCCCAATAGTTGGGAATCACCTATCCTTCTATTGGAATCCTGGAGAATAACGAGGTTACCCTCGTGGTAGTGTTCGAGATTGTTCAAGAAATCATTCGTGATCAAGATTATTGGAGAAGCCATTCGTTGGAAGTTAAGGAGGATTGTTTGTGAAGCTTGGGAATCTACAAAGGTAAGAATGGTTCTAGTCTTTTTCCCTAAAGCATGCTATATTACATGTTTATATTCTGTTTTAGTATACTGAATTTGTTTATGTTAAAATCAAATTTTTAGTGCATGTTGACGTCAGCATCACGTGCAAAACAAAGGATGCCAACATCAGCCTTGGTTTAGCAGTCCGGTCGGTTCATCAGCTTGATTCGGCATGTAGCAGTTTGTTGACTGGTTTGATCGATTTGTTGACTAGGCTAGTCGTTTTGACTGCTTCGAGTGATTTTCGGCCGGTTCAAGTGGTTTTGGCCCAGTTCGAGCACTTTTCTGCCAGTTCGAGCAGTTTTGGTATTGTTATGGAGCGACTGAGGGTTTTTTAGGATAAATTTTGTAAAATGAATGTAATTTTTTTCTTTAATTTATCCTAAAAGTAACAATACCTATCTCTAGTACTTAAGATTATGTCACATTAACCTTGATAGGATCAAGTGTTTGGTTAAGAATGGACTTCTAAATGAGTAAGAAGATGATTCACTACCTCCATCTAAATCTTGTCTCGAGGAAAAAATGACCAAAAGACCTTTTAGTGGAAAAGGTTATAGGGCCAAAGAACTCTTAGAGTTAATACATTCGAATCTTTGTGGTTCAATGAATGTAAAATCACGAGGAGGGTATGAATATTTCATCTCTTTTGTAGATGACGATTTGAGGTATGGTTACTTATACCCAATGGAGCATAAGTCTGAATCACTTTAAAAGTTCAAGGAGTTTAAGACTGAGGTATAGAACCTATTAAGTAAAATTATTAAAACACTTCGATCTAATTGAGGTGGAGAGTATATGGATCAATGATTCCATGACTATATGATAGAACATGGAATCCAATCCCAACTCTCATCCCCTAGTACACCTAAGCAAAATAGTGTATCAGAGAGGAGACATAAAACCCTATTAGACATGGTCGCTTGATGATGAGCTATGCTCAGTTGCCTAGCTCGTTTTGGGGGTATGCAGTTGAGATTGCAGTTCACATCCTGAACAACGTTCCCTCGAAGAGTGCTTCTGAAACACCTTTCAAATTATACAGGGGGTGTAAACCTAGTTTGCACTACTTCAGGATCTGGGGTATCCAGTACACGTGCTTGTGAGAAATTCTAAGAAATTGGAACCTTGTTCGAGGTTGTGCCAATTTGTTGGTTACCCAAAAAAATATGAAATGGTCTTTTCTATGACACACAACAAAATAAGATGTTTGTGTTGAAATAAGTTACTTTCTTGGAAGAAGACCATATGAGGGATCACAAACCACGTAGTAAGTTAGTATTAGGAGAAGCTATTGGAGAGTCAACAATAGTTGTTGATGAAGCTGGTCCTTCAAAAAGAGTTGATAAAGGAGCTAGTTCTTCAGGTCCATCTTATCCTTTTTAATTGGTAAGAATGTCTCGACGCAGTTGGAGGGTTGTATCATTACCTGACCGCTACTTGGGCTTAACTGAAACTCAAGTCGTCATACCTAATGATAGCATTGAAGATCCATTGTCCTATCGATAGCAATGAATTGCGTAGATAAGGACTAATGGGGAAAAGCAAAAGTCATTGTACTCTGATTTAGTATAAGAGCTTGTAGATATACCTGAAGAGGTAAAACCAATAGGGCTCAAATGGATCTATAAGAGAAAGAGAGATGCACCTAGGAAGGTATAAACCTTCAAAGCTAGACTTGTAGTAAAAGGTTATACCTAGAAAGAAGAGGTTGACTATGAGGAAACTTTTTCTCTTGTTGCTATGTTAAAGTCTATAAGAATTCTATTGTCCATAGCCACATATTATGACTATGAAATATGAAAAATGGATGTCAAGACTGTCTTTTTGAATGATGATCTTGAAGAGAATATCTTTATGTCTCAACCCGAAGGGTTCATAGTCCAAGGTCAAGAGCAAAAGGTTTGCAAGCTGAATTGATCCATATATGGGTTGAAACAAATGTCTAGATATTGCAACATTAGATTTGATACTGTGATAAAATATTTTGGTTTTGACCAAAATGTTGATGAGCCTTGTGTATACAAGAAGATCAACAAGAATACAGTAGCTTTTTTAGTACTTATGTGCACAATATTCTACTTATTGGGAATGATGTGACGTACCTTACTAAATTGAAAAATTGGCTAGCGGGCCAATTCCAAATGAAAGATTTGGGAGAGGTTCAGTATGTTCTTAGGATTCAACTCATTAGGGATCGTAAGAACAAAACGTTGGCATTGTTCCAAGGAACTTATATTGTCAAAATGTTGGCTCGATATGATGCAGAACTCCAAGAAGTGTTTATTACTTTTCGACATGGGGTTCACTTGTCTAAGGAACAGTGTTCTAAGACACCTCAAGAAGTTGAAGATATAAGACGTATTCTCTATGCCTTAGTTGTGGGTAGCTTAATGTATGTTATACTTTGCACTACATCTAACATACGTTTTACAGTGGGAATAGTCAGTAGGTTCCAGTCTAATCCAGGGTTAGATAATTGGACGACAGTTAAGAAAATTCTCAAGTATCTTCAGAGAATGAGGGACTACATGCTGATGTATGGGGCTTAGGATTTGATCCTTACAGGGTACACCGACTCTGACTTCCAGACTAACAAGGATTCTAGAAAATCTACGTCAGGGTCAGTGTTCACCCTTAATGAGGGAGCTGTAGTTTGGAAAAGCATCAAGCAAGGATGCATAGCAGACTCCACTATGGAGGCTGAGTATGCAGCTTCTTGTAAAGCAACTAAGAAAGAAGTTTGGCTCAAGAAGTTCCTTATAGATTTGTAAGTTGTTTCAAATATGGACTTTCTCATTATATTATACAATGACAACAGTGGGGTAGTAGCCAGCTCAAAAGAATCTCACAGCCATAAATGAGGAAAGCACATAGAGAGGAAGTATCACCCGATACAGGAGATTATGCAACGAGGAATTGTGATCGTCACCAAGATCACTTTAGAGCACAACATCGCTGATTCATTTAAGAAGGCTCTCTCGGCTAAAGTGTTCGAGAGTCATCTAGAGAGTCTAGGTCTAAAAGACATATATATAGAATAATCTAGAGCAAGTGGGAATTGTGTAATGGGTATAAAGATGCCCTAGTTTATTGTATTTGTAAATTTACTTTTCATGTAATGTACATTATACATTTCATTTCCATCTTGAGCTTATTTATTGTATATACATTCCACTAACTAGAGTTTTAGTTCAAGTGGAAGTTTGTTAGATTTTATGCCCTAAAATTCGTAGATAGTAAATTTAACATTTGACCAATCATTAATAAAGTGTTATCAATGTTTATTACAATAAATAGTTATTGTTTATCTTGTATTTATCTTGCCTAAATAACCCTAATCCAATAAACTAACATCCTAGATAGTCGTATGAGTCTTGAACTGTATGTGGAGACATGGGGATCAATGGTCAAGATACAGCCTAAAAAGTCTATAGTATATGGGTAAAGCTGGGTACCTTATCTTGGTAACACTATGAATACGACCCATTTTGTATTTGATACAAATGCAATGAACACAATCATGTAGGAAACATGTGAGTGGGGGTATCTTATGCAATGAGTTTGCATATGACCGAACCATGAAAAAGTAACCACTAGATGTAACTCCGTTGACTAGTCAAGTTTTTATTTCAATAAGATGGCCGAGGCAACTTAGTCTTAATGTTGAGTGAGTTATGGACTTCTATTTATAAGGGATTGTCCTTTGATTTGTATGGGTGAGAGTGACCATTTCATCGACTCCATAAGTCTACTATTTTGGGGACAAGATCGAGTGAGGAGCTAACAACAGAATTTCATGAGATGAAATTCACTCCTTCCTGACTATAGGCTAAATAGATGAGTGTTCTCTTAAACGATGTCTCCAGGACTTGAACAAAAGGGCCTATCCTTTCACTGGCCTAGGAGAAGTTTATGTTTGATGGTTGGACCACAAACAAGATGTTCATTAGAGGAGCACTGATACTTGAGGATGTAGACGTATCCTAGGGGTAAAACGATAATTTAACCCAACAAGTGTTATGAACACTCGTGAATGACTAACTTGTTGTTACTAATCAATATCCATAGACACAGAAATACATTTGTAGTGAGAAGAGTGCAACTATGAGTCTATAATGGAGTGTACCCGCAATTAACTAATATTGACTAACTTGGTTAATGAGTTTACATTATAATATAAAGTTTATATTTTAACTAAATTGTATAATATAAATTTATTTCGAATTTTGATTGAAAAATTAATCTAATGAGAAAATTAAATATTTGAAGAAGTTCAAATATTAAATTTAATATGAGCAGTATTCACACTAAAATTATAAGTTAAAATTAATGCACATTAGATTAACATTAAAACTATAGGTAATAGGTGGAAAAAAAATAATTGAATGTGATTCAATTATAAGGTTAAATTAAATATGAGATTTTTAATTTAATGATTAATTAATATGAGAATTAATTAATTATTTAGTTAAATTTGATTTAATTGAATTAATTGAATTAAAACTATAGGTTATGAGAGAGAGATCTATTAGAATATGATTCTAATGCACATTTAATTAAGTATGAGATATTTAATTATTATTAATTGATTTGAATAATTAATCATTATTTTATTTATTTTAATAAATTATTTTTTATTTAATTTATTTTTTATAGAATTAAATAAATTAAACTTGGTGGTATTTACTTGTTTTTGCAACAAAAGAATCAAGATCGTAGATCCAAAAAGTTTGTAAACTCTCTAGAGTGGTCAACAAGAGTAAGGTTTTTTAGATTTTATTTTCTCTATTAATTTCTTATTAAAATCTAAAAATGGTCTGAAATTTTTTTCGTTGCGCCTGGGATTTTAACCTAGCAGAGTCAACAAATTCCTGAGCTAAACGGTTTCCTTGGCAACTTCATAAGCTGCTACATATTCTGCCTCCATGCTGGAGTCAGCAATGCACCCCTACTTGGTGCTTCGCTAGACTACAACTCCTCGATTAAGAGTAAACATGGATCCTCATGTGAATTTCCTAGAATCCTTATCATTTTGAAAATTAGAGTCAGTCTATCCTGTAAGGATGAAATTCTAAGACCCATACACAAGCATATAGTCCCTCGTTCTCCTAAGATACTTAAGGATGGTTTTAACGGTAGTCCATGATCTAATTCTGGATTAGACTAATATCTACTAACTATCTCCACTGCATAGAAAATATCAGGTTTATTGCATAACATTGCCTACATCAGGTTGCTAACTGTCGTCGTATAGGGGATCCGTCTCATTTCCTCAACTTCTTAAGGTGTCTTAGGATACTATTCTTTAGACAAAGCAACTCCATGCTTGAGAGGTAGTAAGGCACTCTTGGAGTTTTGCATCAAAGACCTGACGAGTATATTATGAATATAGGATGCTTGAGACAAAACTAGCGTTTTGTTATTACGATCTTTAAAGATTTGAAAGCCCAGAAAAAACTACGTTTCTCCCAAATCTTTCATTTGGAATTGGGTCACTAGCCACTGTTTTATGTTAGTCAATAGTTTTACATCATGCCCAATGAGTAGGATATTATCTACATATAACAATACGAAAGCTACTGAACTATTGATGATTTCCTTGTAAACATAAGGTTGACCAATGTTATGATCAAAGTCATAAGATCTCATCGCATAATAAAATCTTATATTCTAAGATCGAGAAGCTTGTTTCAGTCCATAAATGGGCCGTTTAAGCTTACAAATCTTTTGCTCTTGACCTTGGATTATGAATCCCTCTAGTTGTTGTATATAGATAGTCTTCTCAAGATTGCCATTTAGAAAAGCAGTTTTAACATCTATTCGCCAGTTTTCATTGTCATAATATGTAGCAATGGACAAAATTATTCTGATAGACTTTAATATGGAAACAGGTGAGAAAGTCTCCTTATAGTCAACACCCTCAACCTAGGTATAACCCTTTGCCCCTAGTCTAGTCTTAAAGGTTTGCATTTTACCGTTTGCACCTTGTTTTTCTCTTGTAGATCCATTTACAACCTATAGGTTTTACTCCATCAGGTTGATCCACAAGATCCCAGACTAATTTGAAGTACTCTGACTCCATTTCAAGATTTATAGCTTTGATCCATTCATCTTTGTCTACATCTTCCATTATCTTCTTATATGATAATGGATCCTCAACATCACCATCATATATGATGGCTAGTGTTTCTGTTAAACCCATATAATGAATAGGTGGGTTCAAAATCATCCCACTATGTCAAGGTTCCCTCAACAGTTGAGGTGGATGTGACCTATTAGATGAACCGACATCAATAACTCTTGTTGATGTACTTGGGTCTTCAACAACTCTTGTTGAAGGTTTAGCAATTTCACTAGAAAGTTCATTCAATACTATTTTACTGCATGGTTTGTGCTTCCTGTTGTGGTCCTCTTCTAAAATGTAGTGTTTTTCGACACAAACACTTTATTATATTTTGGATCATAGAAGTAACAACCTCTCGTGCCTTTAGGGTAGCCTAGAAATAGACACAATTTTAAACGAGGTACGAATTTCTTAAGATTAGCCTCAAGCACATGTACTGGAAAACCCTAGATCCTGAGATGACGTAAATAACCTTTACAGTCAATCCATAATTCTAAAGAGTTTTAGAAATACTCTTGTACATAACACAATTCAAAATATAAGCTGCAGTCTGTACTGCTTATCCCAAGAATAAGACAGGTAAGGGAGCGTAACTCATCATGGATCGAATTATGTTCAACAATGTTAGGTTTTTTCTTTTTGATACACCGTTCTGCTAAGGTGTACCAGGTGCTAAGAGTTGGGATACAATTCCATGTTTTATCAAGTATTCTTGAAATTTTAAATCCATATATTTTTCACCTCGATTATATTGAAGTTTATTTATTATTTTATTTAGTTCATTTTCAACCTTAGCCTTGTACTCTTTGAACTTTTCAAAAGCTTTAGACTTATGTTGCGTTAAGTAAACATACCGAAACCTTAAATAATCATTTGTAACGGTGATGAAATACTCAAAGCCTTCTCTTACCTTAACATTCAAAGGACCACAAAGGTTCGAATGTACAAGCTCTAAGGTATCTTTAGCTATGTGGCCTTTTCTAGTAAAAAGGTCTATTAGTCATTTTGCCTTTAAAGCATGACTCACATACTGGTAGAGAATTTTTTTTAGCTCGCTTAGAAGTCCATTCTTAACCAATCTCTCAATTCTATTGAGATTAATGTGACCTAATCTTAGGTGCCAAAGATAGGCATTTTATTTAGAAGAAATTGTTTGTCCTTTGTTTAGGGTTACCATAGTTATAAATAATTCATTATTAAGGAGGGCCTTTGATGTTGACGGCTTTAGTACATAAAGATTACTCTCTAACTTTTTAGAACAAATCTCAACACCATTTTTGTAAATAAACGCTTTATTCACTTTAAAATTCAGAGTGTAAGATTGGTCCAATAAACATTTTACATAAATCAAGTTTCTTTATAAATTAGGGACTACATAAATGTTTTCTAATAAAAGGCAAGATTTCTATAAACATTTTCTAATAAAAGATAAGATTTTTGTAAACAAAGCTGGAGTCCTCCCACTGCTCTAGTTGAGACGATGTCTTTAGTTCCAATTATTATCGTCATCTTACCAATCTTCTGTTGCTACCAGGAACTAATTATCTGAAATGAAGAACATACATCGTTTGTGGCACTTGAATCAATTATCCAAGCAGAATTATCATTCTCCACTAAACAAGTTTCCAACACTAGTAAATCGCATTTACCTTTTTGACCTTCTTCTTTTCTGCCAAATATTTGGGACAATTCCTCTTCCAGTGTTCACATGATTGCAATGGAAACATATTCTCTTTGTAACTTTGGTCTTCTTACCCTTTTGACCTACAACAAGGTTAGCTTTCCCAAGCCTCTTTTCTTCTTCTTCCAATTTTTGGTGTCGGAGGATGAAGGTGTCGACTTTTTTCTAGAGGTCAAACATCTGTAGAACTTTTTGGAGGACAATACAATATTTACCTCACCCTTCTGTTTCTTGACTTTCATCAAGGATTGATATGTCTACATCTCATTGAGTAGGATGGTCAGGTTGTAGTTAAGCTTATTCATAATAGTGTTACAACAGAGCTGTAGGAAACTCTCAGGTTAAGTTTCTAGGATTAAACTAACCTGACTGACCTCATCAATGATAGACCCGTTCATCTTCGCCACGTTAAAGTAGATCATCATGTTCAGAATATGTTCACAAATAGACGTCCCTTCTTTCATCTAGGCATTGAAGATATACTTGAGAGTGTCATGCTTGAGTTGTGAGGACGACTGTCCAAACATTCTCCTCAGGACTCCATGATCTCACGGGCAGTGAGCAAGGGCTCATGCTTCTTGGCTAAAACTTCAAACAAGCTGGCCAAGATATACTCTTAGGCCTTTTCATTCGTCTTTACCCAATGCTCATATGTCTCTTTAGCAATCCGGGTTGCATTGGTAGCTGGGACTTGAGAACATTCCTTGACCAGGACGAATCATAGGCTATTTTAGTTATTGAACACATTACCCAACTAGACAACCAATTAATTTAGTAAAAATCTAATATACCTATGTGATATCTATTTTGTAATGATGATTCAGTGAGGTAGGGTAAAAGTCACCGTACGGTAATCAATTACCCATTACTGAATTGAGACAATCTCAACTGATAATTACACCAGTATTACTCTTGTTCCTATAAGTCACCATTGTTTGTTGTAGAAGATGTTAACTTGCTCAACGTTTTTTTTGTAAGTGTACCCCTCATTTTAGATTCTAGAGTTTCGCACCAATGAGCCAACTGTAGGAAAAATTTAATTGGGGCAAAAACTAAAGCAATCCTATCCATTTATGGAGTTTGAATAAAAATAAGTGCAAATGGCATCCGTTGGAGGACAGAAGCAAAGGTATCTCGAGGCCGTGCATAAAAGTTTACATCAAACTAATGAAGGAGACTGTGGGATGTGTTGACACACTTTCCTCTCCCACTTACTATAAACACTTTTCCCATACACCTTGTTATTGACCTATGCAATCACCACCCATAGGGAGACACAAGCAAAGTGCCTCAAGGCCGAGCATAGGTCTCATGGTGTGAACGTCCAAGGAGAAATGTGAAAGGAAAAAAATAAAGTATCATATACCTCATTTTCCTCCCACTAAGTGTTTTCCTAGAGTTGATTAACTTAACAAATTTGACTAATAATTTTACTGGATGTTTGTTAAAAATTTGCCCAAAGAACATTTACGTTAAATAGATTAACAATGTTGATTTATGTTCATTAAACACTCAAACAAACATGAAACAAACATGAATCACTTGTTGCATGCTTGTATCAAATCTATCTATTTACCTTCCAAGTCAATTCCTAAGTAGAGCTAGGGGTATTTCGTTTCCGTCAGCTTAAATACTTCAACCTAGAAAGAATTGTCGTTAGACAAAGGTCCCTTATGGATACATTTATTGCAAACTTAATTTTTTGTTCAAAAACTCAATTTAATCCTCTAAAACTAAAATAAAAGATTAATCTATTTCTAATCGAATTAGAAAATTATTAAACATAGGTCTAATTATGAAATCAAAATTTTAAACTATTAAAAAAATAACCTATGTTTGCATGAAATTCCTTTTCCATCACATTATATACATAACACTTATATATTAAAGTAATGAAATATATATATATATATATATATATACACACACACACACACATATATATATCCATATATCTAAATTATATATTATAACAATTATAATATCAATAATGCATGAACATGCTTAATACATCATGCAATCTTATAATATAACATTTATATTAATTAAAAATCATGCATGAACATATGCATATCCTATGATGAGATTATTATATATGACATATCTTAAAATAAAATAAGCATACATCAAATGCATAAATAAAAGCTTCAATTTGGACCGAGATTTATTTCCTAAATTTTTAATTAAAGGGGCAATTGCAACTTTAATGAAAAGTAAATTGAAAATTTGAAGCGTGTCTCTAGTTTTTGCCCTTTTGCAAATATGGCAAATCCCACCCATACGGTCATGGGTCATGATTCACTGATTTTCGCTTGAAATTTGATTGCTATCTAATTTCTATGTGATTGTTATGTGATTGCTATCTGATTTTTCATTTGATATTTATTGTTATATGATTGTTATCTGATTACCATATGATATACTTATTATCAATGATATTGATTGCTGTCTGATTACTGTTTGATTGCTATTTGATACTGATTATTATCTAATTGCTATCTTATATTGATTTGTTATTTAATACTGACTGTCAATAATACATATTGCTATATAATCATGATTGTCAAATTGTTAATGATACTAATTGTTACCTGATTGTTGTCTGATTACAACAATCAAATAGCAATCAGTGATACCAATTGTTATTCGATTACTATCTAATTTCTATTTGATACTGAGTACTTTTTGATTGCTATCTGATTATCATGAAACTTCTATTTGATGTTTGGAGCCATCATTGGGATAATTGATTCAATTATTTGACATAGTTTGATATGAGATTTGATAATTGAGAATTTAGAAAATTTGAAAGATTTAGAATTTAGAAATTTAGAACTGAATTGGGAAGTTTTGATTTATTGGTTTGAATATGATATTCGAAGATTGAAACAAAATATATATATATATATATATATATATATATATATATATATATATATATAACAAAAAAGGTAAAAGCACACATGTTCAAAATTGAAACATTTGGAATATCATACTTATAAAATAAAACACACTTTTTATTTTGAAATAAGTTATTGATCATGTTGATTGATTTAGATTTATTGTTGACATATTTAAAAACATATTGTAAGATATACTACTAATATACCGCACAAATAGCTATACTACCAATCTACGCCTTTTTCATCTAAATTAGAAGGTTTAAAAGTACACGAATTTTAATGCTACGCCCACCTATTACTTTCATAGTACACTATTCTTATTTTTTTTTTTTGTTTTATTTTTTTTTTAACAAAATTATTCACTTAAAAGGCTAAAACCACATCTCAAATATCTATCTCAAACTTACACCGGAATTTTAAAAAAATTGGAATTGCTTGATATTAGTCAATTAACCCACAAATATTTACACAGCAACAAAAACCAAAATCCAATTGGCCAATTTTTTTTATAATAAAATTTCTAACAGATGAAAAACCAAGAAGAAAGGATAGAAAAGACAAACTACCTTGCAAATATGATAGAAGAGAAAAAGTCAAATTCAAGAATTTTGTCCTATCTCTAATTTTTCATATATCAATGATACGCATGCAATTACACCATCTAAATTTGTCATCCATTATAATTTTTCTTAATTAAATTATTACAAAAAAAAAACTGCTGAAAGCAGAACCACCAGGAGCTGAACTGTCGAAAACCAAATCACTGAAAGCTGAACCGCAAAAGATTGAATTTTCGGAAGCTGAACCGCGCATCTTTCAATTTTTCCTCCATTTTGAAGCAGATCGAAGCTGGAAAAAAATGTCATGAAGGACCCACCCTTTGATATACAGACTCGATAGCAAACAAAAAAAATGCTCACAATAATGGACCCTTTACATATCAAAACACAAATAAATGGCTAAAAAAAACTAAAACAAATCCCAAAAACATCCAAACAAGCAAACCACATTCAACATACATCTATGCATAATCTAAATCCCCCCATCACTCTGTATTTCAAATGAAAAGTAAAATTAGGATGAAAATACTTGCTCTGATACCAATTGAAAGGATATACGAGTACCAGTTGTGAAAGTGATCGCGTCCTAATTCTAATTTTACATAACATATAAAATTATAAAAGACGGAAACAAGATATATATGATCTATTAAGCATATATGTGTAGAAATTAAATAGGAATAAGAGATTAAAAAATCACATACCCTTGAAGACTAATCTCTTCTCAATTCCTCTCCGGAACTTGAACAAAACTCGAACACAGAGGATCGTAAAAACACAACAACCAATCGAACACCACCACATGAAAACCTTGTTATTTTTGGGGTAGAAAATCGATGAGAGTTGTGGATTTCAAGATTAATTTGGAGAAAGGATTTAAAGAAAATAAATTGAGAGAACAAGGAAATATTACTAGCACAACAAAATCTACACACTTTAGGTGTATTTATAAGGGGGCAAGAAGAAGATAAAAGAACAAATCCATTCATCTTCCACATACCAATTAGTGAGAGAATATGAAGAGAAAAGGTTATTTAAAACCAATTCTCTAAACAAAAAACATTTAATTAAATAAAAAAATTAATTTTTCTTTAATTAATAAATATACACAAATTAATAAATTCATTTTCCATATGCCAATTAATGAAACAACATGAAGAGAAAAAGCTATTCAAAACCAATTCTCTTATAAAAAAACATTTAATTAAACAAAAAACTAATTTTTCTTTAATTGATATATATACATAAATTAACTAATTTATTTTATTATTACTATTATATATATATATATGCACACTCAAAACATATTCTCTCATTTAATCAACAATGTTTAATATGGATAAAATTCATATTAATATTTGAATCATATTCAAATCATTATTTTTCTCTCAAACAAATCTTTATATTATACTATATAATATACATTATATTATATCTCATAATTATATCTAAATTAATTCGATTCTCACTTATCCCAAAAAAGCTAACGAGGGGACCTTATGGACCTATAGTTTGAAACTCCAATGGTACATTATTAATTAATCAAATTCTTTGATTAAATTAATCAATTTTCATTAACTGTTGCTCAACTCCACTAAACACCTACAACTTCACTCTTTATATTACAGATATATTTCTGTGTCCGATGGATATAACCAATTAACAACGCATCGACCCTTCATAAACTACTTGTAAATACAACTAGGCCAAAATTATCGCTTTTTCCCCTATAGTTACATCTAACTCCTTAAGTACCATTGATCTTTCTAATGAACAATAAGTTATAGTCCAAACTATAACCTGACCCCTCTCGGGTCAGGAGATGGTGTGGCACCACATTGTTTAAGCCTTGGAATCAGTTCTTAAGAGAGCAATTTTTCTACTTTCTCTAACTATAGAGAATGAGTGAATTCCTTATTGTGTAGTTGTATTCCCAGTTCCCTAATTAGACGAATTCCCAAAATGGTAGGTGTATTGAGTCAGTGAAACTGGTCACTTTTACCCATGCAAATCATAGGACCATCTTCATAGGCAGGAGTTCACAACTCACTCATAATTCATGTCAAGTCACCTATGGTCATCCTGATGAAATATAAGTCTCTTCTAACAATGGTGTTATATAGAGTGATTATTCATTTCATGGTCTGATCTTATACAAACTCTTTATATATAATACTCTTGCTCACATATCTTCACATGAATGATCAGAATCAGACCATTTGTTGTACTTTATAACAATTATAACAACTAAAAAGCGGATTGTATTCATAGTGCCACTAGGATAAGGTACCCAACCTTATCCATCTACTAAAAACCGTTTAAGTTATCACTCAAACATAATCCACCTTTATGTCTATACATGCACGTTTAAGTTTTAGAAGATAGCTCTGGACCTTAGTTTATTGGGTTTTGTTGGTTAATGGAACTAAATGTCAACTAAAATACCTCTTATTTTATTAGAAAAATAAAGGGTATTTGTACAAAACAATTACAAGCTAGAAGACCCACGAGATTTAGGTCATCAACTCCAACACTTATGAACTTCAATTTTTTCTTGCAGAAAATCGATGAAGAAGAGCAAATTGAGAAAGAGAAAGAAGATGAAGAGAGTAAGAGAAAGTAGATGACGAACAAGTAGAAAAAGACCAAGAGAAAGTAGAAGAAAACCAAGTAGAAGAGGAGCAAAATAAGGAGGAACAAGTTCAGGAAGAGCACAATGAAGAGGAAGACACTGATAAGGAAGAGAATTAAGAGATTCTCCTTCAGAAGGAGAGACCAAAAAGAAACCAAAAGCAGAAGCAAGATGTGGAATAAGAAATTGATAGTGAAGAGGATACAGATGAAAAGATTCAAAGAAAAGGAAAAATAGAAAAAGAAGGGAAAGCAGAAGAAGTACAGAAAGCGTAAAAGGTTGATAGAAGACACACACTTTAAAAAGAAGAGACCAAAGAGACAGCGAAAACCAACCAAAAAAGCATTAGACAATCAAAAATTAAAAAACGTCTCCAAAAAAGAAATCTGAAAGGAAGAAACCTCAGAAGAAGAAAAAAGTACAACCTCGAGCTTCTACTCAAGAATATGTGAAATTGATGACGGATACTACTCCAAGCTTCAACTTGAACATTTCTCAAACTCAATCTCAACCTAAATTCCAATCTCAATCTCACTCTCAATCTTGATTGTAGAATTACTTTATCTAGTTTGTAAAACTTCAAGTTGAACATTTCTTTATACTTGGTTTTCTATATTATAGTTTGTTTATTTTTTTCTACTTGTTGACAATCAACTACCATTGGAATTTATAAAATTAATATGCTTTGTTCATTGTGTGTTTGTGCATCGATGTTATTTAATAATGTACTTGTTAGTACGTAGTTGTTTATCTTAGTTTATCTATTGATACATGGTGATAGACTACTATCACTATCTGTCTTAAGAACTTTAGCAACTATAGAAAAAACTCTAACATCAATACGTACTTGTCTACTTCGAATTGAGATAGACAAAGACAGGATATTATCAATGTCTATCTGAGATAGACAGTGATAGAGTTCTGTCATAGTCTATTAGAGATAGATAGTGATAAAGTACTATCAATGTCTATTTGAGATAAACAGTGATAAGACTTCAATGAATGGGTTTTTAAAGGATGGATGACTTCAATGAATGATAGAGTTCTATCATTTAAGGATTTGACTTAACAGGGGAAGGGGGAAGCGTAGTCGCAATGAATGTGTGTTGTACAATGAGGAAATCAATCATGGTCTATGTTGGAGTATATTAGCAAGCAACGGAAGCAATAAGGATCAATAAACACTCTAATTCATTGATTTTGGTAGTAACTAAAGCATGCTCATATACTAAAATAAGAGGGTTTCAAGTCATACCTTTGTAGAACATCTTGAATCTTGATTCTCAGCTGCAAACTTGGCCAAATCTTGTTGTAGACCACCTCATGATCTTCTCCACTATTTTCTTGGAGCTTTAGATTGAGTTGTGGGACTCAAAATAAGCTTGAATGAAGGGAACTTGGAGAATAGCTCATTGCAGCAACCCATTTGCAGAACACCTTCTTCAACACGAATTTTTCAGTAAAATTTCTATATATTGCATGTCTTAATTCCATTCCAATCTTCTCAATATATTGCAAGCTATCATGCAAAGAAGATGACTGCATGAGATGCAACTCATGCTTGGAGTTATTGAAGCCAAATGAAGTGGGTTTTGTGTTAGCTACTTGAAGGTGTAATGGAAATAACCAAAATTCCATTTTTGTGTTTTTCTAACTTTTTCAATTTTTACAAAAAATGATTTCAAAAATTGAAAAATATTATTAATTTCAAAAAATTAATAAATAAATTAATTTTCTTAATAAAATTAATAAATAATTATTTAATTAATTTAAATAATTCTAATTAATTTAATATCAAATATTAAATTAAATTTATACAAATCCACCTTCATATATTTAAATCATATTTAAATATTAATTCTCCAGTTCCATTCAATTCTTAAAATTAAACGTATAATTATATCTCATATAATCACTAATTCCTTTAATTCTAATTTGAACGTTTCAAATTAACTTATCACGCTACTCTAAAGCTAATCTATTTACGAGCTAGTAGGGGGACCTCGCGGACCTTCAAATCATGGGCTCCAACGATCTAAGATTAATTAGCTAAACTCATTACACTAAATTAACCCCCATTCGTTAACTAATGGGTCACTCCATTAAAACCCATACTTGAACTCCCCTCACTGTAGATATATTATGTCCACTTGATATAACCATGATTAGTAAGTTAATCCTTCATAGATTGTTCGTAATAACGGCTGGGTCAAATGTCTATTTTACCCCTGAGATTACCTCTTGTTCCTTAAGTCCCACTGATCCTCTAATGAACAATTGATTTGTGATCCAATCAACAAACTGAGTCCCTCTCGGGCCAATGAGAAGGAGGGACCCCTTGTTCAAGATCCGAAGTCAACACTTAAGGGAAGAACCTCTCCACTATCCCTAAAAATGGGTAGGAGTGAATTTCTTCTTGCACCCTATGTCCCCAGCTATCTACCCGGGCTTACCCCTAAAATAGAGATTTATTGAGCCGGTGCTGTTGAGCCAACCCTCACCTATGCAAATTTAAGGATAATCCCGAATAAATAGGAGTTCATAGTTAGCTCAGGATTAAGGTCAAGTTACCTAGGTCATCGCTTTGAAATAGTCAGTCTTAAACAGTAAACAACGTTATAAAGTAAGAGTGACTGATTTCGTGGTCCGATCTTGTACAAACCCATTTTCACAGGATGCCCCTACTTCTCATATCATAACATGTACGAATTAGGATCACTTTGTTTGTAGCACTTTACAACTCTTTGTAACAACTATAGAGTAGAACGCATCCGATAGTGTTACCAGAATAAGGCACCCAACCTTATTAATATACTATAGATCATTTTGACTATTTACTCGAACCTTATCCATTTTTATGTCTCCACATAAAGTTCAAGTACTCATGTAATAGTCATGGGTCTTTTAGGTTTATTGGATTTCTAGTAAGCAATACATATATTTAATAACAACTTATTGAATTTTTAGAACAAGTTTTGCTATTTACAAACCATGAGTTTTAGGACATAAAACCCAACAGTTTATATATTTAGTGATAGATAATGTTGCAACCTGATAGATTCAGATACATGTCATAATTTATATACACAGTGATAGACATAGATAGTTGTCTATCTGTGTCTAGATACTCATTTTTTTTGCTAAAGTTCACCTACATGATATCAGTTGATAAAGTCAAATAAGCACTATCTGTGCCTATCACTAATAATTTGTTTGCTTCCTCCAGTTTTTATGGCTATCACTGATATATAACAAATTAAGAATAAGGTACTATTAAAAACATTCACAACTCAAGAACAAAATAAATCAGAAAATATCATTCATAAACTCTAATGTCAATCCACCTGTCTATACATGTATTACAATGAAAATAATAATGATTAAATAGTTTGATTAATTGGTTGAAGTTTATAAGTCCTACTATTTTGACCCTTACGATTACAATGAGTACATTTGGATGAACTTTTAAATTCACCTATAGATAGAATTTGTTTTTTCTAGGTCTTCGAGCTTGACGTTTAACAATAAGAGGTAATCTTTCTATGACATCATCTTCAGCTCTCAATCCAAATGAACTCCAACAGGTCTAACATAACCATTGTATGCTGCTGACAATGTTCTTCTATAATAAAAGTCTGCTCATAAGAATATGTATCTAAATTAGGCATTCAGAGAATAGCAAGTGCGTGTGCACATGGAATTTCGTCAAAATCTCATACTCGATAACAACAAGAACCAAATCTAGCTTCACTATGAATTGTTTATCTCCATCCATTATCTTGTATTCAGTGTTGCTAATGGGAACAATCTAATAGATAAATATGAGAAAGGTAATTAGTATCAACAAGTATTCAAGAAAAAACGTAATCACTGTCTATCTAAGATAGACACTTTACACATATTATCTATCTGAGTCTACCTATTGATAACTTCAAATTGAGATAGATAAAGATAAAGTACAATTAGTGTTTATCTGAATAGGCAGTGATAGAGGACTATCAGTGCCTATATGAGATAGATACTGATAGATAGACAATAAGAAAAAGATAGAATTCTTACCAAAAAACTTGTTGACTTTATGTGTTCTTGTTGTACTATGTTCTTAGCCCAAGAAGTGAAAAGAGTTTTCATTGCAAAAGTAGCTTTACTTCGATCATAAAACCACTTTTGCAACATATCTCTAATTGATGAACTAAGCAAGCTAGCTGCAGGTAATTATCTAGCATCCATAAAAACTAAGTTCATATTTTTTGCAACATTCAATGTCATCATTCTATTGAAGGGAATCAAATTACAGTAGAAGCATGTGATCGCCGTGCAATTTGAAAATCAATTTTATAAAACATAAAAATAGTGAACTAATTCACACAAAAATAGAATAAACATTAAATAAACTTAAGCATGTTCCAAATTAAGAAGAAGATAAGAAAGGAAAGAAGAAAACTCACCCTTGACGATTCCCCTTTCTTCATGGTTTTCTCTCCTTTGCACAGGAACAAATTCGAAACTCTCAACAAACAAAGATACCATTGCAAGAGCTTCCCCGTTATGCTCTAGGATTCCAAAGGGCTAGATGTGTGGGCTCTAACAAATTGGAAGAGGGAATGAAGTTAAAGAGAATGTTCTTGAGAGAGTAGAGTAGAGAGAATATGATAGTGGAGGCTAGGGCAATTTTTCACAAAAGTTCCTTACCCTAAAAGAGTTATAATGGTATATTTATAGGGAAAGGGTAATCCTCTCTTCAAGTCTTCCTACTTTTCATGATTTGTTAAATGATTAATTAATTATTAATTAATCAACAAACATAAAAATTAAATAACTGTATATTAAATCATATTTAATATACAATTAATTAGTTAACATAAATATCACATATTTATACGAGCCTCCATTCTCAATCATTTATTAATTAGTTAATTAACGATTAATAAAGCGATTAACATATGGATGAAATAACTATATAATAAATCATATTTAATATAGGGTTAATTAATTAACATATAAATATCACATATTTATATGCATACATCTCTTTATGAATCTAATTCATATAAACCTAATATTTGAATCTCATTCAAATACATCTCTCTAATATTGTAATTGTATATGAATCTAATTCATATGAATTTAATATTCAAATCTCATTCAAATATATCTCTCTAATACTGTAATTCTATTTGAATCTCATTGAAATATATCTCTCTTATATAGTTTGGATTATAGATCATACCTATAATTAACCATATTCTATAATGTATCAGAATATACTAAATATTGATCGTATTAATAGAAAACTCCTTTAAGTGATTTGAACAATTCAAATCATTCCTCATTACTATCCTTAGCGAGCTAACAGAAGACCTTATGGACCTGTAGATTAGAAGCTCCAATGGTATGAGATTAGTTAATTAAACTCTTTAATTAAATTAATCAATATTCATTAACTATCAGTCATTCCACTAAGGATCAATAGTTGCACTCTTCACACTATAGATATATTTATGTGTCCATAGATATAACCAATCAATAGTGAGTTGACTCTTCACAAATTGCTCATAACTACAGCTGGGTCAAATTACAGTTTTACCCCTATAATTATATTTAACTGCTTATTTACCACCGATTACTCTAATGAACAAATAGCTTATAGTCCAACTATAAGCTGACACCTCTCGGGTCAGTGAGGTTGAGACCTCATTGTTCAAGATCCAAAATTAGCTGCTAAGGGAGCAATTTACCACCTTCACTAAGGTCGGAAAGGAGTAAATTCCTTCTTGTGTAGCTGCGTTTCCAGCTCCCCAATCAGACGAATTCCCAAAATGGTAGGCATATTGAGTCGGTGAAACTAGCCACTCTCACCAATGAAAATCAAAGGACCGCCCTCATAGGCAAGAGTTCACAACTCACTCAAGATTCAGGTTAAGTTACCTATGATCATCCTAGTAAAATGTATGTCTCTTCTAACAATGGTGTTATGGAGAGAGACTATTCATTTCGTGGTTCGGTTTTATACAAACTCTTTGTATAAGATACCTTCACTCACATGTCTCGACATGAATTATCAATATCAGATCATTTGTAGTATTTTACAACATTTGTAACAACTACAAAGCAGACTGTATCAGTAGTGTCATTAGGATAAGGTGCTTAGTCTTACCCATCTACTATAGACTGTTTAGATTATTACTTAAACATTATCCACTTGTATGTCTCCACATACATGTTTAAGTTACATCATATAACCTTGGTTGTTAGTTTAATGGATTGAACTAATGCAGTTTAAATGTTAATAAAATATCTCTTATTTTGTTAAATATTTATAATTTGTTTTTACAAACTATAAGATATATTAGTTTTAGTACACGAAAACCAACAATCTCCTACTTGTTCTAATGCGAGTGGGATGTATAGCATCAAATACAATATATTAAACTAGGGCATACAATACACTAAATAAATCTCGCACTTGCCCTGGATTAGATGACTCATATCCTGTAGATTTAGACTTTCCAAGTGGCCCTAAAAAACCTTAGCTCTGAGAGCCTTTGTAAATGGATGGACAACATTTTGCTCTATCTCCTTGTTGCACAATCTCTCTAATGAGATGATATTTTCGCTCAATATGTTGGCCTTTTTTATGACTCCTACATTTCTTAGAATTTTTCACAACACCACTATTATCACAATAAAAGAGTGATGGACAAAGGCATATTTGGAACGACTTCCAAATTAGTAAGGTACTTCTTTATCCAAACAACTTCTTTAGTAGCTTCACAAGTAGCTACATATTCTGCCTCCATAGTGGAATCCGCTATACATCCTTGCTTAATGCTACGCCATACTATAACCTCTCCATTCAGAGTGCACACCGATCCTGATGTGGATTTCCTGGAATTCTAATTAGTCTGAAAATCAGAGTTAGTGTATCCTATAAGAATCAAATCCTTAGCTCCATACACAAGCATATAGTCCCTTATTATTCATAGATACTTGAGTATTGTTTTGTCTATTGTCTAATGACTAATCCTAGATTGGATTGATATCTATTGACAATCCCTACTGCATAGCAAATGTTTGATCTGATACATAACATTGCGTATATAAGACTGCCAACAACGAATGCATTGGGAACTCTTCTCATTTCCTTAACCTCTTGAGGAGTCTTAGGTCATTAGATGAAACAATTCCATGCCGGAAAGGTAATAAACCCTTTTTGGAATTGTGCATCAAATATTTGACAAGCAACTTATCAATATACGATGCCTGAGACAAGACCATCGTTTTGTTTTTATGATCCTTGGTGATTTAGATCCCTAGAACAAAATACACCTCACCCAAATCTTTCATTTGGAACTGGGTGACTAGTCATTTCTTTAAATTTTTTCGAAATCCTACATCATTTCCAATGAGTAGGATATCATCCATAAACAACACAAGGAAAGCTACTGAGCTGTTGATGATTTTCTTGTAAGCACAAAGATAATAAACATTCTGACAAAGCCATAAGATTTGGTCGCAGTATCAAATCTTATATTCCAACCGTGATGCTTGTTTCAGTTCATAAATGGATCGATCAAGCTTGCAAACCTTTTACTCTTGACCTTGTTCAATAAATCCTTCTGGTTGATTCATGTAGAGCATCTCTTCAAGATTACCATTTAAAAGGCATTCTTGACATCTATTTGTCATATTTCATAGTCATAATATATGGCTATGGACAAGAGAATTCGAATAGACTTTAATATCACAGCAGGTGAGAAATTTTCTTCATAGTTTACTCCCTTAACCTGGGTATAACCCTTTGCCACTAGTCTAGCTTTAAAGGTCTCTATCTTTCCATCTACACCCATTTTTTGCTTGTAGATCCACTTTCAACCTATAGGTTTTACCCCATCAGGTTGATTTACGAGCTCTCAAATAGAATTGAAGTACATTTACTCCATTTCTTGTTTCATTTCTTTAATCCATTCATCCTTGTCAATATCTTTCATTGCTTGTTTGTAAGATAATGGATCCTCAACCCCATCATCGAATATCATCAGATATGATATCAGATAATGGATCCTCAACCCCATCATCAGAAATTTTCTGTTAAACCCATTTAGCGAATAAGTGGGTTCACAATCATTCCACTACGTCGAGGCAATCTCAACTCTTGAGATAGTTTAGCATGACTAGATGAACCGACATCAACAACCCGTGTTGATGTATTAACCTCTTCAACAACCCTTGTTAAAGTCTCAGTAGTATCACAAGAAATCTCATTTAAAACTATTTTGCTTCGTGGTTTATGGTCCCTCATGTGGTCTTCTTCCAAGAAGATAGCATTTGTCGATACAAATACTTTATTTTTATTTGGATCAAAGAAGTATCCACCTCTTGTTTCCTTGGGGTAGTCTAAAAATAGGCATACTCTCGAACGAGGTTCCAAGTTTTTGGGATTTTTCATGAGCACATGTTTTGGACATCTCAAAATCATAAAGTGGTGTAAACTACCTTTATGACCTCTCCATAACTTAAAAGGTGTTTCAGAAACACTCTTTGAGGGAACATTGTTGAATATATAAACAACAATCTCCACTGCATATCCCCAGAATGATTCAAGAAGTTGAGCATAACTCATCATAGACGAACCATGTCTAACAGGGTTATATTTATCCTTTCTGATACACCATTCTACTAACTTGTGCTAGAGGCTGAGAGTTGGGACATAATTCTATGTTCTAGCAAATAGTTTCAAAATCTTAAATACATATACTCTCAAGTACGATTAGATCGTAGTGTTTTTATCTTTTTACCTAACATGTTTTCAACCTCAGTTTTATAGTCCTTGAACTATTCAAGTGCTTCAATCTTGTGTTGCATTAAGTAAATATGTATCATCAATAATCTTCTATGAAATAGATTAAATATTTGTTGGGTTTTATGTCTTAAAACTCGTAGATAGTAAATATTATTAATTGACCGTCATAAATAAATAGTTATGGATGTTAATTCATTAAATGTTATTGCTTGTATTGTTATCTATTTTGTCTTAATAACCCTAGATCCAATAAACTAACATCCAAAGTTTTCTTATAAGTCCTGAACTATATGTGAAGAGATACATGGATCAATATTTAAGATATAACCTAAAAGGTCTATAGTATAGGGATAAGACTAGGTATCTTATTCTGGTAACACTATGGATACGACCCACTTTGTATTTGATACAAACGTAATGATCCAACGCATTCGTATAGATGACACACAAGTGGGGGTAACCTATGCAATGAGTTTTCATAAGACTGGACTGCAAAATTGTCACCACTAGATGTTACACCATTGACTAGTTAGGTTTCTATTTCATTAGGATGATCTAGGCGACTTAGTCTTAATCCTGAGTATATTATGAACTCTTGTTCACGAGGGATAATCCTTTTTTTTTATGGGGGAAGGTAGCCAGATCACAAGTCCAATATGCCTACCATTTTGGGGACAAGACCGAGGAGGGAGCTAGGAACATAATAAGACAAGATGGAATTCACTCCTTCCCACCTTAAGGGTAAGTACACGAGTGTTTCCTTAAATGGTGTCTTTGGGACTTGAACAAAGGGCATACCCTCTCATTGGCCTAAGAAGGGTTTCTGTTTATTAGTTGGACTATAAACAAATTGTTCATTAAAGGAGCACCGGTACTTCAAGAGTCAGAGGTAACCCAAGGGTAAAATGGTAATTTGACCCAATTAGAGTTACGAAAATTCGTGAAGGACTAACTTGCTGGTGTTGGTCCATATTCGTGAACAAAGAAATATATCTGTAGTGAGAAAAGTGCAACTGTAGGTCTTTAGTGAAGTGTACCTATAGTTAATGAATATTGATTAATTTGGTTAATGAGTTTAGCCAGTTAATCTCCGTTGGAGCTTCTGATCTACATGTCCACTAAGTCCCCTCATAGCTCATTAGAGGATATTTAAGAAGGATAATTTGAATTTTTCGAATTAATTTGAGGAAACTATATATTAATGTGATTAATATAATTAATTATGGATACGATCTATAATTAAATTGGAAAGTAATATTTGAATAAGATTCAAATTAATTAATTCAAGTGAATCACAAAGAAATAATTAATAGAGAGGTTTTGCATATATACATGGGATATATATGATAATTAAATATGTACATTAAATTGGGTTTAATGTATAAATAGTTATTTAATTATTGTGTAAATTAAAATTAAAGAAGTGATATTTAATTGGGTTAATTAATAAATAAGTATTATTTAATTAAATTGGCTAATTAATTAAACAAGTGTTATTTAATTAATTATAGAAAAGAAAATTATTGGGAAAAGGGCAAGACCTCCCTATGACCCTTTTGGGAATAAACCATACACACAACATAATACACAATACAATAGTATTATTGTGCAAAAAATTTTCCCTAAGCCATAAAGAAAATCCTCTCTATTCTCCAAAACCCTTTCTCCTCTCCCTCTCCCAATAGTTGGATACCACCTATCCCTTTATTGGAATCCCAGAGAATAACAAGGTTACTCTCGTGGTAGTGTTCGAGATTGTGAAAGAAATTGTTTGTGATCAAGATCATTGAAGATTCGTTCATTGGAACTAGGAAAGGATTGTTCGTGGTACTTGGGAATCTACAAAGTTAAGAATCGTTCTAATCTTTTCCCTAAAGCGTGCTAATTTATATGTTTATATTATGTTTTAATTCAATAATTATGTTTATGTAAAAATCGGATTATGGGATGCAAGGCATTTTAATAGAACGCTTCTGCTGCGGGATTCGATCCTTTCGATTGGTATTAGAGAAAATTTCTTTCATCTTCGTTCTTTGTATTTTTTTGAAACAAAATCATTTATAGGTGGGTTTTCATATTCTGCATTATGAACGTTTGAATGATGGTTTGCAAAATTTGATGTTTTCGATTTTGGCACTAGATTACTTTTTAATTTGATTAAATTTTAAGGGTCTGTTGTATTTTTTTGCCAATTTAATTCTTCCTTCGAGACTATAAGTCCATATCGATCGATAGAGCAATGGTTGTTGAAGAGATTGCGAAGAAACGGTAGTGTTTGGGCAAGTTCAGAGCAGAAATCGTGCAGAACGAGAGTGTTTTGCCGATCACCATCGCGACGCTGCTATCGTAGTGTTGCAGCGTTGAGAGGTAGAAGCGTTGAGTTGCAGCCGTAACTGCAATGCTACCCTCAATGTTGCAATGCTTCGAGTTTGGAAGGAGCGATGCAATGCGTGCGAGAAGTCTGAAGCGGTTGTTTTAACCTAATTTCCTTTTACAATTAAGTAATTATTAATTAATTAATTAAATTAATATAATAGTTATATTAATCTAATCAATAAATATGTTATTAGGATGCCAAAAGTCGGTCAGATTTTTGTTGTTTAATTTAATTATGCATTAGATGTATACTTTAAATTTTTTTTTTTTTTTTTTGAATTTTTATTACCTATTATATATCATATTGATTCAAAAATACCCACCTTAGGATAAACACGTACATGCATCATAATTAAATATAAAGGGTTATATCTTATAGATGCATGATTGAATTAGCATGCTCATGCATCATAATATAAGTGTTATATAAGTGATGTATGATTAATCTAAACATGTCCATGTATCATACTATATATTAAATTTGTTCTAATAAATAGTGAACGATTATGTGAATGCTTGAAGAGTTTATAGAATTAATAATTCATTAATTTATAAAGAGTTATAGTATTAATGAAATATAATAAAATCTATAATCTAGATTGCATGCAAACATAGGTCCAAATTATTTTAAATTCTTCAAAATTGACTTATGTTATTTCTAATGAAATTAAGAATAGGTTACTTTTTTTTAATTTATTTTAATAGAATTAAAATGAATTTCAGTAAATGATTAAATTTATAAAAATATTTACCCATAAGAGACATTTGACTAAAGAAGGTTCTGTCTAGGAGGGGGTATTTAAGTTGACGAAAACAGAATACCTCCACTTGGGAACCTACCTATAAGGTAAATTGGGAAAATATTTTATAAGCATGCAATAAATGATTGATTTTATTAAAAGTGTTTAATAAATGAAATCAAGTATTGTAAAATTATTCAATATAAATTTTAAATTGAGCAAATGGAAAGGACTTAGATAAATTTATTAGCCGGATTTTAACTAAGTATAATAAAATCCTAATAAAATATTAGAATACTTTATCGAGAGGAAGTTGGTATATATAATATATCAAATTTCAGCTCTCATGTCCCCAAGAGCTTACATTGTGAGATCCATACTCGGCTTTGTGTCGCCTAAGGCATGACCTCCCGTCAGAAAGTGTTTGCATTGGTCAATAACAAGGTGCATGGAGAAAGTGTTCATAGTAAGTGGGAGAGGGATGTGTGTCAATGTATACCACGGTCTTCTCCATTAGGTTGCACCGTGAGATTCCTATGATCCGCCTGCATGTCGTTCTAGAGCGGCCATCCCTTCGGAGGGCCAGATCATAGGGGTTAGAACAATGCAAACTCCAACAATAAATATGGTTTCTTAGGTTAATCTTCAAGAGTTGTCTTTCCCTTCGATTGCCTGTTGAAGCATACCTCTGGGAACTAGAAATGGGAGGTTCACACTTATGGGATAAATTAAGTGAGTTAATGAATCCTTGATCGAAACAACGGTAGTTAAAAACTATAGGAATATGAGTTATTTTGTTATTAGTGATTGGTTGAGAATGTCTCAATTCACGGGAGGAGTAGCTGATCACCCTTTAGCGGCTATTGCTCTATACAAACCTATGAAGTATCGTTGCAAAAACTAAAATCAGTAGTTTAATTGGGGTTATATGATTACATGAGTTTTTGCTAAATTGATTGGATAATTAAGTAATGGGTTATGACAAAGATAACTAATAAGGTCGATTGATTGTTATATGTTTCAGCATGTCTTCCACAATCATATCTTTGATGAAAAATGAGAAATTAATCAGTGAAAACTATGTGACATGGAAATCTAACTTGAATATGATTTTTGTTGTTGATGATCTACAGTTTGTCTTGACAGAGAAATGCCCTCCATTCCTCGCTCAAAATTCATCTCAAGCGTTGAAGGATGCTTATGACCATTAGACGAAGGCCAATAACAAGGCCCGAGTCTACATATTGGCAAGTATATCTGATGTTTTCACCAAGAAGCATGAGGCCATGATGACTGCACGTCAGACTATGAAGTCGCTTCAAAAGATGTTTGGACAACCGTCCGCTCAGATCTGGCACGTGGCCCTCAAGTATATTTACAATGTGCACATGAAAGAGAGCCAATCAGTGAGAGAACATGTTCTCGACTTAATGGTCCATTTTAATATCGTCAAAATGAATGATATGGCCACAGACGAGCAGAATCAGGTGTCCTTTATTTTGGAATCTCTTCCGAAGAGTTTTCTTTAATTCCACAATAATGCGGTATTGAACAAAATATAGTATAATCTGACTACCTTTCTAAACGAGTTACAAACTTTTTAATCCCTTATGAAAGGTAAGGGAAAAGTAAAAGGAGGGTAAATGTTGCCCATTCCAAAAAGTTCTATAAGGGTTTATCCTTTATAATTAAGTATATTCTTTCAAGCTCTGGTTCTAAGAAGATCCAAAAAAAGAAAGGAAGGAAGGGGAAAGTTCCCACGATTGGAAAAGGGAAAGGCAAGGCTAAGGTTGAAAGGGGTAAATGCTTCCACTGTAATGTGAATGGTCACTGGAAACACATTTGCCTCAAGTACCTTGTTGAGAAGAAGAAAGAGAAGAAAGGTAAATATGATCTACTAGTCCTAGAAACTTGTTTAGTGGAAAATGACCATGATGTCTGGATACTTGATTCAGAAGCTACTAATCACGTCTGTTCTTCTTTACAGAGAATTAGTTCCTTCCAGGCACTAGAAGAGGGTAAAATCATGCTCAAGGTTGGAACGAGAAACACGATTTTAGCTCGTGTAGTGGGAGATGCTAAGTTGTCTTTTGGAAATAGATTTTTGTTTTTAGAAAACTTATACATTGTTCCTAAGATGAAGACGAACCTTATTTCTATTTCTTGTTTAATTGAACAATCACTCTCTATTTCTTTCAATTCAAATTAAGCATTCATTATAAAAAAATGGTGTGATTATTTTTTCGGGTAAGCTAGAAGACAACTTATATGTGTTAAGACCAACTGAATCAAAAGAACGTTTAAATGAACTTCTATGCAAGTTAGAAGATAATTCATTACCTCTATGTGTATCCTGTCTCGAAGGAAAAATGACTAAATGATCTTTTAGTGGAAAAGGTTATAGAGCTAAAGAGCCCTTAGCGCTCATACATTCGGATCTTTGTGGTTCAATGAATGTGAAGGCTAGAGGAGGGTACAAATACTTCATCTCTTTTATAGATGATTCTTTGAGGTATGGTTACTTATACCTAATGAAACATAAGTCTGGAGCCTTTGAAAAGTTCAAAGAGTATAATGCTAGAGTTGAAAACCTATTAGGTAAAAAAATTAAAACACTTTGATCTAATCAAGGTGGATAGTACATGAATTTAAAATTTCAGAACTATTTGATAAAACATGAAATTCAATTCCAACTCTCAGCACTTGATACACCTTGATATTGACCCATGCAAACACCATTTGAAAGAGGAAGCTCCCAGGGCACCTCAAGGCCAAGCATGAGTTTCACAGTGTGAACATTAAGGGAGAAACGTAAGTGAAAAAATTGACGTATCATATACATCTATTTCCTCCCACTGAGTATTTTAAAACTTAAGGTTTCTTACTCAGTTAAATCTGGCTAATTAGTTTATCTAAGTCCTTGTTAAATTGCTTATATAACGTTTATATTGATTATGTTAACAATATGTGATTTTATTTATTAAACTCTTTAATAAACCAAACCATTTATTGCATACTTAAAATACTTGCTAATTCATCATCTAGATCGGTTCCCAGGTAAGGGTGTTCCATTTCTATCAGCTTAAATGCCCCAGCCTAGATAGAACATTCCTCGAACAAAGGTCCCTTAGAGAAAATTATTTTATAAATTTAATCTTTTATGAAATTCATTTTAATCATATTAAAACAAATCAAAAGATTAACCTATTTCTAATCACAATAGAAATGCTTTTAACATAAGTCTAGATGAATTAATTTTAAACCATTTAAAATTAATTTGGACCATGTTTGCATGAAACTCTTTATATAGACTTTAATCTATTTCATTAAACTTATAACCAATATCAAATAATTAAATTATTAAAAACTATAATTTGCATTTAATAACATTGATCAAATTAAACCATTATATTTATTTAAGTAATGTCTTGCTCAGTGCAAAATTTATTTTCATCTATTAAAATAAACATCATCCATGAAAAACTTAGCTTCCTGCAAAGTTAGAAATTGATAGATTCATAATATCATATCATTGTGAAGATATGTAGAACTCCATTGTCTCCAACATTAAGTAATGTCTGGAAATAACAAAATTAATGAGTGATAGCTGTATATTTCTCTGTTTTTATTTCCTAGTATTAGCTTTTTGTAAGAAGCAAAAATACTTTGGCTCCACTTATAAATATTTAGGCCCGTTTGATAACTTTTTGGTTTTTGAATTAATGATAGCTTTTAAAAACTAAACTAGTAAACATTTATTCTACCTCTAAATTATTTTGCTTTGCTAATTTCTTTTTACCAATGTTTTAAAAATTCAAAACTATGTTTTGAAAACTAAACAACGTAGCTCTTAAAATTTGACAAATAATTCAACCTTAATTAAGAAAGATGCAAACAATGGTAAGAAATTGAGAACAAATAGACTTAATTTTTATAAACAAAAAATAAAATAAAATAAAATAAAATAAAATAAACTGGTTACCAAATGTGGTTCATAAAGTTAGGTATTCATTGAATTTTAGGGTTTTTTTTTTATGGAAAGAAAGATAAAATGCTAAAGTCCCCTTTTGGTAACTATTTCAATTTCAATAAATATTTATAAGTACAAAAGAAAAAAAAAAGTGTTTATAAACACTTAAAAAGAGTAAATCCAAATGGGTCTCAAGTTTTAGCTATAAACTTATGAGTTGAAACAAAAAATACTAAATTTATCTTACTTTTATGATAGTATAAAACTCGTCCTTTTGTAAAGTCATTTATTTATTCATTTATTTATCTCTAGCTCTGTTTCACTGTCTCTACCAAGTTTGAGCTACCATCAATTGAATTATATGTCTTGTTGGTGTACTTGACTTGACCATATTGAAATACTAATTGATTGATGTATAAGTGACGCAAAATATAATTTTTTTTTAATATTGTTATGGGCTATAATCAAAATAAAGGAGATTTCTTAATATATGTTTGATGGTTATTACTTTGTTGATGTGTACCTTCTTATGCTAGTATTCTCGATTTCACTATAGGTTGAGTTGGTAAGCTACAAAAATGCATAACTTTTAATTTAATAACACATATCTTTATTTGGCTTTTTCATCATGATTGTGTATACTCATCCAACAATTATATTTGGCATTCTTGTAGCAATAATTTGAAGAATAATATTTGAAAAAGACTAGGTTCATTTGAACAGGTAAGAGAATGTCAAAATAATATGGAATTAATTATAGATTAATATAGTTGGTTATATTAATTGGGAACTTGGGTTTTTTTAATAGAGTGACCAATGAATATCTGAGAGGAGCATGAAACTTTATCAAACAAGTAGAGAACATGTTGAGTCGGATAGACAAAATTTTGTGTCCATGCAAGGCATGTAGAAACATGAATCATCAAACCTTTGATGTTGTTTATGAACATTTGGTTATCAAAAGTACGGATCCAACTTATAGGATTTGGTACCATCATGGTGAAGAAGTACCTATAGAGTGTATATTTGATGGTAAACCCTTTCGTGTTACTTATTTCATGAGCAACAAAAAAGTTAATGAACCATTTGTAAATAGTGATGACAATCAAAACGTCGTAAACGCAAACACTTCTTTGTATCCTCATTGTACTAAATATACAAAAATTTCAACTGTGGTATCCTTATATAAGATAAAGACTACTAATGATTGGACAAATAAATGTTTCACAAGCGTATTAGAGATATTGCACGATATGCTACCCCCTGACAATGTTATCCTAAAATCCACTTATGAAGTAAAGAAGTTCTTAAAAGTATTTGATTTAGGACATTAAAAGATCCATGTTTGTGTAAATGATTGTTGCTTAGTTAGGAAAGAGAATAAAGATTTAGAGAGTTGTTCAATTTGTGGGTCGATGGAAGGTGGATAAGCGTACCAAGCGAATGAAACGGGGTGTTCCAACAAAAGTGTCGAGGTATTTTCCATTGATTCCAAGATTGAAACGAATGTTCCAAATGCATGATATAGCTGAATTACCAACGTGGCATATGTGAAGGATCTCATACCGAGAGTTCCATGAGCGGGCTTAGATCGCTCTGATTTCACAGTGACCGTAACATAAACGATATACATTCTATATTAAACTCATCAACAACATGGTCAGAATACGATAAAACATAGCGAAAATGGGTCCATACCAGAGGAAGACTATCTTCGTATGTGTGAACCCAAAGCAGCGGAAAACTCCCACCAATCTACCAGCACTCGGCGAGTCTCTCGACTGTTACTGCACAATTCGAACGTACACGAACAAGGTCATGGGGACAACATCACCACAAGGGAAACCCGGGTATCCTCGACATCAAAAACCCAAAGAGTGGGCTCTGATGAGTTTGGTAGAGGATGGAGGAGACGATTTCGTGTAGACGATAATTGTGCGCGAGAAGAACTTTGCTATCGTATAGCGGAGATGCTTATCGTATAGTAGAGCTACATGATCGTTTAGGAAAAACTGGACGATTGTTTAGGAAAGTGGTATACGATCGTTTTGAGAACACGTGAACTAGACGATCGTTTAGACAAATAAGATTGTATCGTATAGGGTCTCGCGATCGCTCTTTCACGAATTCTTTTGGGCACGGGATCTTTAATGCACGATTGAATTAATTTTTTCAAAATGAAAACGATTTTCATACTTACCTTAACCTTCACGGCCCCATGTTCCCACGTTCAAACGTGAATTAATTGATTAATTATTAAATAATTAATCAACTAATTTAATTAATAAATATAATCATATTATATTTATATCCTATAGTTATATATCATATATCTACTATAGTATTTTTCCTCTACTTGATATAAATCATATTTATATCTAATTTCCTCCAAAATAATGTATCTCATACATTTAGCCAATTATATCATATATAATGAACCAGTCCAATTATATCACATATAATTAATCAGTCCAATTATATCATATATAATTGAACTTCCTCTTATCAATTTGAACATTTCAAATTAATCTAAACACTGGTTCTCGACTTTATCCAAGCTACCCAGGTGACCTAATGGACCTGTGGCTCAAAGCTCCAACAGTACGTGAATAGTTGACTAAACTCTTTAGCCACGTGATTCACCATCTGTTAACTGTCAGTGATTCCACTAAAGACCAACAGTTGAACTCTTCTTACCACAGATATATTTCTGTGTCCATTGGATATAACCAATCATGAGTACGATGACCCTTCACAGATGCTGGTAAGTACATCTGGGCCAATTTATCGTTTTGCCCCTATAGTTACATCTCACTCCTTAAGTACCATTGATTCCTCTAATGAAAAATACAATATAGTCCAACTATGTGTGAACACCTCTCGGGCCAAGAGAAGGTGTGTGATGCCACATCATTCAAGCCCCGGAATCAGCCCTTAAGAGAGCCATCTATCTATTTACCCTTGTCTCAGGGAAGGAGTGAATTCCATCTTATGTAGTTGAGTTCCCAACTCCCAAATCAGACGTATCCCTAAAATGGTAGGTTTGAATCGGTGACATGGCCCCTCGCAGCTATACAAATCAAAAGACCGCCCTCAATGGCAGGAATTCCCAACTCACTCAAGATTGAGGTCATGTTATCTATGAACATCCTAGTGAAATGAAATCTCTATCATGAACGGTGGTATATAATGAGACTTTAACACTTCGTGGTCAGATCTTATACAAACTCTTTGTATAGGATGCCCCCGCTCGCATGTCCCCAACACGAATGATCAGAATCAGACCATCTATGGAAAGTCACAACACTTGTGACCATTCCACAAAGTGGGCCGCGTCCGTAGCATTACCAGGATAAGGTTTCCCTTCTATATCTATATACTACAGACCATTTTGATTATTACTCAAGACATAATCCACTTGTATGTCACCACATATATCCTTGAGTCATATATAGATAACTAGGGATTTTATGTTTATTGGTTTGTGGTAAAACAAATAAAACACGTAAATGAGCGAAAAAACAAGATGTGAAGTAAATATCATATATTAACAATCACATGTGTTCATATATACTGTTTACAAACTACAAGACACGAGACTTTAGAGCATCAACCCCAACAATCTTCCACTTGTCCTAAAACGAAGTGGGGTGTACAAAAAACTGAGTACAAAACAATAAACTAGAGCACATAAAAGCCTAGTATAATAAAATCTCCCACTTGCCCTGTGGGCGATCCTGTAGGCCCATGCTCTGTAGGTGACCCTCAAACACTGTAGCCATGAGAGCCTTTGTAAACAAGTCAGCAACATTGTGCTCCGAAGTGATCTGCATGACTATCATGTCCCCTTGATGCACTATCTCGCAGATCAGATGATACTTCCGCTCTATGTGTTTACCACGCTGGTGATTCCTTGGCTCATTGGAGTTCTCCAGTGCCCCACTATTATCACAATAGAGGGTAATGGGTCTAGACATATCTGGAACAACTTCCAGGTCTGTCAAGAACTTCCTGAGTCAGATGGCCTCTTTAGCAGCTTCGCAAGCCGCTACATACTCCACCTCCATAGTGGAGTCGGCGATGCACCCTTGCTTAGTGCTTTGCCACACTACACCTCCTCCGTTAAGAGTAAAGACTGACCTTGATATGGACTTATGAGAGTTCTTATCAGTCTGAAAGTCAGAATCCATGTATCCTATAAGGATCAAATCCCTCGAACTATACACGAGCATGTAGTCCCTCGTTTTTCGAAGATAATTCAGGATGTTCTTCACTGCGGTCCAGTGACCCTGGCCTGGGTTAGACTGATTCCTACTGACTATGCCCACAGTGTAGTAGATGTCTGGACGAGTACTAAGTATCGCGTACATTAAACTACCAATGACAGACGATTATGGGACCCATCTCATTTCCTCAATCTCTTGAGGCATCTTAGGACACATTTCCTTAGACAAAGTGACTTCATGCCTGAACGACAGTAGGCCCCTCTTGGAGTCCTGCATCGAGTACTGGAGCAACATCTTGTCAATGTACGATGCCTCAGACAATGCCAGCACTTTTTTCTTACGATCCCGAAAAATCTGGATCCCTAGAACAAACTAAGTCTCTCCCAAATCTTTCATTTGGAATTGGGTCGTTAGCCAGTTCTTAACTGCAGTCAGTAGACCTGCATCATTCCCAATGAGTAGGATATCGTCTACATATAACACTAAGAAGACTAGCGTTGATGATCTTCTTGTAGACATAACGTTCATCAATGTTTTGGTCAAAGCCATACGACTTGATCGCGGCATCAAATCTTATGTTCCATGATCGAGATGCCTATTTCAGTCTATAAATTGACCGATTCAGTTTGCAAACCTTTTGCTCTTGACCTTGGGCTATGAGTCCCTCGGGCTACACCATATAAATGGTCTCCTCAAGATTGCCATTCAGAAAGGCCGTCTTGACGTCCATTTACCAGATCTCATAATTATAATAAGCTGCAATGGACAGGAGGATGCGGATCGACTTTAACATGGCAACAGGCGAGAAAGTCTCCTCATAGTCAACTCCCTCTACCTGGGTATAACCCTTTGCCACAAGTGAGCCTTGAAGGTATGTACCTTCCCATCAGCACCTCGTTTGCGCTTGTAGATCCATTTACAACCTATAGGGCGAACCCCATCAGACTTATCTACAAGATCCTATACTGAGTTGATGTACATCGACTCCATCTCGAGATCCATGGCCTTGACCCATTCATCCCGGTCAACATCCTTCATTGCCTTCTTATAACACAATGGATCCTCAACGCCGCCAACTGATACCATAGCAAGGATTTCCGTGCAACCCAGATAACGAATGGGTGGGTTTGTAACCCTCCTACTACATCAAGGTTCCCTCAACTCTTGAGGTGGAACCGACCTACTGGATGAACTCCCATCAACAACTCTTGTTGATGTAGTAGGATCTTCAATAACTCTTAATGAAGTTTCAGTAGTTTCATTGGAAAGCTCACGTAACACGACTTTTGTTCGTGGACTGTGCTCCCTTATATGATCCTCCTCCAGGAAAGTAGCATTTGTTGAAACAAATACCCTATTTTCTGTCGGATCATAAAAATAACCCCCTCGTGTACCTTTGGGGTAGCCTACAAAGAGGCACAACCTCGACCGTGGTTCCAAGTTCTTGGGATTAGCCTCAAGAACATGTGCAGGGCAACCCCAAATGCGGAAATGACGTAAACTAGCTTTACGCCCATTCCAAACTCCAAAGGTGTACTTGTAACACTCTTGGAGGGAACACGGTTGAGTATGTACACCACAGTCTCTACTACGAAACCCAAAAACGAGTCCAATAAGGAAGCGTAACTCTTTATCGAACGAACCATGTCTTACAAGATCCTATTTCTCCTCTCCGCTCTACCATTCTGCTGAGGTGTACTCGGTGTTGAGAGTTGGGAAACGATTCCATGTTCTATTAAATAGTCCTAGAATGCGGAGTCCGAAAACTCTCCACCTCGATCAGATCGAAGTGTTTTAATTCGTCTATCCAGTGCGTTTTCAACTTCAGCCTTGAACTCTTTGAACTTTTCAAAGGATTCAGACTTCTGTTGCAAAAGATAAACATACCCATACCTGGAGTAATCATCAGTAAAACTGATAAAATAATCATAGCCACTAATGCGTTATTTTATAAGATAAAATAATGGAATGAAATGTGGTGATAGACATGCGTTGAGCAACAAGTTTTCTTAGTGGAATCCAAGTTTTCCACTGAGTTTCCTGGTAAGTCCAGGGTCGAACTCAGGGACTAGGGAAAGTGATATGCGGTGATAATTTTTAAGAAGACTTTACGGTAACCAAATAAATCAAATAGTTGTTTGGGTTGTTGTTTGTGGTATAAAAATAAATGTATGCAGTAGATTTGAGAAAAGTTTGATTATGCGGTAGATACATTGAATATGCAGAAGAACGGGTTGAGAAGGTTTTTCACTAGCGTTTCCCGGGAATGCGTCAAACAATGCGATCATGCTACACTCATGCGACAATAGATCATTTTCCAATGCAAATGTGATGCTCCTAGTTCGAGGATGCATGTGTTGAATGCATTAATGCCCATAGAGCTTATTTCTAAGTCTCTACTCTTTTTCTATGCGATGATGCAAGATGCACACAAAGATAAGGTGACTGCACACAATCATATCCTGTCTCTAGAATGCATGCGATGCATTAATAGCAAACAGTGCTTATTCCTAAGCTCCTATCTCTTGATTATGTGTTCTAATCCTGACTTTCCCAAGCCTAGATTCTGTCCTTAGACTACCCTCCCTAGTATCTCTAAGGGACGAATGAAGCATACATAATACAAGATAATCGCATAGAATGAAGATCCCCAGTTATGCTAGCTAAGTGCTTCTCAACCCATTCAACAGACTTAGCTACCATGCGTAATAAACAGAGAGTGAACAGATATAAAAAAGTAAATTCCATTTCTATCGATATGTTTGAGTACAAAATGACAAGGGAAGATAAGGATAGAGAGTCTGGTAGAAATCCCTTGCTTCCCGTGGCCTTTACACTGTCAACTCTATTCTGCTCAAAAGATATTCCTGCTTCTGCAGAAGCTGGCCCTCTCTCCGATCTCGACGCTTCCAGCACTCTCCCAAGTTCATCGGAACGATCTCCCAGCACAATCTCGCTTATCTCGCTTTCCCCTTAAAATAAAAGAAAATCTAAGAACAAGGCTATTTTAACTATGGAGAAAATTATTTAAGTATCCGAACTATCTGAACTGTCCGAACTCCTTTTCTGAAGGTTGCCTTCGGTATTTATAGAGCTTCAGGGTGAAAGGTGGCTTCTCTCTTATGATTGCACAGATGGGATGACTTTAATTCTCTGACTGATGCGCCAAATATTTGTTACCGAAAAGCTGAGTGTACTTGTTATTGTTAGGGGCTTGTCAACTTAATTCAGATTCAACTGTTATCAGCTTTTTGTCCCATCGTGATCAATTATGCTTTTCACCAGATGTGCTCAACAAGTTGTGCCGGCTCTGTGCGGCAATCCTTCTTGAGCAGATGTTTGCAAGCACAAATCATTGCAAAGCCTTGTGATGATGTTATGCTCGTCCGTTGATTTCTTGTGATCGCACTTTCCGCATTCCGTCAACGCATATTCTGCATAAGAATACAAAAGTTAACTGTTTCTATGTGATGGATGCATACGACCGCAATGTTATGAACTTAATACTTTTTGGATGCAATCTAACATATTTTATCAACGCAAACCTTCATTGTTTAATAACTTAGCACTGTAATAACGTGCATTTCTACTCGTTATCATACCCCCAAATTTAAACAATGCTAAAGATTTCCTTTAGAAAGTCGACCGCAATCTCTTCTCCTAGATTTCTCAACAATACTTCATTCAAATCCTATACACCAAAATTTCCTTAATTCTTATTAAAGTCTCTTCTTAAAATATTTCTAAGACCTAGGGACTGCAAGTTTAACCTTCAAAAGGACTTTACTAGATTCCATGACATCACATAATTTATTTCAAAAGAACTTTTTCTAGGGTGTTAACTGATTGTTATCCTTGCATATTTTTTACATTGTTATTTTTTTTCTGACCTTGCATTGATCCAAGTGCCTCGCCTTCATTTTGGCTTGCCCCCACGTGTGTCATGTAGACATCCAACTATGAGCAAGGCACTCTTTCTCAGACTAAATTCATACCTTCTTGGAAGCGGAGTTACGGTCATTTATTTATGCGTTGATCCTGGCGACTTACTTTTGTTTTGGATTGCCCCTATGTGTGTCATGTGAACATCCAACTACGTGTAAGTGCCCTTCACAACTTAACTCTTATCAACATGGGTTTCCTCAATGCGTTGACAGTGGAGTTGTTATTCTCAAAATCCCCCCCCCCCCCCTGTTTTTTACTAGAGCTAAAAATAGCAAGGTCGAAAATAAATACCACACCCTGAAATTTAAAATTGGGCAATGTTCTAATTGCCAATAGATTGAAAGAAGTCATGCGATGTTCTTAGGAAGCTACGTAAAGAGTCAGTTTGAAAGAAAGCTAGCAGACCACTAACTTCTAGAAATATTTCATGAAGTGACTGTCCTAAATTAAGTTGACTCTAGTATATACGAAAAAATAGAAGCATTTATTTCATCATTGAAATCATAATTGGCAAAGAGACAGCATGCGGCGACTTACTAAATTTATCAATGTTAAATGATTGCGGTAATCAAAGAGGATGCGGTGATAAAACTTTCAAAATTAAAATGCGATGCGATAGTGCAGAATTTGGAATAAAGTGAAGGAAAAATACAACCCCCAAATTTGCACTGTCGCCCGCATTGTTTGTTGACGTATCCTACTTTGCGACGATCTACTTCCTTTGGAATGCGGTGACAGAATAAAGTAGTTGCATCTTCGTGCAGCGCCTCCGCAATTGTTTACCTTGATCATTTGCAAAGAAAACATCGAGAGGGTCAAATGATAAAAGAAGTTAACAAAGTTTTTCTCGCTTTTTTTTTTTTATAAAGAAGTAAAATGCATATAGATAAATGATAATTGAAGCGTTGTAGTGATGAGGGTTCATGAATCATAAGTAAGCAAAAGGATACTCCGGAAGACTTGCGCCCCAAATGATGTTGCATGCCAGCGTAGAGGCAACATCATTTTCCTTCATTCCAGGTTTCTCAGGTCTACAAAGGTCTTTTTTCGCTGAAAATCACCCCCGCACTATGCCTTGACTCGTTGCCCATTAATCTTAAATGTACGGGTCCCGTCCTCAGTAATCAGCTCAACCGCACCATGCTGGAATATTTCTTTAATGATAAAGGGTCCAGACCAGTGTGACTTTAACTTGCCAGGAAAGAGTCGTAGCCGTGAATTGAATAATAAGACCTTTTGTCCAACATGGAGATTTTTACCGCATAGCCTGCTGTCATGCCACCATTTTTCTTGTTCTTTCTATATTTTGGAATTTTCATAAGCTTACATTCTCCACTCATCAAGCTCGACTAGTTGTAGCTTTCTTGTTTCCCCTACTGCTTTTAAATCAAAGTTAAGCTTCTTCACCGCCCACAATACTTTATGTTCCAACTCCAACGGCAAATGACACGCTTTACCAAATACCAATGCATGCAGAGACATGCTTATGGGTGTCTTATAGGCAGTCCGGTATGGCCACAATGCATCGTCTAGCTTTGTTGCCTAATCCTTTCGCGAAGGCTTTACCACCTTCTTCAGTCTCAATTTGATCTCTCGGTTGGACACTTCGGCCTGACCATTCGTCTGTGGATGGTATGTGGTGGCCACTTTGTGGAGGATATTATATTTCAACAGTAGATTCTTGACAGAGTAATTGACAAAGTGGAGCCTTCGTCACTTATTATGGCACGTGGAGTGCCAAAACGCGTGAAAATATTTTTCTTTAAGAATTTGGAGACTACTGTCGCATCACTTGTGGTGCATGCTATTTCTTCTACCCACTTGGACACATAGTCGACGACTAGCATAATATACTTGTGACCATTCGAAGGTGGGAATGGTCCCATGAAATCAATGCCCCAGACGTCGAACAACTCCAGTTTTACAATGATGTTCATGGGCATCGCATGTTTCCATGAAATATTACCTGTGCGTTGGCACCGGTCACACTTCATTACATAGTCTTTGGCATCCTTAAATAAAGTTGGCCAATAGAACCCACTTTGTAAGACTTTTGCTGCGGTGCGCTGCCCTCCGAAGTGTCTACCATATGGTGAATCATGACATTGCGATAATATGCGTTGATGAGCAACCTCCGATACACATAGTCGCATAATCTGGTCTGACCCCCTCTTATATAGATTCGGCTCATCCCAATAATAATATTTGCATTCATGTTTGAGATTCTTCTTTTGGTGATAAGCATACTCTTCTGGAAATTTCTCGCAAACCAGATAGTTGACTATGTCTGCGTACCATGGCAATTCTTCGATCTGGAATAGCTGCTCATCTGGAAACACTGTGCTCACCTCTAACTCATTGCGGTCAACCTCAGGATTTTCCAATCTGGATAAATGATCCGCAACTTGGTTCTTCATCCCCTTGCAGTCAATTATTTCCAAATGGAATTCTTGGAGAAGGATAACCCATCTAATTAGCCTCGGCTTCGCGTCCTTCTTTGTCATTTGATATTTAATGCTGAGTGGTCAGTATGGATGAGTACTTTTGTTCCTAGCAGATATGCTCTAAACTTTTCTAACGCAAATATTACCGGAAGCAGCTCTTTTTCTGTGGTGGTGTAGTTAGTCTGAGCAGGGTTTAAAGTCTTACTTGCATATGTGATGGGATGTAGTATTGTTTTTCTCTTCTATGCTAGTATTGCTCCCATCGCATACCCGCTCGCATCGTACATTATTTCAAAAGGAAGTGTCCAATATGGCACGATCAAAACGAATGCAGTCGCCAATGCAATCTTTAAGATCATGAATGAGTTGCAGCAATTACCATCAAAGTCAAATTTCCTATTAGCTTCCAACAACGCACTCAGCGGTCATGCTATTTTAGAGAAATCCTTGACAAAACGTCTGTAAATTCCGGCATGCCCCAAGAAATCCTTACAGCCTTTACACTTATTGTGGGTGGGAGCTTTTCAATTGCATCTATTTTTTCTTTGTCCACCCGAGATACCTTGTGCCCCAGCATAATGCCCTCTTTCACCATAAAATGGCATTTTTCCCAGTTAAGTACAAGATTCGTCTCCTCACATCTTTTCAATATCTTTTCCAGGTTGGCAAGACAGACTTCGTATGTGTGCCTATAGACAGAGAAGTCTTCCATGAATATTTCAACAGAGTCCTCAAGATATTCTGAAAAGATAGCCATCATGCACCTTTGGAACGTGCTCGGCGCATTGCAGAGGCCAAATGGCATGCGACGAAAAGCAAAAGTTCCGTACGGGCAGGTGAATGTGATCTTTTCTTAATCTTCGGGAGCTATCATAATCTGATTATAGCCGACATACCCATCCAGAAAGTAGTAAAAGTTATTTCCGGCTAGACGATCTAGCATTTGGTCAATGAACGGTAAAGGAAAATGATCTTTCTTCGTTGCCGCATTCAGCTTGCGGTAGTCCATGCAAATATGCCATCCGGTGACGGTTCTTTGCGGTATCAGCTCATTATTTGCATTGGGGACTACCATCATCCCACCTTTTTTCAACACGCACTGCATAAGGCTGACCCACATGCTGTCTACTATTGGATAAATGATGCCCGCATCTAACCACTTGATTATTTCCTTCGTAACGACCTCTTTCATCACAGGGTTAAGTTTGCACTGATGTTCGATCGATCCCTTGTGGTTTTCTTCGAGACGAATTCGGTGTATACAGTATGCGGGGCTAGTTCCTTGGATTTCTGCGAGTGTCCAGCCAATCGTTCGCACATATTTTCTCAGAATGCTTATCAACGCATTCTCCTGGTCTTCATTAAGTTTCGAGGAAATAATGTCATTCTGCCCCAAAAATGCATACTTTAGGTGATTTGGCAGGGTCTTCAACTCTATTATTGGTGGTTCTTTCAAGTATGGTTGCATTGTTTTTCTTTCTTCATTTTATTTTGGCTCTTCTTCTTGGGTTGCAATCATCTCATCTTCCTTGTTTGTTTTTCCTATGATCGCATTACATGCAACAATGGATGCGCTTGCATCCCCATTTTCATTTTCATTGTCAAGCTCTTCTTCTTCATTCAAATTCTGGTTGTCGTCAGATTCATTCAGGTCTTCGTTGTCATAAAATCTCATGGCATGAATGATGTTGAACTTGAGCTTTTGTCCATTCACGCTCAAGGTGATCTCTCCGTTGTGCAAATCAATCTGGGCACGACCTGTTGATAAAAATGGTCGCCCCAGTATGATGGGCACATCTTTGTCAGCTTCGTAATCTAAGACGATGAAGTCGGCTGGTAATATAAATTTGTCGATGATAATCAGCACGTCCTTCACCTTCCCCTCTGGATGCACCAAAGATCTATCTGCTAGTTGGAGAGTCACGGTCGTGGGCGCAAATTGCCCCACATTCAACTGTTTAAAGATGATAGAGGCATCAAGTTGATGCTGGCTCTAGGTCATACAATACTTGCCCAATGTACAATCCTCCAATGGAGCAAAGTATAGTAAAACTCCCAGGATCGCTCATCTTTGGTGGGATTATTGATTTCAAGCTCTGCGTCAAAGCCACCGTGGCAAACTTACTAGTGCCTCTTTTCTTGGTTACCATATCCTTCAGAAACTTCTCATATGTGGGCATCTCCTCAATCGCTTCACTGAATGGAATATTAATATGCAATTGTTTTAACATAGTCATGAAGTGTTGGTATTGTACCTCGTCATTCTTCTTTTTTCTGAGTCTCTGCGGGAAAGGTGGCAATTGTACTCTCACGGTCCCCTTTTCTTTTGGCTCTGAGGTGGACGCAACTTTTGGTTCTATTTCTTCTTTTTCTCCTTCTTCTTCTTGAGTCACCGAAATCTCAGGTTCAACGCAATAAGAGCAGTCCAACTAGGCTCCCTCTTCTCCCCTACTATAGTTTTTCCACTCTGTAATGTCACGACTTGACATTGCTCTTTACCTGATCTCTCTATGTTGCGTGAGAGTTCTGTTGAACTCGGCAGGGCCCCTTGCGGTTTTTTCTTTAGCTCCCTGGCAATCTGGCCCATCTATAATTCCAAGTTGCGGATGGACGTCGCCTGGTTTTGAAGCACAGTTTTTTTCTTCTCGATATATTGCTTCAACAGACTTTCCAAGGAGGAAGATTGCGGCGGTTGCGAACTACTGGCTTGACTACCGTTATTTTGCGGAAGAATCCGGGTGGCCCTTCTTTTTGTGCCACAGATTAGAAATTTTGTTGTTGATTCTTCCATGCAAATGTGGGGTGTTTCTCCACTGGGGGTTGTAGGGGTTAGAGAATGGATTATTTTTGAAAAAATAAATAGACTGTGGATTATGTGGGCATTCTTCAATTGCGTGTCCTTCACCGCAAGTCGTACACCTTGCGGCGGTCTGATTAATTGCTTTACTTGCCCACTATGCGGCGTTGGGTTGTTGATTGTGATTCATTGAATTAGGTTCATCATTGCGGTCATCTGACCCTGAAGTGATGCGATAGCACCATTGTTTGCGTCATTATCCTTTATTCTCAGTCTCTGATCACTCTCTCTCCAGTCCACGTGATTTTTAGAGATGCAATCCAGGATGTTTTTAGAATCATCATCCTTTATTCTCAGTTTTTGGTCTGCGAAGTGGGATTTAAACCATGATAAAAGATTTCCATTTGCAAGCAGTCTGGTAATCCGTTGTGTGGACAGTCCCTGACTAGCCTCTTAAACCTTGCCCAGGCATCGCTGAGCGATTCATCCATGTCTTGTTCAAAATTGGTTATTAGTTTCCTTCTTATAGCCTTCTTAGTAGGTGGGAAATATTTCTTCATAAACTTCTCTACGACCTGTTCCTAAGAAGTGATCTCTCCCAGCTCGAGAGAATATGCCCATTTTCGTGCCTGATCACACAGAGAAAATGTAAACAAAGTTAGTCGAACTTCTTCGGTAGAGATGTTCGGGAACACAAAAGTGTTACAGATTTCTATGAAGCTCCGGAGGTGAGCATGCGGGTCCTCGCCACGCCTTCCATCAAATTGTCCTGCAGTCTGGATCATCTGCAGCATTACCAGTTTCATTTCGAATCGAGATCCATCAAGGGCAGGCCTTATGATTCCTGGAGAGAAATCGTAGAGGTTTGGCGATGCATAGTCCCAAATGGGCCTATTCCGATCGTTTGCCAGTAGGATTGGATTCGCCATGACGTTGTTTTCGTTTGGTGCTCCGTTTCCAGGCTGCTCCGCCATGTTGTCTTTATCTGGCTGTTGTTGTTGGCGGTTGTTTCTTAGTCTTCGTCAAAATGTCCTCTAAATCTCTGAGTCGTAATTTGCTAGAGATTGAGAGCTGCAAAGAAATCAGAAAAACTACCGTTAGTACACTGATTTTCGGAAGTCCCCAGCAACGGCACCAAAAACTTGATGCATTATTTTATGAGATGAAATAATGGAATGAAATGCGGTGATGGAAATGCGTTGAGCAACAAGTTTTCCGGCTGAATCCAAGTATAAATTCTACTGAGTTTCCTGGTAAGTCCAGGGTCGAACTTAGGAACTAGGAAAAATGGTATACGGTGATAATTTTTAAGAAAACGGTAAGGGTTGAGAAGGTCTTTCACTAGCGTTTCCTCGGAATGTGTCAAACTATGCAATCATGCTACACTCATGCGACAACAGATCATTTTCCAATGCAAATGCGGTGCTCCTAGTTCTAGGACGCATGTGTTGAATGCAACAATGTCCATCCCTAAGTCTCTACTCTTTTCCTATGCGATGATGCAAAATGCACACAAAGATAAGGTGACTGCACACAATCATATCCTATCTCTAGGATGCATACGATGCGTTAATAGAAAACAACGCTTATTCCTAAGCTCCTATCTCTTGATTATGCGTTCTAATCCCGACTCTCCCAAGCCTAGATTCTAACCTGACTTTCCCAAGCCTAGATTCTATCCTTAGACACTCTCGAGTATCTCTAATGGACAATTGAAGCATACATAATACAAGAAAATCACATAGAATGAAGATCCCCAGTTATGCTAGCTAAGTGCTTCTCAACCCATTCAACAGACTTAGTTACTCATGCGTAATAAACAAAGAGTGAGCAGATATAAAGAAGTAAATTCTATTTCTATCGATAAGTTTGAGTACGAAATGACGATTGAAGATAAGGATAGAGAGCCTGGTAGCAATCCCTTGCTTCCCGAGGCATTTACACTATCAACTCTATTTTGTTCAAAAGATATTCCTGCTTCCGCAGGAGCTGGCCCTCTCTCCGATCTTGATGCTTCCGACACTCTCCCAAGTTCACCGGAACGATCTCCCAGTACAATCTCGCTTCTCTCGCTTCCGCCTTAAAATAAAAGAAAATCTAAGAACAAGGCTATTCTAACTATGGAGAAACTTATCTAAGTATCCGAACTATCCGAACTGTCCGAACTCTTTTTCTGAAGGTTGCCTTCGTATTTATAGAGCTTCGGGGTGAAAAGCGGCTTCTCTCTTAAGATTGCACAGATGGGATGGCTTTAATTCTCTGACTGATGTGTCGAATATTTGTCACCAAAAAGCTGAGTGTACTTGTTATCGTTAGCAGCTTGTCAACTTAATTCGGATTCGACCATTATCAGCTTTCTGTCACATCGTGATTAATTATGCTTTTCACCAGATGCGTCCACCAATTTGCGCCTACTCTATGCGACAATCCTTCTTGAGTTGATGTTTGCAAGCACAAATCACCGCAAAGCCTTGTGGTGACGCTACGCTCGTCTGTTGATTTCTTGTGATCACGCTTTCTGTCTTGCGTCAACGCATATTCTGCATAAAAATACAAAAGCTAACTGTTTCTATGCGATAGATGCATGTGATCGCAATGTTATGAACTTAATGCTTTTTGGACGAAATCTAACATATTTTATCAATGCAAACCTTCATTGTTTAATTACTTAACACTGTAATAACGTGCATTTATGCTCGTTCTCAGCCACCCCGAGTTCGTACATTCGTAAGACCACAAAGGTCAGAATGTACTAACTCAAGAGGCTCTTTGGCTCTAAAACCTTTTCCAATAAAAGATCATTTAGTCATCTTACCCTCAAGGCAAGATTCGCACACAGGTAAAGAAGTTTCTTCTAACTCATTTAGAAGTCCATTCTTCACCAATCTCTCAATCCTATTGAGATTGATGTGCCCTAAACGTAGATGCCAAAGTTGGGCATTTTCTTTTGGAGAAATTCGTTGACGTTTTGATTGAGTTACGATAGTTCTGAACATTTCAGTATTATGAAGGGAATTAATGGCTAACGGCCTTAGCACATATAAATTTGATTTCAGATTTGCTGTGCAAATAAAAACAACATCTTTATAAATAAACGCTTTACTCAAATTGAAAGAAATAGTGTATTTACATTGTAATAAGCACTTTACAGAAATAAGGTTCCTTTTTAGTTCAGGACCAATATATACATCATTTAAATTTAGAAACCTATTCTGAAAAGTCAACTGGATCCCTCCCATTGCCAGAGCTGAGATGACGTGCCCGGTGCCTACTTGCATCGTCATGTCACCAGCCTCTAGCTATCGCCATGATCTAATCCCCTGAAAAAAAGAACAAACATGATTAGTGGCACCTGAATCAATTATCCAGGCCGAATCATTATTCTCCACTAAAAAAGTTTCGAGCACAAGTAAATCATATTCACCTTTATCTGCCTTAGCCTTAGCCTTGGCTGCTTTCTTCTTCTTCAGATACCGAGGACAGTTCCTCTTCCAATGTCCATCTTGATTGAAATGGAAACACTTTCCCTTAGCAACTGGTGGACGCCTCCTCGGGGCGACAGGCGGTGGGTTAGTAGGTGTCTTCCCTTTTCCCTTACCACCCATCTTCTTCTTCCCCTTTGCAGAGTTAGAAGTAGAAGGTGCAGACTTTGTTCCTGAGGTCGAACCTCTATGGAACGTCCTTGAGGATGAAGCAAAATTTGCCTCACCTTTCTGCCTCTCCTTACTTTTTAATAAAGATTGGTATGTCTGCAACTTGTTGAGGAGAGTTGTAAGGTTATATTTCACTTTGTTAAGAATCACATTGCTAACAAAGTGTAAGAAGCTCTCCGGCAAAGAATGCAGGATTATGCTAACCTGGTTGCCCTCATCAATTGTAGACCCATTCAACTCTGCCACATTGAAGTGGACCATCATGTTTAGCACATGTTCACGAACATAGGTGCCTTCTTGCATTTTGGAGTTGAAAATGTATTGAAGAGCCTCATGCATAAGATGTTCAGATGGTTGTCCAAACATCCCCCACAAGGACTCCATGATCTCACGGGCTGAGACCATAGGCTCATGCTTCTTAGCCAAGACGTCAGAAAGACTTGCCAAGATATAAGCTCGGGCCTTCTCATTCGCCCTTATCCATCACTTATATGCCTCTCGAACATTTCGAGCGGCATTTGGAGCTGGAATAGGAGGAAAAGCCTTTGTGAGAGCGAACATGAGATCCTCGATGATTATGATCGTCATGATCATATGTTTCCATGTTGAAATATTGTCGCCAGTTAATTTTTCGGCGCTTAACAAAGATAAGGTGGCTGTAGCCATTTGAAAAAGTTGCTGAAAATACGAATAAATCTTGATTAGTTTTTGCTAAACCACTTTTAAACCAATTAGTTTTGCAAAACTGTTTCAAGTACCCTAAGTTATAGACTTCTATTTTGCAATGATGCCCTAGTGAGTCAGGACAAATGCCATCGGTGGGGTGATCAGTTGTCCCTTCACTGGGATGAGACATTCTGAACCATTAGGCAAAACCAACTCTTGGAACTAAACCTAAAAGCCACCATTTTTTCGGTCCAGAATCGTTAACATTTAACTATTCCGTTTAAGTGTAACCCCTCGTTTTCAGTGCAGAGTCCCGCCCTAATGTGCTTACCATAGAGAAAAGACAGATTAGGACAAGAGACTAAGTTACCTTATACTCTTACAGAAGATCAAATAAGAAATGCGCAAAACTGCTATCCTTTAGGGGGACACTCCCAAGGTACCTCGAGGCGATGCGCAGTAACTTTATTTAACCTAACGAGGGAGACCAAGGGATATGCTGTCGCATTTTCCGCTCCCACTTACTATGAACATTCTCTCCATCCACCTTGATATTGACCTACCCAAACACCATCCGTTGGGGGGACACACCAAAGATGTCGCGAGGCCGAGGATAGATCTCACGGTGTAGACTTAAGGAGAAAAGTGAAAGGTTTAAGTGAAGCATCTTATGTCTCAAGTACCTCCCACTAAATGTTCTACCTAGGGATTCATTAACCTAGACAATCCGACTACTAATTTTAGTCTAAATTTTCTTTTTAATGTCTGCTCATAAAGAATGTTTGTTTATGAAATATAAACAAGTTCAAGTAGTCACATTTAAACACTTTAATGGACTATCCTTGCATGCATGTATCAAATCTATCTAATTCACCTTTCCAGGTAAGCTCCCAGGTAGGGGTGTTACGTTTCCATCAACTTAAATACCCCAACCTAGAAAGAACCCACCTTAGACAAAAGTTCTCTTATAGATAGATTTGCTACACTTTAACCTTTTATTATCCAATTTAATCCTATTAAACTGATTAAAAGATTAAAGCCTTAGGGTTGCTCATCATATTAGAACTGGAATCTTAGGTCTATATGATCCAAGTTTTAAACATTTTAAAACATGAATTAAACTTAAGTGAGCATGCATGTCTTTCTTATTTCTTTTAGTTCTAATTTCTCTTTAACTCTTAAAAAGAAACAACTAAAAAACATTGCGCATAACGAGGCATTTATAACAATTATAAAGTAACATATGTGTCATGCTTCATGTAATGTCCGGTCATTACTATATAACTTTTATATAACGCGTAATAACCAAGAAAACATGCTATCATTCACCCTTATACTATAACAATTATAATATAAAGATGATGCATGCCAATGCTTTTTAGGCATGTATAAATATAACTCTTATATTAATGATGCATGAGCATGCTCTTACATAATAAAATCATGCTTCTCTAAATAATAACAATTACAATAAATAGATGATGCATGATAAATGCATGACCTAAGGTGGGATTTACTATATGTGCATACCATATGATATATAAAACATACATCGCATGTATTAAACAAATAGATTAATGGACCGGGATGAGCCTTTAAACCAAAAAGAACCGGAATGAAAAACCCTATCTATTACATTTGTCATCGAGCAAACCGGTTCACAGGCGAACTAGGTCCTGAACTGCAAGGAGATCTCCATCATGTAGCAATCTTTAGCAGGTACACGATCGTTCAGCGTGCACTAGATGATAGGAAGTTTAGCAAACGATCGCATAGACGACGACGAGGCTGTGAAGCCTGATCGTCTATGCGATCCTGTAGCGCGACGATAGGTAAACGATTTACCTTGAGTTACTAAGCGATCGTTTAGTCAGTTACTAAGTGATGAAGCTTGCTGACCTAAACGATTGTCTAGCTTGCGCACATTAAATGATACTCAGCCATCGTGTGCCCGATCGTCTTCCCTATACGACCAACTCTTGATCGCATACCCCATCGTTCAATCGATGCGTTCAAACACGATCGCATAGTCCTTCATCTTCATGATGCGATGGACAGAAATCACATAGAACCTTTTCTGCATAAAACCCTAGATCATCTCCTTCCTCGAAGAGCCGCAACCTTTGCTCAGAACTTCAACGAACGACTCAAGACTTAAAACCCTTTGAATACAAACTCGATTACGATTATATATGCCAAAAAACGTAGGGCCCTTTACATACAACCGCAAATGTAAAAGGAATTTAAACAGGCCGAGGCAATTCATCTCGAAAATATCCATTAATCCGGCACATCCATAATAGTATTAACACTTAAAAATAGTGTAGAAATGCACTCACCATGAATGTAAACATTATTTCGTTGCAACAAATGAAATCGGAGTATCAAAAACCTGGCTCTTATACCAATTGAAGGATCTCATACCGAGAGTTCCATGAGCGAGCTTAGATCACTCCGATTTCACAGTGACCAGAACATAAACAATATACATTCTATACTAACAGTTATGCATATTCAACTCATCAACAACATGCTTAAAATACGATAAAACATAGAGAAAAGGGGTTTTACTAGAGGAAGACTATCTTTGTATGTGTAAAACCAATAACAACAGAAAACTCCCACCAATCTACCAGTACCCGGCGAGTCTCTCGACTGTTACCACACGATCCGAACGTACATGAACAAGGTCGTAGGGACAACACCACCACAAGGGAAAATCGGGTATCCTCGACGTCAAAAACCCAAAAAGTGGGCTCTGGTGAGTTTGGTAAAGGATGGAAGAGACAATTTCGTGTAGATGATAAGCGCGCGCGAGAAGAACTTTGCTATCGTATAGCAGAGACGCTTATCGTATAGTAGAGCTATACGATCATTTAGGAAAAACTGGACAATCATTTAGGATAGTGGTATACGATCGTTTTGAGAATGTGTGAACTAGACGATCGTTTAGACGAATGAGATTCTATCATATAGGCTCTCGTCATCGTTCTTTCACGAATTCTTTTGGGCGCACGATTTATAATGCACGACTGAATTAATTCTCTCAAAATGAAAACGATTTTCATACTTTTTACAAACTACAGGACACGAGACTTTAGGATATCAACCCCAACAATATGAACAATAAAAGTAGTGATAGGAAGATGCGTCATCCAATCGATTGCATTTCATGGGACTCAATTGATGCAAAGTGGCTAGACTTTTCAAATGATCCACGAAACTTAAGATTTGGTCTTGCAACTGATGGTTTCAACCCATTTTGTAATCTTAGTAGTAAGTATAGTTGTTGGGCATTTATGCTTGTGACAAATAACCTACCTCCTTGGTTATGTATGTCGAAAGAAAATATAATGCTAACATTACTGATTCCTAGTCCTAAATAGCCTGGCAAGGATATAGACATTTATTTGCAACCATTAATTAATGACCTGAAATTGTTATGGAATGGAGTGGAAGTTTATGACGTAGTTACTAAATCAAACTTTAATGAGAGTTGTGCTTATGTGGAAGATCAATGACATTCCTGTTGATGGAAATCTTACTGGTTCCACAACAAAGGGCAAGATGACATGTCCAATTTATGGGGAGCACACACATTTCCAATGGTTGTACCATAGTAAGAAATTAGTGTATATAGGTCATAGACGATTTTTTGCCTTCATCTCATGCGTATAGAAGAAAGAAGTCATGGTTTGATGGCAAAGTTGAACAATGACAAGCTTCTAGGATTGCAAATGGAAATGCAATTGATGTCCAACCCAAAGATTTCCAAAATTTATTTGGAATATTTAAGAAGAAAAAACAAAAGAGACAAAAAGAGTTGAATGGAATGTGCAAAAAACGATCAATCTTATTTGAAGGTACATACATCTTTTTCACTAATGTCCTTTAGTTGGCTAGGCTTTTATGTACATTATGTTATGTAATGGCAAGTTTTTTACTCTAATGTAGGAACTTGTATTACACCACAACTTGGATGTCATGCATGTTGAGAAAAATGTATGCGAGAGAATAATAGGCACACTGTTGGATATTAATGGAAAATCAAAAGATGGATACAATGATCGAAAAGATCTACAAGACTTGAATATACGACACGAATTACACCTTGAAGAACGTGGGAGTTGAGTATACCTTCCTCCAATCCTACACACTTTGTCCAAATAAGAGAAACAGTTATTTTGCAAGAGATTACATGAGTTGAAATTACCTAATGGTTATAGTTCAAACAGTTCAAACTGTGTTTTAGTGGAGGAATTCAAGGTAATGGGATTAAAATCTCATGACTATCACGTGTTAATGCAACAACTTCTATCGATTGTTATTAGAGGAATGCTTCCGAAGGGTCCAAGACATTCAATAACATGAATGTGTGCATTCTTTAATAAAATTTGTCAACGTGTAATTGATCGAGAAAGTATGTTGAAAACTAAAAAGGAGATAATTGATACATTGTGCCTTCTTTAGAGGTATTTTCCTCCTTCCTTCTTCGACATCATGACTCATTTGGTCATTCATTTGGGGTGTGAAGTTTGTTTATGTGGACCAGTTTAATTTCGTTCTATGTATCCATTTGAAAGATATCTTAGCGTATCATATCATATATTATAGTTAGCAATTAGTTAAATATCATATCCCAAGTATCTTATAATTGTTCTAAGATTATCCTTAAGTACATAAAGACTTTAAAAGGGTATGTTAGGAATCAATCACGTCCAAAAGGGAGTATTGCAGAGCGTTATTTACCTGAGGAACACATTCTTTTTTATAAGAATTGTTTGAAAGATTCAATTAGACTTGATGCCAAACAACATCGGAATGAAGAATTTAACAATGGTGTCATACTCAAAGGTCGTCCTATATCTACAGGAGATGAAATTCCATTATCTGATGACGTGCTCAACATAACGCATCAATATGGCTTGTTTAACATAGCTGTAGTGGAACCATTTATAGAGTGAGTGGTGTATCAATTAGAGACTATTCATTTTCTTTTGAATAAGGTATTAGAATTTTAATTAGTGATTTATCAAATATTTTAGAATGCATAGGAAAGAATTGATGCATCGAATAAAAGACTTGCAAATGATGATAATCTCCTATTGAAAACTCACTCAGAACAATTCCCACTGTGGTTGAAAGAGAAGGTAATGTTTTGCTCACTTATGGTAATGATCACAATCATGAATTCATCTAACACTAGAGTATTTTTAAATGGAACAAATTTCATTAGATGCTAGTAACGAAAAAAAACTCAGAGATATTGAAATGGCTTACAAATGGACCTCGCAAAACTACAATGTCATATTCAGGATACATTATAAACGGTCAATGATTCCATATAAAAAATGTAGAAAGGTCCACTCAAAAGATTGTTATTACAATTGATGCAAGTACAATATGTAGATCAAGTACTGAAGATGGATCTCAAAAAATTGATGTGGTTACATATTATGGAGTCTTAACCGAAATAATTTTGTTAGATTACTATGTCTATCGACTTCCATTGTTTATGTGTGATTAGGCTAAAATCCACAATGGTGTTAAAGTTGATGATGGATTTACACTTGTTCATTTGCATCAAAACCAAAGTCAATTTGAATGTGAGCCATACATTCTTACATCACAAGCTAAACAAGTTTTTTTTATTTAAGAGGAAATGAATTCTCCTTGGTATATTTTATTGAAAGCATCCCCTAGAGGATTTCATGAATTAGATAAATATGATGAGAATATTGACACAAACTTTATGGGTGAAGGATTCTTCATAGCACTTGACCATATTCATGAAGAGTTTGAACGTCTTAACAATGCACGATGCGATTGAGAAGGCATATTATTATGATAACTTAGAACTTACGATCATTTTGTGAATTTGCACTAATATAACTTGTGGACATTTTGTGAATTGACCTTAACATAGAGTTAGTGGACATTTTGTAAATTTATACTTATAGTGCATACGCCTAAGGATATTTAGTATAATATTGGTTGGTCTTTTTGTGAATATAGTGATTGATTATTATTTTGTAAATATGGACAATATATTGCCGAGTTATATGCATTGTGAACCATTTCAATTTGTAATGCTCTACAAATATTTTACATGTATATTCAATATATAAATATAAATGTTCTCTTTATTCTCTCTTTAACTATCTATGCAAGCTAGTGTTCTTTCTTTCTTTTTTTTTTTTTTTTTTTTTTCAGGTTATGGGCACTGTGAACCATTTGGATCTAAGAGCTTGCTACATTAGAATATAATGAAGTCAAATGTACATGTAAGTTGTCTTTAAATATTAATTTAGATAGAAAATTATTATATATATAATATCATCTCAATGTGTTATGTCTTAGGATTTAGATAAGCAAAAGATTGGACCAACCGTTGGTGAGAAATGAAGAAGACCTCGTACTGCAACACAAACATTTGAACAACGACAATCTGATCGCACCTTGGTGAAAACATCTTAGAGATTTACAAAGTCATTCAGTATGGACTTAACTCAAATGGGTAGCTCGAATGAGGAGGCCGAGGAAGAAGATCCTCATTCAACAAAGAGCATAAGAAGAAATATTATAGATGATATAGATAATGTCGTCAAGCCTGGTATAGAGAGAGAGGTTAGGGAAACATCTCCTTTTTCTGACCCATTTGACCACAACAATAGGGATTTTTCACCTGTTACTACTCCAAATCCATCCCCACATGTCAATGACATTGTTCATCCCTAGCCTAAAAGGCCACAAATTAACCCATTAGATTCCTCTGCTACTCGTACTTGATCACCAGCTTATAAATTACCCACTAAAGAGGTTCAAAATCGATTGGAGGAAAATGTTGTTGAAGTTCATACAAAGGAATTGGGCACCAAAAAGACGAGAGGTCAGACCAAAATGCAAATAATAATGGTGGAGTCATAAATGAAATTAAATGTAAGGTACAAGGAATATGGACAACCTAATAGACAAACATCGGTTGGGTTGTCCTCATTTTTTAGTTCACTTGTCAGAGAAGTGGTGCCGGTGACTATTGAAACTTGGAAGAAAATTTCAACGAGACAAAAAAAAGTACTGTGAAATTCTATCAAAGTATGTAATAAATAATTATATATTTTATAATAAATATAATTCAAACTTTCTTACATATCACTACGTGAATGCTTTTATTCTTTAGGCACGATATAATGTTGAAGAAGAATGGCAGAAGAAATATTTGTTTCAAAAGATAGGTGAGCTGTAGAGAGCAAGCAAATCTCGCCTAGTGAGTATAATTGAAAAAACTTCAAATGACGATGAGCTAATTAAACTAATGCCAGACAACATTTCTTCAATACATGATTAGAATGACTTTATCAAAGATAAAACAAGTGCAAAATTTAAGGTATGTTGCATAATTATTGAGTAAATTTATTTATTTGATTCAAGGTTTGAAAACATGTAATCTTTATACCTTTGTTGAATACTTTGTTTGAGTATGATTTCAGGCAAAAAACAAGAAATTTAAGGATATGAAAGAAAAAAAAATCAACTTCCATACATATGTAGTCGTAGAGGCTATGCTCGACTAGCCGAAGATTTGGTAAAAATTTACATAATATTAATAGCATTATTATAATTAGCACTAGAGATAATATATAACTAAATATTTTTTTCCATGTAGAAAAATTATTCTTCTTCAATTCCAATTACCTAAGTAGATGTTTGGACAAAAGTACATGTGAAGAAAGATGGAAAACCCATTAACTCCCAAGTGGTCGAAACTATGGTTAGATTATTTTTTTTGTATTTTTTCTTAATTTTTTAAAGATATTAAGTCAGATAAATCTCTATTGTGGGCTTTTGGTATTTGTTGTAGATTGAGTTATATCTGCAGTTTTTTTTTAATCTTGGAATTTTATGTTTGAGTTATATCTATGATTTTTTAATGTTGTGAATTCGTGTTCGTCATAAGGCACCCCCCGCCTCTCTGTCTTAGATGAACTTTTTTTTTTTTTTTTTTTAATGTTCAATGCGTAATCTCTTGTTGGCTTGTTGGCATTTTGAGTAGTAATTTAGTTCAAGTAGGAATTTCTAAATATTGTGAATTTGTGTTAGTCATAAGGCATCCCCCTCTCCCCCCTCTTATATAATCCTTTTTTATGTTCAGTACTTTATTGAGTTGGTTTTGTTTAAGTGATCTCTTGTTGGCTTGTTGATATTTGAGTAGTGATTTAGTTGAAGTAGGAGTTTTTTAATATTGTGAATTTGTGTTTGTGATATGGCATCCCCCCTCCCTCTCTCTTAAATGAACTTTTTTTCTTTTTTCTTTTTTTTTTTTTTTTATGTTTAATGCTTTTTTGAGTTGGTTTTGTTTGAGTGATATCTTGTTGGCTTGGTGGCATTTCGAGTAGTAATTTAGTTCAAGTGGGAGTTTCTAAATGTTGTGAATTTGTGTTGGTCATAAGGCATCTCCCCTCTCCCCCTACCCCCTCCCTCTTAAATTATATTTTTTTTATGCTCAATATTTTATTGAGTTGGTTTTGTTTAAGTGATCTCTTGTTGACTCGTTGGCATTTGAGTAATGATTTAGTTCAAGTAGAAGTTTCTAAATGTTGTGAATTCGTATTAATTATTAGCCATCCCCCTCCCCAGCTCACTAGCTTCTTGGCATTTGAACAATTTCATGCATTTTTTTTTCTTAGGAGCGTATCGAACAAAATATGTGGGAACGTCTCGTTGAAGTAGTATAATTGACGATGCAATTAGCAGAGTTTTCGGACCCGATCATGGCCATGTACGAGGATTAGGATTCGATCTAACTAGATCAAAGTTATCTACATCAATTCAGAAAGATAAGACTATTGCATCTCTTGAAAGAAAATGTAACAACTTAGCAATAGATGTAGATGAATTGAAAAGCGTAGTAGTTTCCTTCATAAGGGACAAGGTAAAATTGTCCTAACTCTCTTTATATACTGAAATTGTGTTTTATATAACACTTTGAATATGTTGTTTGTATAGGAAAATATGAAAGAACAAAATTCTAATAATCCTGTTAGAGTATCAGCATCGGCAGATAATCCAACTTCAATCCTAAATTTCCCACTAGTAAATTCATTTATGACGTTTTCTATTCATTTAGTATTCAAAATTATTATTGTTTGAAAATTTTCTAACCATATTATTGGTGAAAAAGAGTGTTACTACCAACACTCCTCGTAAGTGTTTGATGCTAGAATGAGTTGGTACAGGAGAAGTCGTTGCTAAAGGTAGATGATCTAACAATGATCCATCAATCCTTTTCCATCACATACCTCTTAGCCTGAATGCAGTTTGCGTGTGGCTTGATACGGTAAAAGTACCAAATTCCTTTTTATGGAGACCTACATCTGACATTATTGTTATTGACGATTCTGTGGGCACTACTATTGCATGGTCAATGGATAAAGTCAAACTATGTAAGAAAATTTGGCTACTACTTTGTAATTAAGTGTTTAGTTAGTTCATTAGCTAATCTATTGTTATAGATAGATCGTGATGAATTATGAAAGCTATTTTTGTTTCATTTTTTATTAGGTGATTGATTGAACAACAAACATCGTCAGAGCTACATATTTTGTGTGGCAGAATCTTGGTATCGCTATAATCTAAACATCTCTTTTTGTTGTATCAACATTTTGAGATTATATATGTAGTCATTTTATTTAGATTAAGAATTTACAAATTGTTCTATTAGGTCAGAACTTCGTTGGAACATACTTTCGATGACTATATCAAACCATTTTTTTTAATGAATATAGTGTTTTATTTCTTTTGTATGCTATAAATTTGAATATTTTGGTTATAATTATGATTGTAATTTGGATGAAATGTGAATTACATCTTTCTTCGTTTAGACAATTATATGGGCAAGCGAACTCTATAAATATATGTTTATAATTGATTTCACAATAATATTTGCAAAACAAATTGTAAAATCTAAAAAAAAAAATGTTATTAACAAGTGCTATTAAAGATCAATTATACATTGCTTTTAGTATAACAAAACATGCTATAGAATTTTCATTAACATTAAAATTAATGCTTGAAAACGGGGTATAATTTATAGCTTTTCTCCATTACGATGAAAAAATGCTAATAAAAATAAGGTACTTTCAATAGCATGTCTTTTATAGTATTTTTTTTATTGCTATGAAAACTTTTGATAGTACTTTTTTCAATACAATGAACGATTTAATAACATTGAGTTAAAGCTATCATATGTCAACTTTCTATAGTGATATTAATAGTTGCACAAAAATGTTATGAAAAGTTGAGGACTTTTAATAACATCGACTACGGCAGCATTTCAAAAACGCTATGGAAACATTTTGATAGCGTTTCTACAATGTGATTAAAACGGGCATTGAAACATTTTGATATCGGTTTTTATAGCATTGGAAAAAATGCTATTAAAATGTTTCAATAACATTTTATTTAGCGTTGAATAAACGCTATGGAAAGGTTTTGATAGCGATTTTATCACGCTATAGAAAATGCTATCACAACGTTTCAATATCGTTTCTTTTATGTTATGAAAACTTTTTATAGCATCATATATGCGTTATCAAAACGGTATTTTCATAGCGTTGAAAAAACGTTATAAAAAGTCATGGACTTTTAATAACATGGGTTACGACAACATTTCAAATATGCTATGGAATGTCTATCATAACATTTTTTTAACGCTATTGTAAGTGATATTTCTTGTAGTGATCAATTAGCAAACATATTAAATCTGTAGCCCATCTACATACTATTAAATATCAATGAGCAAGAATATTAAATATTTCAAGTGTATCAACGATATAACAAAGATATGAGTGTATCAGTCATCAGTCAGCAAAAACTTAAAGTAAAACATGACTATATCAAATATTTCTCTCTGTATCTTTCTTCCCCCAACATCTCTCTTTCACCAACTCCATACCATTTGTCTCTGACCACCACTCTATCTCCCCGTCATTTACCTTTGTTGACCATCACATTTCCAATCACCAATTTCTGATCGCCTCTTCTCTCTCTCTATCTTTCTTTCTCTCACTATCAATTAATTGTTTAGGAAAAAATATGTAATAAAAAGATAACTAGAAATTCAGATTTGATGTTTTTCCCATGTTTACAAAACATCAAATATGGGTGACATATGTACAAAATAATATATTCAAATTGCTACCCAGTACAATTTCTCTTGGAAAAACGCTATGAAAAGTCGAGGACTTTCAATAATATCGGCAACAACATGCCTAAAAACGCTATGTTTTTTATAGTATTTTTTTATTGCTATAATAAATTCTATTAGAAAGAAACCATAGCATTTTTGCTAACACTATGAAAAGTTTCATAACATTAAAATTATACTATAAAAAAACATATTTTAGAGTATTTTTTATAATATTGGAAAAATGTTATGAAATTTCACACGATTATGTGGATAAGCAATTTCACACGATTATCAATCTTTGAGGATGATACCTTGCTTTGCTAGGTTTTTATTATTCCGACACATGGAATTATGTGGTGTTTCACTCTTTGATGGTATTCAGACAGTTTGTCGGCACCCAACTGTTCCAACGACCTTCGAAGGCAATAGTATTATGTCAACAAACCCCGAATTTATCTCCACTCTGACACATGACAAAGATCGAGGAATATTAGCTTCGCATAGCTGATTAACCAAGAAGATACCATATATGTATTTTACCATAATGTATATGGATCCATGTTTATTACCCAACAACAACCACTACAATGAATTACATACGATAGCTTTACAAAATGCTTTCGTAGACTTTCTATAGCGTTTGTTTAATGCTGTCATAGGCAATGTTATTGAAAGTTGATACACTCATATCTTTGTTAAATATTTCAAGTGTACTTTTGGTGGTGAAGCTAAAGGAAGAATTATTGGTAGGGGACAACTACAACATTCAGGTCTCCCTACTTGATAGCACCGGAAATGCATCATCTTACTCAGATTAATTCGGGTTTATTGTGTGGTTGAATTTGTTTAATCAATGATTTTATATGTATCAAACATCGAAGAGGTAGATTTGAGCATTGGGATGAAAACTAACATAAAATGGAGCAATTGGAATCCAAACCGAGTGTCTAGGTCAAAGAGGTATCAAAATTATGATTTTTCCCCTGGAGGATCTAACGTTGCGACACTAGGAGGTGCCACTGAAGTCAGTAGCTTGAATTCAAGATAGCGTTGTGACACCATTGCTGTAACGACCCGAGTTCAAGAGTGGTACATGAATGAACTGGTATCACATCCGAATGAGAGGGATCCTGCGGACATGAAAGTATGGTTAAAAGAAGGGCTTAAAAGAATTGAAAGTTACTACCTATACCAACAAGGTGTACCTTCCTTTTCGATGGCTCAATCATAAGAACTCCAAAGTTAAGCGTGCTTAGCTTGCTTAGCTTGGAGCAATCCTATGTTGGGTGACCTCCTGGGAATTTTCCTAAGATGCATGTGAGTGAGGACAAACCATGTTGAAAGGACTCGTGTTGGTTTATGGGGACAAATTTCACTTCTAAAGCATTCAAGGAAAGGGAAGAAGTGAGGAAGAAGGGAGGATGACATAGCCAGGTCGCAGGGGATGTAAGGGAATATCGGAGCTATTAGGGGCCGAATCCGGATTCCGAATCTTGGGTCTGGTAGTATAATATGGAAAGGACCACAATGCTATTCCCAGTGCCTCGACACTATTTTCCCTCTATTTTCAGTATTAGGTTAGAGCAACTTGATCTCGATCCATCCGACTTCTCCACTATTTTCCCTCTATTTTCTTTCATCTTTATATTGTATTTTTTTCTCTCTACCTTTGTATTCATTGAAGATGAAGACTTGTATGGGCTAAGAGGTACTCTCTAGTCTAGGTTGAGGAAGAAAATCATGGTATTATGTTGTGAGAACTTGTAGTTAATATTTTCATCTTATGAATGATGTGATTCTTGAATGTATTTGAACTTCTATGTTCTGAATTATGTTTGGAGTTGGTGAACACCCTTGCATATTTTCTTTTTTCATTGCTTTGCTAGTAGTTGACTCACATTCTGTAACATTTAGTTGTGTGTTAATTCTTAATAGCACAATTCAAAGCATGCTTGTCTGTAAATTAATTGGTTGTTTGTGATGATCCTTTTACAACATTGCATGTTTAGTTAAGTTTAGGAACAATATTGGTTATACTACTTATGCACTACTTAGTAACTAATCATCTTAATTTTATCGTTAGTCGTAATGCGAGTGTGAGATGCTTACGGGGTGTGTCGTACCTAACTCATTAAGGACTTAGTTTAATTAAGTATCTTGATTAATATCCTAGTACGCTTGACTCACGACACCACTGAGCAAGTTGGCTAAGCACTTGCATGATTTTGATAACTATTTTTGTATCCAATGAATAACTAAACTAATGGGTAGATTTGAATACCTAAGCTAAATCTTTTTCTCATTTGATAATCTCATTTCAACTCTTACCTTTTCTTTTCATGCTATTTACTTTTCTTGCTATTTACATTCAACTTGTGCAAACAAACAATCAATCCACCCTTTATTATCTTAAGAAACTTTGAATCTTGATTAGAAGAAACCGTAGTTGCTCCTTATGGATCGATCTAGCCTACTAATATTACAGGTTTGATTGGGTTTGGAGTTTATAAATGTATTTGGTGGTTGGAAAGGATTCAACACTCTATTCCTTCTTTATCACCACTCTAGATGGGACGATCCTAGAAGGTCTAAACCAATTTGATTAGCATAAATCAAATCACGTCTAGATGTAAATTTCTCAAAGGACAAATGTGTTGTAACAAACAGTGAAAACACATTAGTCATGTCAAGTACGTATACCTCTAATCACAATTAATTATGGATTAATAACAATATCTCTCACAGAGTATGTCATATCTCAAAGCATGATGAAGCAAACTTGGCGTACAAACGATTAGGATATGTCATTTTACTCTCTGTTTAAAAATATGTCATCCTTAAAGTCGTTATAGGCATACCTAATCTTCATCTTGAAGAAGGAAAAATGTGTGGAGACTGTCAAGTTCGGAAATAGATCAAAATTTCCTATAGGAAAATGCAACATTTATCCACAACTAGAGTTGTCAAACTTCTTCATATGGATATGATAGGTCCTATGCAGGTAGAAAGCCTTGAGAAAAAACGTTTTGTATTAATTTATGTCGATGATTTCTCACTTTATACTAGGGTGGACTTGGTTAGAGAAAAGTTGAACTAAACCAAAGTAAGTATTAGTTAAAACAAGCCTATAAAGGAATAAGAGTGATAGAGTAGGAATCGCATTATTTTGTTCAATAGTTGCATGCAACAAGAGGAAGGGTTGTAACCAAACCTTGGTAAAATTTAGTCCAAACCATTTGATAGAATCTTATCCATAATCGGGCGAGCTTTACACATGGTTTCTAAAGGCTTCACTTTATGAAGGGTGATACCTCCACCTTCAGTCATGTCAACATTTTTATATCCTCCAGCCGTTTTCCACTCGTAACATTGAATCAATAATCCCAAAGTCAATCCTATGAAACGTAAAGCCATAGTTTCCCCAGGACAAGCCCTCCTTCCAATTCCAAAAGGAATGATTTTATTCGACTGCAATCCATTCACTACCCCCAAGAATCTCTCGGGTCGGAAGCTGGTTGGGTCGTCCCACAACTTCGGATCTCTGTGAATTGCCCAAGCATTGACCAACAACGTCGTTCCACGTGGAATGTTGTAGCCTGCGATGGTACAATCGTCGGAGGAATAATGTGTGAGGAGCATTGGTGCTGGGGGGTGCAATCGAAAGGTCTCGGAAATAATGGCTTGAAGGTAGTTGAGGTTGGAGAGATCTGCTTCTTCAAGCGGTCGGTCTTGACCAATCTTAGTGTCTATCTCAGCCTTGGCTTTGGCTAATATATCCAGATGGTTGAGTAGTTGAGTCATGGCCCAATCTAAAGTTACAGATGATGTGTCCACTCCCGCACGCAACAGAACCTATACGAGAATGTGGATTAAATGCTTAAAAATTATATTCAAGCTAACAAATACTAAAAATTACTTTTTTTTTTTTTTTAATTCAAAATTACTTGAAAAATGCTTTAAATCATTTGAAATCAATTTGAATAATACTACAAATATCTTTAAAAGGGTTAAATTAAACATTGAATTGATTTTGAGCGATTAAATGTGCATTTTATTGTAATTCTAAATATGACTAAAGTGATTTTGACAATTTCAAAATCATTCCCCAACATGCACTTATAGATATGGACACTAAAACTTCTCATTTAACCCATTTTTCCAACCTTTTCTAATTACATTTATTTTAAATCTAACAAATTGTAAGTATAAAACTTAGTTTTAAATACTATTTTGGTTTTAAATATTTATAACTTTTTACAAAAATAGCTACTTGATCCCATTTGCAAAATTTAAACACAATTTCCTTAATAAAAATTGAAGACTACAATGAAGTTTAGTATCATACTAAAATTTTGAGGGAAGGAAATGAAATAAAAATAAAATAAAATGATCAAAATGGTTATATTTTAAATGTTAAACTACCAAAAATACCTTTGATTTATGAGATTGATTTCACTTATACCTCTAACTTTTAAAACTCTCACCTTTAACTATGAAATTTAAAGTTTTTAGTCATTAAATTTACCCTGATATATTTTAAATGTTTGACTGAAGCTCGTTAAGTGAACCAAGATTTTCCGTTCATGGAGTTTACAATATTCAATTTCGATTTACTCTGTTTCAGTCTCTAAGTTACGAAAATTCAAAGAAGAAACCAAAACATGAAAAACAAAAAACCGATTAGATTGAACAACTGGGGTTGGATTACTAACCAGAACGATCCCTTTGATGATCTGATCGGTATAATATTCGGGTTCAGAGATCTGCAATTCAAGAAGCCGATGAAGCAGAGAAATCTGTTCTTCTCTTCCCAATCCTTTCTTATTCCGCTGTTCTTCAACCAATTCTTGCATAAATCGATCGGCCCTCTTCGTCAATTTGGCCAAACTCTTTTCATATCCGTTAAACCCAATCCATTTCAGAATGGGCATGAAATCGATCCATTGCGAAGCTCCTCCGTGATGAGAAATCTCCTCCATAAGCTCTCTGAACTCCCGCGCCTCCGCCTCATCGGAAACCTCCTCGCCGTAGTACCGTTTTCCGGCGACGACCCTCATCACGGTGTTGAAACTCAGTTCTGAAAACATTGATTTCAACTCTACATTAGCGAACGATTCCGAATGGAGTTTGACCAACAATCGCCGGATTTCATCCTTCCGGATGCAGAGAGAGGCGTTGAGACGCGCCGTGGAGAAGATCTCCACGGTGGCGAGACGACGGAGGTTCCGCCAGTGGTCGCCGTAAGGGGCCGTGGACATGGTGGTGGAGTTGTAGCCGAGGTATTGGCTGATGAGGAAACGGGGGCGGTTGGCGAAAACAACGTCGTTTTTGGTGAAGCATTCTTGGGCTATCTGGAGTGAAGAGACTATGACAGCAAGGCGAGATCCGAATCGGAGAGTGAAAATAGGTCCGTATTTGGCAGCGATGTTTTGGAAGTTCCGGTGGGTCGGGCGTTGTAGGAGGTGGAGATGACCGATGATCGGAAGTGACGGTGGACTGGGCGGCAGATTTCTCCGGCGGGTTCTGAACTGTTGCTGAAAAAGAAAAGCAAGAAGGAAAAGAAGGAAAGCATAGAGAGAATCCATTTGGTTTATTTGATAGTTTCAATTGTTGCTGGACTAAAAATTTAAAAAAAAAGAACCAATTTTGTAATAACAACAACATACATATAAGAATGAGAGCATTAAACTTTATCAAGAATACACTATTTAATTAGTTGAGTATACCTAAAGTTAATCTAACTAAAGACATGTTTGGATGACTAAAATATTTCTGTCATTATTAAAATCAATTTCATTAAAAAATATTGATGTTTAATGATGTTACCTCAATTATTTCGGGGGACAAAATCACTTTAAAGTAATTCACAAACAATCACGTAAAGTTAAACCTTTGCAAACCATATTATTTGTTTTTGACAATTGCAATTATTTTAGTATCGAGTAAAATAGAAATCCTTATCTATTAGTTCACAAGATGATGGAAATGGAAGGTACACCTAAAAGAGGGTCGCTCACATGGATGTGGCATCCAAAGCTTAGCATAATATTGAAGTCTTATCCAAATATTCGTCAACATCTAGATATATCTATAGATATTCTCTGACATCTTTTTATTAATATCTATAAAATATGTCATCTATTATTAATTTAAATAAATTTGATAAATTTTGTTATTTACATAAATATATGTCTACATCAATATTTTGTCAATATATTTCTAAAATTGAAATCTTGATATCGATATCAATATTTTAATCTTTGGTCCAGACCTCCTCCACTTTTTTGGTCCAATAACTTCATAGAACACAAAATTAAGATATAATAATAATTTCATATTTTATTAAGTATTTACATTATGAGTATCACAACCAAACAAGTCATCAAATTTCACAATTGGTCTCCAGATTTAATAACTCCACACTCCTGGCCTCAAACGGCCATAGTGTTGAGATAGACATTTTAGTTAAATATTTAATATTTGAACTTTAAGGTTTGTATCAAATAGGTTCACGAAGTTTAAAATTTTCTAATGTTATTTAATTTGTGTTTAATAGAGATCCTTCAACTGGAATAAAATTTAATAAATTTCTAAACTTTCAATTTTGTTTTTAAGTTAATTTTCTTTTTAATATTGTGTCTAACAAGTCCTTGATATATATATATATATACATTAAAATTTTATTAACTTATTGGTCACAAAATAAAAAATTTAGTACCTTATTAGAAACACAATTCAATTTCATGTCTCATAGATCCGTTAATTTTAAATACTATTGAATAAGCAATGGACTAATTAGGCACAAATTTAATCAAACGTGCTGAAGGACAACTTATTATTATACATTTGTAAAGTTTAAAAATCTATTAGACACAAAGTTGAAATTTAAGAAACCAAATAAATACTTTGTAAGGTTTGGATATATATATATATTAAACACCCTTCTACAAAAAAAAAAAAAAAAAAAAAAAATCAGAGACTAAATTTGTAATTTAAGCTAAGATAATTACTAATATGATAGAATTTATTTTTAAGAAAGCATAAATCAGTTGTTTGTGCTGAGGTTATAATAGAATCAACATTAAAGCATAAACTGAGTTGAAACATCTATTTTAAATTTTCACAATGGTGAAATGACGGGAATGAATGGTTGGTTTCCTAAAATCCTGTTTGGTAATCATTTCGTTTTTTGTTTTTATTTAAAAAAAGTAAGTCTATTTTCTCCCAATTTTTTATAGTAATTTGCATCTTTATTAAGTACAATGATTGAATTCTTAGCCAAATTTTCAAAACAATGGCTAGTTGCATAAATATAATACAAGTCCAAAATAATAGAATATGTAGTACAAGGATAAAATAATTGCATATATAGGTCAAAAAATGGTAAAAAACTAAAAAATCCATGCCTAGCCACCATTTTGTTCGCTTCTTCCTTCTCAAATTAAAAGCTATCACTGATAGTAACTATCAGTGATAACCACTAATAGCTGCTATCGCTGATAGCTTCTATCAATTGCTATCGATGATAGTTGGTATCAACGATAGCTTTCAATTTGAGAAAAATTAATACAATTTTGAAATATTAGCTTTTAATTTGCTGTCAATTATTAGTAGCTATCATTGATTCACTTTCATCAATTGGAATCAACGTTGAAATATTACTACTTAAGGCCATCAGTAGCTATCAATGATAGATTTATAAATAGTGATCAACTTTGAAAGAAGACCAACAACTTTAATTACCATAGTAGTTATCACTAATAATCTTTTATCGCAGATCAATCGTTATCACTGATAGACTTTCATCAATTAGAATCAACTTTAAAATATTAACACTTAAGGCTATCAATGATAGACTTCTATAACTAGTTATCACCTTTGAAAGAAACTCCATATATAGATATCACCTAAGTTTTATCACCAATATCACTAACATCACTCATATTGTAGTTATGAGTGATAGCTTCTTTTACCAATAACATCACTAATAGGGGTGTTCGTGGGTTGGGTTGGGTTGGGTTGAAGGACTTTTTGGACCCAACCCAAATGTTCGGATTGTTAATTTCTTCAACCCAAACAACCCTTCTTAAAAGATGAACCCAACCCAACCCAACCATGAAACATTTGGGTTGAGTTGGTTTGGGTTGATCGGGTTATTTTTGTTCTAAAAGAAAGTAAGTTGTTAATATGTAAAAAATTGATTTAATTATTTTCATATATTGAATTAAGATTAACAACTCAATTTCAATTTATATAATGAATATTTTATTTTCAAAGTGCTAAAAAAAATATTTTTAGGAGTTGTTGAAGAATAAATTATCCAAAAAAATGATAAAACTTAAATAAATATATGTATATATGATTGTATCATAAGTAAAATATATACATTGTAAAGTTAATAATAAGTTTGGGTTAGTTCGGGTTATTTTAGGTGAACCCATGAACTAACGCAACCCACAAAAAAATAATTTATTTGAACCCAAACCCAACCCAACCCAAACCGCATGGGTTGGGTTGGGTTGACCGATTTTTTGGGGTCATCGGATTTTTTGAACACCCCTAATCACTAATAAGATGCTATCAATATTCTCACTCATATCATGCTATCAGTGATATTTCTCTATCACCGATAATATGCTATCAGTGGTAGCTTCTATCACCGATAACGTGCTATTAGATAGCTTCTATCATCGATAACATGTTATTAGTATTAGCTTCTATCACTGGTAACATGCTATCAGTAATAGCTTCTATCAATCATAGTCACTAAATACCTTTTTATCTCTTTCTTGTCCTTCCTAAACATTTATAAGTCCCTTTTCTTTTCGATGATAGCTTCTATCAGTGATAAACATGCTATTAGTGATAACTTCTAGGCATTCCACTTACATTTTAGTTCGAGATTCAACTATATTAATTAGATTCACTAAGTTGGCTATCAATGATAGATTTCTATAAGTGGCTATTAACTACAAAAATATAATCAAAGATTAAGCTCTCAATGATCGAAAATATTAGTGGCTATCACTGCTAGACATTCATTTGCTATTTATATTTATTATTTGTTATAATAATCAAACTTGATGATTGGCTTGTTGGTGTTAACTCACTTATGTCTTTTGTATTTTCAAGTCCTGCGTATGACAAAAACTGAAGAAAAAAAAAAAGGAAAGAAAATTAAATAGAAAAAAAGGAAGCAAAAACCGGACAAATGAAAGAAAAACTAAAATTAAAAAAAAAAAAAAAAAAGAAAGGGAAGAAGCAAAAAATCGGAGAAAGAAAATAAAATAAAATAATACAAAAGATAAGGAAAAAAGCAAAAATCAGAGAAAGGGAAGAAAATAAAAATAAAAAAAGGAATAAGCAAGGGTTGAAGAAAGAAAATAAAAATAAAAAGAGGAATAAGCAAAAACCGAAGAAAGAAAAAAAATTAAAAAAAGAAAAGGAAAGTAAAAAAATGAAATGAAAGAAAATAAAAAATAAAGGAAAGAAAAAGAAAGGGAAAAAGAAGGAAACGAAAGAAAATAAAAAAAAAAATAAAGAAAAGAAGCAAAAATTGGATAAAAGAAAGAATTAAAAAAAAAAGGAGAAGCAGAAAAAACCGAGAAAGAAAATGAAATGAAAATAGGGAGGGAAGAAGCAAAAATCGAAAAAGATAAATAAAATAAAAAGACTAAAAAAAGGTGTATAAAAAGATAAGACAATGGAGGGCGAAATTGGAAATTAAAAAAAATTCAAAGATTGACTAGTCAACTCATCCATATTTGCAAATATCTTAAAGATGTAATATATTTTTAATTTTTTTTTATTCTACTATGTGTTACAAATATCCTAAAAACAAAAACAACCTTTTAAATGCTATTTTTTTTTTGAATTTTTTGAATTTTGTTTTGGTTTTTTAAACCATTGGAAAAAAGTAAATAACTAAGGAAGAAATTTAAAGTGGAAGTAATGTCTATAAACTTAATTTTCAAAAACAAAAACTAAAAATCAAATGGTTACCAAACGGAAGCTAAATAAATAGGAGTTTCCAAAATTTTTGAGCATATGTTTCCAAACCTAATGTTGCTTGTGGTTTCCCAATCAAGTCCCTTAGCTCGGTATAGTGTACCATCTGAAATTAATATTTTGTTATTGTTGATGGCAAAATCTGAACAAGGAAACTCACTTGACCTTCACATGCTTTCAATGGTAAATTTATTATTTTAGAGAAGAAAGACAACTTGCAAGACAAGAAAAGAAAATGCCAGTGTAATGTCTACCACAAAACTTTCATGCTTAAGTCAATATTTAGCAAAAGAGGTAGAGCACGCTAGAGTTGGAGGAGTAGAACTTACCTTTTTGCAGAGTTTCCATGCTCTATTTATAATGAAGGTCAGGTAAGTTTCTTTGTCCAGATTTTACCATCAACAATTACATTTATCTTCCCACATCTTATGTACCTCAACATTCAATAGAGTACCATTTGAAATTACAACATGATGACTAAAATTCGACCACAAAAAGAGAAATAAAAAAAATGAAAGTATAATATTTAGAAAAAGTTTCAATTTATATCGAAGTTGTATCAATTAAATTTTTGAACTAATATTTGTATCAATTTTAATACTAATTTTCATAAATGTATTATTTTGTACTTTTCATTACATTTTATTTTGACTTAACATCATATCATATGACACATATAATTTTGTCAATTAAAACCCAAAAATTTTATAAGCAAATCAATTTAGATTCTCAATAAGGATTCTATTTGAAAATCGTTCATACATCATTTTTAATAATCCATTTTGTTATTCTTACATTTGAAGAAGTATAAGCACATGTAATAATTGATGCATAGACGATTTTTAAAGGTAATTTTAACAAGGGTCAAAATTGATTTATCTATAACAATTTAGGATTTTAATTAATGAATCTCAGACTCAAACAACGTATTTCGGACAAAATCTAAAGAAGGGTATAAATTTAATATTATTACGTATGAAAATTTCAGGTTCAAAGTGATACGATTGCCCCAACGTTTATTACGTATAAATCTATAATTTTCCATAAACTTATCTTATGTAATTTCTTTTTTCATTCGGAATCTTTAATACATGCAAGCACACCTGTCAAATTTATATAGTTAAAATAGTTCAAGACTATCATCATTTGGAGATCATGTATTAACTCTTTTAGCAATCAAGACAACTCTTCCAATTTTATTTAGGGATTCAGTCATGATGATTTTTTTTTAATAAGAATAAAGCAAGTAGTTAATCAAGTGAACTTTTAAGGGATTTGAATTTCCCAAAGGGAAAGAAATTGAATGCGTTTTTAATTTCGTTTTACAGAATAATAGAATGTAGAGGACGAAAACTAATAGGATAAACCAATTTAATCTTAAACATACTTTTGCTGAAAAAATACAGAGATGAAAGGGAAAATATAAACTTACCCTTAAAGTATTAAATTCTTCATGTATCCTTTTCACAACCAAGATCACAAACTGATCTAACTTTCTTCTTCTCCCGTTCACAACAACACAAACTAATCTGACCATTTGTTCATCGTCGTCTGTTCCTACATTTTCTTGAGTTCTCTTTTCTCCAATTTCTATGATTGCTTGTAATTTTGATCACCGTTATACTGTTCTTGCTACGGATTGATTGGTTTTAATATTACCTATAAATTTATGTAAAACTTTAACCAATAAATAAGGCATGTTGGTGTGTTTGATTCGTAGTTATACCTCTTCTTTCTTCTTTTCAGGTTTGGGCTTCTCTTTCTCCTCCGGTTTTGGTTCCTCTGGCGCCGGTGGCTTTGGAATCAGAGACAGAAGCTCCACTTGTCTGTGGCAAAAAAAAAAAAAAAACATAGAAGAGAAAGAGAGAGAAATGAGATGGACGCGTTTGATGATTGGAGAGAAAGGCACTCCTGATGAAATAGAGGGTCGTCGAGAGTTCCTTTAACTGCCGACGAATGGAAGAGACTGTTGATGAATGGAAGAGACCGTCCGCAGTTATAAGAACTCCTGACGATGTATATTAACCGTCGGAAGTTTGGAACTCCCGACAGTCCTTTTTCAGCGTCGAGAGTTCTACTCCCGACAGATTTCTCCCGACCAAACTCCCGACAACGATCAATACATCGTCGGGAGAGAATCTTCCGAAGCGTTTTCTACCATTTTTCGGCGATTTCAAGTGTTGAAAAAATTGTGATTTCTTGTAGTGAAAGGTATCAAAGCGAACATTTAATGCACTAAAACTAGCTAATTAAAAGCCTTAGAGTAGCACATTTCTGGTGCTATCAATCTCCATGATTTTATTTTGTATATTTTGATTTCATTCAAGAAGTCTTACATACCATTTGAAATATTATGCCGTACTTATTTATATTTATCTATAATATTCTCCTTATCTAGTTAGCGTGGGACTTTGGTGGCACACTGGATAATTACAAAAACATTTTGTTTCTTTTCTCATGACATACAACTTGACTGTTTTTCGTCGCATCATTTAATTAATATCTCTTAGCTGCATGTTGGAGGTCTCTGATAACTTTCTCTCGAGGAATCAAAACTACACTATTTTTTACAATAAGTTTTAAAATAATATAATTTAATAAAAATTGTGAAGCTTTACAATATTGATTAAAAAAAAAATTCATAATAGTCGTAGGCATGAATTTTTACTCAATGTCAAATGGAGTTTAGGTTAGTGCTAATTGGCATGTACTCTCTTTTAAGATTGGAGATCCATCGTCGATTCTCGCAATTAATTTTTAAAATAATCTTCTTTTATAAAAAAGAAACTAGTGCAACCATTATATAAATATTGATGCATCTTTCATGTGCTGGAAACCAACTTTATTTAATCTTTTCTTTGAGGGGACAAAGTTGAATATTGTTTTAAGAATTATTATATGGAACAAAACATAATTTTGTTCCCAAAGTATTCGTCATGCACCTTTTCAAAATCTCAAAATATTGACACAAGTTATTTAAATAGCTGGTTGTCTATCTCAATGAGACAAACATGAAACAATGAGCATTAACAAATCTTACAAATGATGAAAAGGATATTTTAGGGGCCACATCTAAGAAATAGATATTTGAACCAAAAAGTTATATTAAGGACTCGTGTGATAATCGTTTTACTATCGTTTTGTAATCATTTAATTTTTAACTTATAGGCATTATTTTTACCTCTAAATTTCTTACTTTTTTATCTTCTTTTTACCAATGATTTAAAAAACAAGCCAAAATTTGAAAAACTAAAAAAAGTAGTTTTTTTTAAAAAAAAATGTTTTTAGAATTTAACTAAGAATTCAACCATTGTATTTAAGAAAGATGCAAGTTATTATAAGAAATGGAGAGGAAATATACTTAATTTTCAAAAACTAGTAACAAAAAACAAAATGGTTACCAAACAAAGCCAAAACTTTTTTTTTTTTTTTTTGGTTTTTGAAAATCAAACCTATTTTCTTACATTTTTTTTTTTATAATGATCTGCATCTTACTTATGTATCTTATTGTTCGCATGAGATTTCAAGAGAAATTTATTTCATGGAACTTGAACTTTGTTTTTGTATTAATTTTGTGGAAAATGAGTACAATCTCTAATACATAGTATTTTGATGCTTTCAAAACAAATTATAATCTTTAAGCTGGTTGATCTTCTTGAACGATTGGCCTTTGGGCTTGTTGATCTTCTTGGGTGATCGGCCTTTGGGTCTGTTGATCTCCTTGGATGATCGGCCTTTGGGCTTGTTGATCTTGTTGGACGATCGACTTTTGGGCTTGATGATCTTCTTGGACAATCAACCTTTAGGCTTGTTGATCTTCTTGGACGATCGGCCTTTGGGCTTGTTGATCTTCTTAGAAGATCGGCCTTTAGGCTTGTTGATTTTCTTAGACGATCGGCCTTTGGGCTTGTTGATCTTCTTGGATGACCGGCCTTCGGGCTTGTTGATCTTCTTGGATTATCGGCCTTCAGGCTTGTTGATCTTTTTGGAGGATTTAGTGTTCGCACAAGGCTTCTGGAGAAACTTGTTTCGTAGAGTTGAACTTGAGTTGGTGTTGATGTTGAGGTTGGTTTGATGCGATGTGGTTCGATCTCTAGTATTTGATCCTTTGATTCTCTCTCAATTGAATGCGTATGCTTGATTTGAGGAAGCGAAGCGAGTGATGATCTTGGAGTTGAAGTCTTGGAAGAATACTTGTATCTTTGAAGGACTTCAGTCTTCGAAGGTCTTCTATCTTCTAGGAGTGCAGCTTTAAGAGTCTTGGGAGTCTTCTGCTTGTTGATGAATTCTCTCTGGACTCTCTGAATGTAGAATTGCTTGCATCTTCAAAGGACTTCAATCTTCAAATTGTTTGTATCTTCAAAGGACTTCAGTCTTCAGAATGCTTGCGATGCTTGTATCTTCGAAGGACATCAGTCTTTAGGTGTGGTAAGCTTCAGGAGTCAAGGAGTCTTCTGATTGTAGAGAATTCACGCTCTATGAAGTATAGAATTGCTGCCCTCTCCAAATGAGGGGAGCTTCTCTATTTATAGAGTTCACAGGTTGGCTTGGGCTCGGTTGATCCATGGATCTGGCCTTTGGGTCCAATTAGTTGGACTTAGGCTTAGCTGGTTAATGGGTCTGGCCTTTGGGCCCAATTAATCATATTTAGGCCTGATTTGACATTTGGGTCAAATTCAACCTATTTTTTTGGGCTTAGTTGGACTTTCAGTCTTCAACTTCAATTCAGAACATATGTCAACTCCTAATTGAGCTCAAATTTAATGATTTGGAATTTCTTCATTAATTTAGTAAATGACGTGGCAACTTGTGATTGGTGCAAAATTTATCGTTCAACAAATGCCCATTTTCGAGATTTATGCACATCAATCCAAATATATTTGTTCTTGAATTTGACCTCAATTGATGAGTCAGTCAAACTATGAATTTACTACATAAGTTTACTTGAATTTGGGATAAATTTTTGAATATCGCCAAATTTACAAAAAAAAAAAAAAAAAAAAAATTTGAGCTTTGTCACAATTTAATTTGACTTGGATTTAAGATACAATTTGGGATATGCCGAGATTTTAATAAAAGATCAATTGAGATTTTTTTCTTATCCACAATTTATTTCGATTGAAGATTAAAAAAAAAAAAAAAAAAAAAAAACTCAACACTAGACAACTTGAATATGGAATAAAATTTGGAATATGGCCAAATTTTAATTTGAGATTTTACCCCAATTTGATTTGGATTTAAGATAAAATTTGGGATATGCCCAAATTTCAATAAAAGATCAATTGAGATTTTTTTTCTTATCCGCAATTTATTTTAATTGAAGATAAAAACTCAATAGGATACTTGAATTTGGAATATGGCCAAACTTTAATTTAGGATGAATTTTCGATCTTTCCCAAAAATTGATTTGGAAATAGAGATAATAACCTAAATTTGGATGAATTTGATATAAAATTTGGAAGATGCCCCAATTTTAATTTGAAATTTTATCCTTAATAATTTAGCTTGGGGATAAAAGTTTAGTGATTTGGTGATTTAGACTAACGATAAATTTTGGAATATACCCAAATTTTAATTTGAGATTTTATCCTTAATAATTTGGCTTGAGGATAAAAGTTTGATGGTTTGGATTTGGGATAAAATTTAGAATATGCCCAAATTTTAATTTGAGATTTTATTTACAATTTAATCTCAATGTTGAACAATTTGATTTTGAATAAAATTTGGAATATGGCCAGATTTTAATTTATGATTTTATCTACTATTTAAATTTGATTTTGAATAATATTTGGAATATGTCCAAATCTTAGTTGAAGATAAATTTGAGGAGAAAATCTAATAAGATTAAATTAAATAGAAAATTTGTTTAATTTAATTTGAAATTAGGATAGAATCAAATTAGAAAATCTAATAAAAAATCTAATCTTTTAAATCAAATCTTTTATTTGATTTGGATTTCCTAATTTGTTATGGAACCTATGAACCTCTATAAATAGGAGCCCAAACCCCTCTATTATTCTTATCCCCTCCTCTTTTTCTAATCTTTCCTTTCTCTCTTTTTCCTTTTCTTCCAACGTTTTCTTCCTTTTTTAATCTTTTCTTTCTTTCTTCTTTTTTTTTTTTCTTTTTCTCTATTTTTCTATTTTTTTTTCTTTTCAATTTTCCTTCCTCTTTCTTTCTTTCGTTTTTTTTTTTCTTTCTTTTGATCTTTTCTGTTTCAATTTTTTTAACTTCTTTTTTTTACAAAACGAAGCCGCACTTGAATTTTGTAGGTGAAGCAAAGCCGCACTTGAATTTTGGAGATGAAGCGAAGCCGCACCTGACTTTTGGAGATGAAGCGAAGCCGCGCTTGACTCATGGAGATGAAGCGAAGCCGCGCTTGACTCATGGAGATGAAGCGAAGCCGCGCTTGACTCATGGAGATGAAGCGAAGCCACGCTTGACTTTCAAAGATGAAGCGAAGTCGCGCTTGACTTTCAAAGATGAAGCGAAGTCGCGCTTGACTTTTTCCGCACTTGACTTTTGGAGATGAAGCGAAGCCGCACTTGAATTTCGAAGATGAAGAGAAACTGCACTTGACTTTGGAGATGAAGCGAAGCTGCACTTGACTTTTGGAGATAAAGCGAAGCCGCACTTGACTTTTGGAGATGAAGCGAAGCCGCACTTAACTTTTGGAGATGATTCGAAGCCGCACTTGACTTTTGGAGATGAAGCGATGTCGCGCCAATCTTGTGGAGATAAAGCGAAGTCACGCCAGACTTATGGAGATGAAGCAAAGCCACACCAGACTTGTGGAGATGAAGCGAAGCCATGCCAGACTTATGGAGATGAAGCGAAGCCACGCCAGACTTGTAGAGATGAAGCAAAACGATGCCAAACTTGTGAAGATGAAGTGAGCCATGCCAAACTTTAGAGATAAAGCGAAACTGTGCCAATATTTTGGAGATGAAGCGAAGTCGCGCCACGACTTTGAAGATGAAGCGAAGCCATGCCACGACTTTGAAGATGAAGCGAACCACGCCAGACTTTGGAGATGAAGTGAAGCTGCGTCATGATTTTGTAAACCAAGTCATTGAAGAAGAAGCCGAGCCATGCACACTGACCAAGAACTTGAAGATGAAGTAGAGTCATGCACACCGACCTTGAGCTTGAAGATGGAGCATAGCCATGCACACCGACCTTGAACTTGAAGATAGAAGGGAGTCATGCACACCGATCTTGAACTTGAAGATGGAGCGGAGCCATGCACATCGATCTTGAACTTGAGGATGGAAGTGGGACCATACACGCCAATCTTGAACTAGAAGATGGAAGTGGGTTCATGCACGCCAATCTTGAACTTGAAGATGGAGCAGCATCGACGAGACCTTCGCGTTTGAGTTTGACAAAGCATCGGTAAATCCTTCACATTTGAGTTTGATGAGCATCGGAGAATCCTTTGCACTTGAGTTTGACGAAGCATCGATGAATCTTCACATTGAGCTCGACTTCGCGACTTTGAGCATGAAGATGGCATTGTAAAGCCTCCAGACTTGAGCATTCGATGAAGCCTTTGAACTTGAAGATGAAGGAGCATCCAAGTTTGATTTTAAAGAGGAAGCAAAGTGCATTCAAATTATGTGCCTTTTATTTACCGTGCTAACTCCTTACGAGGGATGAACATCTTCAATCCATTATGTTGCCCCCAATAGGGATGAACATCTTCAATCTGAAGTGTCATTCTTTAACGGGGATGAACATCTTCAATCTGAAGTGTCATTCTTTAACGGGGATGATCAACATCAATCTTGTAGTATCATACTTAGGTGGTTGTGGTACCTTTTTTGATGGACTAAACTTAAATTTCTTTAAGTTGCCTTCATACCTTTAAAGAAAGAGATCAAATCATGACGTAGTTCCGTTTTTTTTTTTTAAACTAGACTAAACTTGAAGTTTCTTTCAAGCTGCCTACATACCCTTCACAATGATAGGAATCGAGTCATAATATAGTTGAAAAAGAATATATATTTTTATATGCGCGACTGAACTTAAATTTCTCTAAGTTGCCTACATACCCTTTATAATGACATGGATCAAGTCGTAACGTAGTTCGTACAAAGATTTTTTTTGGGCCGTTCATATTTTAAGCTCATGCGGGGCAGGAGCATCATGCAGTTTAGGCTCTTGCAATGAGGAGCTTCTTCATTTAAACTTCAAAAGCTCTTATTTCATTATGGTTTTGATCATCCTCTTCATTTGTAGGATTCGTCAATATGATGAGCTTTGGTTTCACTATCAAGGAACCTTCTGTACTTATGTCGACAAAAAATTTCCTCTTCATGCGTGAAGGGACATGACTATGAATCTTTTCGTCGTTGTTTTCTTCATGGAATGATGTCGCTTTCAAGATTTTCATCCTTCCTTTATGTTGATCACTTGTTGTCTTGAGACAATCAAAAGTAGATGTTGAAGGTCGATCTTTCTTTGATGTGGATATACTTAGCCTTTTGAAGGCCAAAGTTCGAGTAGAAGTAATTGTTGGACATTGGTCTTCTTCTCCTACCATGGTTATACTAAATCTTTGAAAGACTGAAGATCGAGCACTTGAAGGCTTAATACGATCGAAGACAAAAGTTCTTTGCTTCATTTCTTCCGAGTCGTTGACTTCTTCGACAGTTATATGATTGTTGTCGACTTCCACTATGCCGACAGTGGGACATACAATAACTTCTGATACTTTCTCTGGATGATTATTGGGAAAGCTTATTGGGAAAAATTTTGCCAAAGTTACCGGCCGTAGGAATTGACGAAAGTTCTTGTCTTCTTTCTTAGTAGGCTTAGGCTTCCATGTCATCTTTTTGCCTTTCCTTTTATGAGTCTTATTCCTTCTTTTATAGCTTCGATAAGAACGCGACTCTGTTTTGGTGGAGTTTGGCTATCTTCTTTTTCGACGAGTCACAACTATCCACCCTTCGTTGTCATCTCCAACGAGTTCATCTTTCTTTTTGGAATTTGCTATTTGAATCTCTTGCTGGAACCAAACAACTATAGGCTCAAAGGCTCCAAACTAGATCAGGCTTTGTCTTTGAGCATGGGACACAGACAATGTTGGAACACTTGAAGTTGCTACTACTGTAATGTGATTCGTCTGAGCTATTTCATCCAAATCTAACTTAATCTTCTTTTCACGAACCAACTTCAGAATTCATTCCTTCAGCACAAAGCACCTTTCAACTGCGTGACTAACGACCTGATGATACTTGCAGTACTTAAGATCATCTACTTTTCCTGCTTGTTCCGGCTGCTTGCATTCTAGTAGCTGAATAAGTTATTTCTCTAGCAGTTGCTTCAACATATCTGCCACATCAGAGTCAGGGAATGGATAAACCTTCTCTTGTCTTTCTTTAAGAGTTGGACGATGCTTCTCGCCCTCATTGTGCCTTCTTTCAAATTTTGTTTGTTTCCTTTGGAGGAAAATTTCTGCGGGGTCACATGAATGACCATAGATTCTTTTGTGGCACTATCCATAATTTTTTCAATGCCCTTGGATTCATTCTTGTATTTTCTCCCTTTGGGGACTAGAAAATCTTTAGTTCCTCTATTGGCGATGCTCAGCTCCATATCATGAGCGCGTGTTGCCAACTCCTCAAATGTATGAGGTTTTATCCCTTGTAGGATGTATAGAATCTCCCAATGCATGCCTTTAGTGCACATCTCCAATGCAGATAATTCAGTGAGTCTATCATTGTAATCCAAACTCAGTGCTCTCCATCAGTGGATGTAATCGATGATTGTCTCTCCCTTCCACTGTTTAGAGTTCGTCAACTCCATCATGCTAATAGTGTGCCTTGTACTGTAGAAGCGTTTTAAGAACTCCCTTTCTAGCTATTCCCAACTGTCAATCACTTATGGCTCCAAATCAGTATACCAATCGAAAGCATTTCCTTTCAAGGTATAGAAGAACTGCTTGGCTAGCTGGTTTCTTTTGGTTTCTGCATTTTCACAGGTTTCAATGAAGTGTGCAACATGTTGTTTTGGATTGTCCTTTCCATCGAACTACTGGAATTTTGGAGGTTGATACCTAGTTGGCATTCTTAGGTTGTCGATTCTCTTGGTGTATGGCTTGGAGTACATAAAGGAGGACTATGATGGTCTTCCATACTGAACCCATATAGAGGTTGTATATCCTGCAGCTATTGAATTGACAGGGTGGCAACAGAGGTAGATTGTTGCGGTTGGTCTTCCTGCAAGAAAGTCTTTCCTTTGTCATTGGCTTTTGTAGTTGGAGATTGACTAGACTCAGAGGTTTCTCGAGTCTGTATTTGATCTCTTAAAGCAGCAATTTCATGATCTCGCTCTTCAACAGCTTTCGTTAGGAAATTTATCTTCCTTTCCATCTCTGCCATGGCTGACTCAGCCATTACTTCAGTCACCATGATAGATATAGTATCAAAGTACGATTCTTTATCTGATGGATCAGTAGCAGAAACATAGTTGTCGAACAAGGGATTTTCTCTAATAACGATCCCGTCTTTAGTAGATTCAATTAGTTTTTCCGTGATGACAGAGCTTATGTAAGTATAGCTTATGACAGTAGCTTTGGATACAACTTTCTTTGGTGCCATTTGTAGGTTTATTGACTTGGATGACGAGAGAGAGATGAGAGGTAGAAAGGTCCCACTGGGCATGCCAATTTGTTTGCGTGAGATTTCAAGAGAAATTTATTTCGTGAACTTGAACTTTGTATTTGTATTAATTTTGTGAAAAGTGAGTACAGTCTCTAATACATATTATTTTGATGCTTTCAAAATAAATTATAATCTCTAAGCTGGTTGATCTTCTTGAACGAACGGCCTTTGGGCTTGTTGATCATCTTAGATGATCAGCCTTTGGGCTTATTGATCTCCTTGGATGATCGGCCTTTAGGCTTGTTGATCTTCTTGGACGATCGACTTTTGGGCTTGATGATCTTTTTGGATGAACGACCTCTAGGCTTGTTCATCTTCTTGGACGATCGGCCTTTGAACTTGTTCATCTGTTTGGATGATTGGCCTTCGGGCTTGTTGATCTTCTTGAACGATCGGCCTTTAGGCTTGTTGATTTTCTTGGATGATCGGCCTTTGGGCTTGTTGATCTTCTTGGACGATCGAACTATGGGTCTGTTGATCTTTTTGGACGATCGACCTTTGGACTTGTTGATCTTCTTAGATGACCGGCCTTCGGGCTTTTTGATCTTCTTGCTTCAGGTGTGTTGATCTTTTTAGAGGATTTAGTGTTCGCACGAGGCTTCCGAAGAAACTTGTTTCGTGGAATTGAACTTGATTTGGTGTTGGTATTGAGGTTGGTTTGATGCGATGTGGTTCGATCTCTAGTTCTTGATCTTTTGATTCTCTTTCAGTCGAATGCGTATGCTTGATTTGAGGAAGCGATGCGCGTGATGATCTTGGAGTTGAAGTCTTAGAAGAATACTTATATCTTCAAACAACTTCAGTCTTCGAAGGTCTTCTATCTTCTAGGAGTGCAGCTTTAGAAGTCTTGGGAGTCTTTTGCTTGTTGATGAATTCTCTCTGGACTATCTGAATGTAGAATTTCTTGCATCTTTAAAGGACTTCAGTCTTCAAAGTGTTTATATCTTCAAAGGACTTCAGTCTTCAGAAAGCTTACATCTTCAAAGGACTTCAATCTTCAGGATGTTTGTATCTTTGAAGGACTTCAGTCTTCAGGTGTGGTCAGCTTCAGGAGTCGAGGAGTCTTCTGATTGTAGAGAATTTTCTATAAGCTCTATGAAGTATAGAATTGCTACCCTCTCCAAATGAAGAGAGCTTCTCTATTTATAGAGTTCACAGGTGGGCTCGGGCTCGATTGATCCATGTGTCTGGCCTTTGGGCCCAGTTAGTTATACTTGGGCTTAGTTAGTCCATGGGTCTGGCCTTTAGGCCCAATTAATCAGATTTAGGCCTGATTTGACATTTAGGTCAAATTAACCTACTTTTTTGGGCTTAGTTGGACTTTGACCCAAATAATAATATCAAATTAGGCCAAATTAATCTTATCTAATTTAACAGTCATGATAAAAACACGTGGTGTCTTTGAAGTTTGTCTTCAACTTCAATTGAGGACTTATGTTAACTCTTAATTGAGCCCAAATTTAATGATTTGGAATTTCGTCATTAATTTAGTAAATGACGTGGCAAATTGTGATTGGTCCAAAATTTCTCATTTAACACTAACCAAACAGATCCCTATCGGGATTGAACCGCTATAATTCTGTGTTGATTCTCTCTTTCCTTCATCTTTTACACGAGATAAGTTCTTAGTTCTAATTGTTGAATTCATGTTATAATTTTTCTTCATCATTTTAGTTGCTACTCTATTTTTCGAGAATTTAATAATTCATAGACAGGAAAACTAAATGTAGGGATTTAAATTGCGACAACTAAGATAGATTGAGAGAGAAAGAGAGAGCTATACACGAGATTACTTTCATCAATTAAGAGACAATTAGGTTATCAATTGATCAATTCATTGATTTATCATGAAAATATTCATTGGTTATCTACTTCTCAAGCCCAATCGAATATACAAAAATCCAGACAAACTCCGTAAAGAAAATCGACACGGATGCTGATTCCTAAACAAATAAGTCTAGCTAGTCGCATTAAGTTCTAAGATTGATTAGGACATTAAGTTAAATTGGAAAAATCTAATTTGACGTATTTTCATTCCTTAGGTTTCGTTATCTTTTGTTGTTGATGACCCATAGAAGAATATCCTAGTAATCGAACCATAGTAATAACTAAAATCTATTGCTACTCAAATTAAGCATGTTGTAGATACAATTACGAACATGTACAATATGCAAAGTGTGGGCAAACGAAAATCCGAGTATTAGTTATTTAGTTGTCAATTAAATCTACTAGCATGCTCATCGTAGATATTCAAACAAGGAAATATGCATCCCTAATCTACCAAGCTTAGAGCTCTCAAAATCAGCTTAACTCTTCTCCCCTAGCCATGAAAAAGAAAGAAAATAGATATAGTATTGTGCTGGCCCTTAGCGCCACAATGCTCTAGCCCTCGAGGGTCTCCTTGTCGAAGCGTAGACTGGGCACCTGATGCTGTTAGGGAGCGCCTTCGCTTGCTTGTTCATCTCATCTGCTAGACGCGCAACCTTGACTTTTTCGTACGCCCATGTAGTGCCGCGACACTCCCCTATGAAGCGCCCATGGCAATGTCTTCAATTTCCCCAAAAACATGCTCTTAGGGAAAAGTACCATGTGCGGGATGGTGCACTACTGTGTTGTGCCTCTAAGGGCATTTGGGTCATTTTTATCATTTGAAGTTTCTAACTTCTAATTGCTGTAAATTAATCCCGAACGACCCGTAACAGTCGATTCTACCTCCTAGATGCTTGATACCTATAAAAATTATTAAATAAACACATAAAATCAAGTAACGATCTTAAACTTGCAGAGCGAGATAAAACATTTTGGATGTTATCACCAAATAGTTCAAATTCTGAAAACACATTTCTATTTTTTTTACTCTATCTATATTTTGAATTTTTAAATTTTGAAATGCAGAATAATATTAAATAAAGATAAGAACATCTAAAAATATAATGTGTCATAATAAACTCAATTCATTTTTAAAAAAATGTAATAATGTATATAATGTATTATAAATTATATAATATTATAAAATAATAATTTTTTAATTTTTTAAACATAAATGATATTCATAAATAAATAATAGTTGAATGTCAACTAAATATTGGTGAGTAACGAGAACTAGTTTCATGATTTATAAATGTATAGTATCATACATATTTTAAACTACTATTTAAATTAGAATCCAACTTTTGAATCTGCTACCAAATACATATCTGAAAACATGAAATACAACTTTGTTCTCATTAAATCCATTGTTTTCAAATTTCTGTTTTCAAACTCTCTATCAAACATGAAATACAAATGATTTTTTTTTTAATATTTGACTAAGAATTCACCTTAAGAAATATGTAAATTACTGTAAGAAATTGAGAAAAAGTAGGTTTAATTTTCAAAAACTAAAAATTGAAATGGTTACCAAATAGGGCTTTGATTCTTTTTTAACATTTTAGTTTCTAAACTTTAAATTAGTAAAAAACGATTGTACTTTAAAATTGGTAACACTCATTTTCCCCTTTTGAAATCTAAAGGGGTGTTTGGGGCATTGAGTTTGTTTATATTCAATGGTTACTGTAATCTGTAGGTTATAATAATCTGTAGGTTATGATAGTCTATGTTTGAAGTGCATCAATTCTAGTTTAGGTTATAATAGTTTGCATTCGAAGTGCAAACTATTTAGTCTAGATCGTAAATAATAAACATTGTAACAAAGAGAGAAAGAACGGATGAGTAGATTATAGTAAGCACTGTAACAATGAGAGATTTGAAATAGTGATATTGTAGGTAATTATAGGTTATAACAGTTAGAAATACCATCTATTATAATTAGAACTTTAATCGTGAGGTGTACTATAATAGCCCACTCCATCTATTTGAAGTATGACCTCCTAGCACCCCTCATTTGTTTTTCTAGATTTTCATATCGTTTTACCTTTTACATTCCGTTTGGATTCAAGAAAGTGTAAGAAATGATTTTAAATCAATTGTTTTGTTTGGAACGAGAAAGATTTGAAATGGATATATTTAAAATTTTGTGTTTTATTGGTAATCGAAAAGGAAAAGAAAGTTCAGAATTTACTAATATAGGTTTTAACTATAATGTGTTAATTGAAAATTAGAATTTGACAAGGTTAATTAAGTAATTTACTTTCAAAACCTACAAAATCCTTCAAAATTCGAGCATTTTAGTCAGAATTTTTTTAAAAATAAAACAGGATTTGAAATCTCTTTGGATTTTAAAATCATTCTATTTCTTGTAGTACTAAAGAATGGAATTCATTTGAAATCCACTATGAATTGAAATCCCTCAAAATCATGAGGTGTTGGGGAAAATGGTACATATAAAACTGAATACACTAGTAAACTGATTATACCTCAATTACTAAAAACAATACACTCAGTGTAAAATATTCAAACTAAAACGAAAGCTAGATGGTGTAACAAGGCTAGGATATGAAAATAACCAAAGACTTGAAAGAACTCTAAGACTTTTGGAGACTCAAAACGTAGTCAATCTATGCTTCTGGTAAGCACTGTCATAAAGACAATTATTCGCTCTGCTCGAGCTGCAAACAAACTACAACAATCGTCTAAGCATGATATAACGACTAATAATCATCTAAGCAGGATAACGACTACCTCTGGTAGAACTGCAACCTCGAACTACTCGGATGTGGTAGAACTCTTGGATACTTGCTCTCAATGCAACTCAAGAACAAGAGAAAGAAAGAAAGAAAGAAAGAAAGAAGAGAATTCTTCAATTTCGAATGAGATGCTACAAATGAAGAACCAAATTGTTATATATAGGCTGACAACTTGGTAACTCTCCAAATTAAAAATAATAATAAAATAAATACAAAAATTGAAACATTTGTCAAATTTATTTCAATTGAGTTGTTAATTGATAAAAATCAAACATAACTCATTCAAATTGAAAAATTACAAATTTAACTTTCATACATGTTAAATTTGTACATGAAACATCATTTTAATTTGAAGTTTCAATTTAATTTGAAACTTTATAAACAATGAATTTAATTGATGAATTTAATCTACACAATTAAATTCATTTTAAGTTTCAAATCTTCACCAAACTTTCACTTTCTTTCACTATATATATCCAACAATCTCCTGACATAAAAGAAAGTGAGAAAAATCAAACAAAACCGTTGAGAGCAAACAAACAAGCTATACATAGGAGATGTGTCTTCTAGACTTGAACCTTCCTTAGTGAATATCCATTGAATTAACCGAAAAAATAGTGAGTTAAGCTCTGGAACTATCCTTCTCATTGGTGAATTGAGACCACAAATATCATACACAACTCGTCTTATATCTTTGAGTTCTATGTGTTTGTGTCCATTTTTGTCTTGGACAAAATCCTGAATTCATGAGAGCTTTAGAGAACATAAGCCATTTGAAAAATTCTCAAAAAAGCAACCCTACTTCTACTCACATATAGGTAATATTGATTAAGAGCATCCTGTCACTACTCCACTTGTAAAACAAGAGATCAATATAACCTTAACATCAACAGATCACACACTCTAGAACATCATAGAAATAGGAAGAAACTAAAAGTTTCTTAGTGTGTCAACTATGAATTATCCAACTAGTTTAATTGTTGAACCTAGATCTTGAGATCTCTAGTCAACTAAGCTAGGTTACCATCAGATAACTCATTTGATAGGCTTTAGCCCCATTTTCCTCGATGTATATGTGACTTTCTCTCTTAACAATCATTTTGTCAAAGGATTTGTAATATTCTCTTTCGACTTTACATAATCAATGAAAATTATTCCATTAGAGAGCAATTGCCTTATCGAATTATGTCTGCGTCTAATATGTCGTGACTTGCGATTATATACATTATTCTTGGCTCTCCTAGAAGTCACTAAATTGTCACAATAAATATATATTGCACTTAGAAGCTTTGGCCACAATGGAATATCTTCAAGAAAATTTTGGAGCAATTCAACTTCTTCTCCTACTTTATCAAGAGCTATAACTCTAATTCCATAATAGAACATGCTATGCATATCTATATTGAACATTTCCATGATACAGCTGCTCCATCTAAGGTAAAAATTGATGGAATGTACAAGCATATAGCAGAAGCAATCATAATCAATAATCACTCTAATTATACTTAATTTGAGTTCTAAAAGCATGTATGAAAACAATTTCAAAGAGAAGGGTTTCAATAACTTATACCTTTGAAGAAATCCACAAAATCCAAGCTGCTCTTCACGAATTTGAGCTTCAAATCGATAGTAGACCACCAAGAGTGTCTTCTCTACTATTCTCCAACTTAGATTTGAGTGGTAGAGACTCTAATTGAGGTCAATTAGGTGAAGGGAAGAAGAGGGTTTGAGAGAGAAAGCAGAATTTCAGAAATTCCAGCTACATCCTCTCCTTCAATTCCAGTACTTATGTATCTAATACAAAGCAAACACTATGCCATAATACTGATTGACAGTGGGTTAGGTGTTAGATTTGAGATTAATCCACTTCAATTGGAAAAATGTGGTTTTTTCCGGTAACAATTGATTTCCACTTATAATTCGTTCCAAAATAATTAAAACAAAATTCAAATTCTAAATTTGAAATGTGATAAAATCAATTTTAAATTTTAAATAATTTATTAAACATATTTAATTAATTAAATTAATATCAAATATTTAATTAACCAAACACCTAATTCATACATGAATTATATTCATGTAATTAATATTTAAATCATCATCTAAATATTTTAAACTCTCTAATTATGTTTAATTTAAAGAAAAATAAACTTTAATTATATCAAATATAATTATTCAAACCCTAAATTGAATTTGAACATTTCAAACTCAAAACCCTAAAAGAAAATTTGAACACTTCAAATTGAAACCTTAAAAGAAAACTCAAAGCACTCAATTTATTAATGCAAGGGTAATTTTATGGGCTCCAACGATTTGAGATTAATTGGCTAAACATTTTAAACCGAATTAATCAATATTCGTTAACTACAGAGACACTCCAATATAGCTAAGTAGTTGCACTCTCCTCACTATAGATATATTTTTGTCCACTTGATTTAACCGTTATTAGTAAGTCAACTCTTCACAGGTTGTTCGTAATATCGGTTGGGTCAAATGTTGTTTTACCCCGAAATTACATCCTACTCATTAAGTCCTACTGATCCTCTAATGAATAATTGGTTTGCGAACCTATCACTAAATTGAGTCCCTCTCGGGTCAATGAGAGGATGAGGCCCCTTGTTCAATACCTGAATTCAGTACATAAGAGAACAACCTTTCTACTATCCCTCAATCGGGTAGGTGTGAATTTCGTTTTGCACTCTATGTCCCCAGCTATCTACTCGGTCTTACCCTTGAAATGGGAGGCTTATTAAGCCGGCGCTGTTGAGTCAACCCTCACCTATGCAAATCTATGGATAATCTGAATAAACAAGACTTCATAGTTAGCTAAAGATTAAGGTCGAGTTACCTAGGTCACCGATTTGAAACAATCAGTCTTAAACAGTAAATGACGTTATAAAGTAAGAGTGACTTATTTCTTGGTTCGATCTTATACAAACTCATTGCATAGGGTGCTCCGGCTCCTCATGTAACTACATGAACAAATCAGGATCACTTCGTTTGTAGCACTTTACAACAAATTGTAAGAACCATAGAGTGGGCCACATCCGATAGTCTTACCAGAATAAGGCAAAATAAAGTAGACCATATTCGATAGTGTTACCAGAATAAGGCACCCAACCTTATTCATATACTATAGACCATTTTGGCTATTTACTCGAACTTGATCCATTTTTACGTTGCCACATATAGTTCAAGTATTCATATAATAGTCATGAATCTTTACTTTATTAGATTTAGTCTTTACAAGTGCAATTTACATATTCAACAATAGTTTTATCGAATAAATGTCAATAACATCTTTATTGATAATAGAATATGTTTAAAATTACAAACTGTGAGTTTTAGGACATACAATCCAACAAAAAAATATCCACTGGTTGATTTATTCTCCATGCTATCAGAAATCCAATTAGCATCACTAAATCCTTCCAGTACATATGGATACCTCGTATAATGCAATCCATAGTTTAGAGTGTACTTCAAGTACCTTAGAAATCTGACTAACGCATTTCAATGATCATGTTTAGGATTGCTGTAGTATCTTGCTGACCTTCTTAATGAATCAACAATATGAAGTCTTGTATAATTCATTATGTACATTAAGATACTAATAATTCTAAAGAAGACACACATTCATCATTATTTTTCTTCAAATTACAATTTGGGTCAAATGGAGTAACATCTTGCTTACTCTCAAAATGAGCAAATTTTCTCAGCACTTTCTCTATCTAATAAGATTGAGAAAGTATGTATCTACTTGGATTTCTTGTTATTTGAATTCCAAGGATGACATTAGTAAGACCAAGGTCTTTCACATCAAAGTTTAATTTCAATATCCTTTTAGTGGAATCAATAACATTTCTATTTGTGCCCATTATTAACATATCATCCACATGCAAGCAAACAATAATATACTCTTGATCTATTGTTTGAACATAGACACATTTATCACACCCATTCATCTTAAATCCATTTGATAACATAGTGTGATCAAGCTTTTCATGTCATTGTTTAAGTGCTTGTTTCAACCTATAAAGAGACTTAACAAGTTTACAAACGTTGTCTTCAATTTCTTTAACAACAAACCCTTCAGGTTGTTTCATATAATTTTCTTCATCTAAATCTCCATTTAAAAATGCAGTTTACATCCATTTGATGTATTTTCAAATTTTGTAAAGCTACTATTGCAACTAACTTCCTTATAGATGTAATCCTCGTCACTGGATAATAGGTATTGAAGAAATCTAGTCCTTCTTTCTGGCGAAAGCCTTTAACTACCAACTAAGATTTGTACTTTTCAATAGTGTCATCAGCCTTTAGCTTTCTCTTAAAAATCTATTTACTCCCAATTGGGTTACTTTCAAGAAGTAAATCAACCAATACCCATGTATTGTTCTGTAAAATTGATTTTAGCTCACTACTGTATTGTTCTGTAAAGTAGCTTTCTTAGCTCTTTTACTTCTTCAAGGTTCAGACTCAGTATTCTGATTTTCTTGGCCTTTCAAAGAGCTACCTTATTAATGCTTTTGATGTCAATAATTTTATGTTCTTCTTCCTTTAAAGGAGAAATATCCTCAAATAAATTCAGCTTCAATAGATTTCATTAATAGTATTATTCTTGTATCAGATTTTTTTTTTTTTTTTATTTAATAACCATGGATCTATAAGTGACATTATGCATTGTATAGCCTATAAAGACACAATCATTATCGTAGGCCGAAGTTTGGTCCTTTTTGGTAAAGGAACTTGTACCTTTACCAAATATCTCCACAATTTAACATTTTATATGAGGGTAACTTTCCATTCCACACTTTATTAGACGACTTTTTAGTCTTCTTATGTGGAATTCTTTTAGTGTAAAATTTGCTGTCAGCAAAACTTCCCTCCACAAATTGTGAGGTAAACCTGAACTATCTAACATGCAATTAATCATGTTCTTTAATATTTGGTTCTTTCTTTCAGCTACACCATTTTTCTGTGGTGTATAAAGTATTGTAGTTTGATGGATTATACTATTAACTTCACATAATTCATAAAGCGATGATGATTTATATTCACCACCTCTATCTGAGCACCTTGACTTTCTTCTCAAGTTGATTTTCAACTTCCCCTTATATGTTTTAAAAACATTAAAGCTTTCATCTTTACTATGTAATAAATATACATAGCAATATTTACTACAACCATCAATGAAAGTGACAATGTATCTCTTACCACCTCGTGTAGGAGTACTTTTCATGTCACATAAAATGTCATGGATTAAATCAAGTAACCCATTGCTTATTTCTATAGATGAAAATGATTTTCTAGTAAACTTTGATTCAACACAAATTTCACATTTGTGCCTGTTATCAATGTTAAATTTTTTTGCAATAGTCCTAAACTTACCATTCTACTAAAAGAACGATAATTGACATGCCCAATCTAGAATGCCAAATATCACACAACTCAATAATATAAGAAGAAGATTTGATATTATTATTATTCTTTGCCATTTGTACCAGTACATTAAGTTTGAACATGCCATCATTTAGATAGTCTTTTCCAACATATATATCCCTTTTTTCAGAATAAATTTATCTAACTCAAATACAAGTTTGAACCCATTTTTATTAAGTAGGGTTCCTAATACAAGATCATTTCGAATCTCTAGCACATGTCATAGGTCATTAAGGGTAAGTATCTTTTCAAAAGTCCATTCCAACAGGACCTTTCCCTTGCCTTCCACTAGGCAGTTGAAACATTTACCATGTACAACTTATTGTTGCCCTCTAGCTTCTTATATGTAATGAACAATGACTTGTCCTTACAAATGTGCCTAGTGGCACCAGTATCAATCGATCAAACTTTGGTGTCTGAAGCCATATTTTCCCCAGAAATGATGGCAACCAAATCGTCATTTTCCATGACATTGGCTTGAGTGTAGTAGCATCATTCTTTGACCCATGATATGCATTTTTCTTCTTGAAATTCTGCTTATTGGGTTTATGTTTTGAAGCTTCAGCAATGTGAGCTTTGGCTTCAACTTTTAGTGGTGTCTTATCTTCTTTTTTGTTATCCTCTTCTATACAGAGTTTTACCACGAGGTTCTCAATGGATAACTCCTTTTGCTTCTGTTTGAGATATCATTTGAAGTCCTTCTAGGTAGGAGGCAACTTCTCAATAACAGCAGCAACATAGAATGGCTCATCGATATTCAATCCTTCACTTTGCAGATAACTAATGATAATTTTTAATTCTTCCTTCTGATTGACTACCGACATGGTATAAGCCATCTTATAATCTAAAAATTTATTCATAAGAAATTTCTTAGTACCAGCATCTTCCAGCATGTACTTCTTGTCTAATGCCTCCTACAATAGTTTTGATGTACTGTAGGCATTGCAGTAGAAATTATACAAAGGGTCTTCAAGACCATTAAGTATATAATTATGACATAGGAAGCCTGAATGCATCCATGCTTGTTTTGCAGCTTCTGTTTCAGGAGTTACAACTTTTGGAAGGGTAATTGGACAATTTTCTTTAAAATATGAACAAGACTCAGTGCGGTAAGATAGAAGATCATCTTCTATTTCCATCTCTTGAAATTGTCTTCCTTAAATTTCTCTAGTTTTTCAGTATGAGGTTTGACAATGAGCGATGCCTTGAATGTCTCTGGCTCTTTTATGTGGGAGATTATTGGATATATATAGTGAAAAAAAGTGAAAGTTTGGTGAAGATTTGAAACATAAAATGAATTTAATTTTGTAGATTAAAGTCATTGTTTAGAGACTATCAAATTTAATTGAAACTTCAAATTAAAATGATGTTTCATATATAAATTTAATATGTATGAAAGTTAAATTTGTAGTTTTTTCAATTTGAATGAGTTATGTTTGATTTTTGTCAATTAACAACTCAATTCAGTTAAATTTGACAATTGAATTTTTGTATTTATTTGATTTTATTTTGTAATTTGGACGGTTACCAAGTTGCAAACCTATAAATAGTAACTTGGTTATTTATTTGTAGCATCTCATTCTAAATCGAAGAGTTCTCTCCTTTTAATGTATAATATTCAAACTCAAACGAAAGCCAGATAGTGTAACAAAGCTTAGATATGAAAATACAAAAAACTTGATAGAACTTCAAAACCTTTGGAGACTCAAAATGTAGTCGAGACACATTTCTGGTAAGCAATGTCCTGAAGACAAATTTTCGCTTTGCACGGGCTGCAAGTAGACTACAATGATCGTCTCAGCAGGATACAATGACTAACTCCAGTAGAACTGCAACCTCAAACTACCTGGATCTGGCAGAACTTTTGGATACTTGCTCTCAACTCAACTCAAGAACAAAAGAAAGAAATAAATAAAGGAGAGATCTCTTCAATTTTGAATGAGATACTACAAATTAAGAACCAAGTTGCTATTTATAGGCTAGCAACTTGGCAACTTTCGAATTATAAAATAAAATCAAATAAATATAAAAATTATAACATTTGTCAAACTTAACTCAATTGAGTTGTTAATCGATAAAAATCAAACACAATTCATTCAAATTAAAAAAACTATAAATTTAGCTTTCATATATATTAAATTTGTACATGAAACATCATTTTAATTTGAAGTTACAATTCAATTTGAAAGTTTCTAAACAATGAATGTGATCTACATAATTAAATTCATTTTATGTTTCAAATCTTCACCAAACTTTTACTTTCTTTCCCTATATATATATATATATCCAATATGAAGTTCCAAACAGCCATTAAGCTCAAAATTTCACTTACTTTTTTAGGATTTCTTCATGAGCTAGCCGAGTGTTGTCATTTTGTCCATAACTTCAAGAATTAATTTTTCGCTATTCTTGTATGTTCAATTAACGTTGATATTTTTTTTATTCTATTGTATTTTTATTTTGTCATATATTTAAATTTGTTACTATTTGATTTGCAAATACCAACAGTGTTAGGAATTGTAGGAGAATATAGGGTCGTTTAGACATTTTTTACAAGAGATAACCATTTTAGCCATTTTTAAAAGTTACACTTTTATTTTAGCCATTTATCCAATCACGGGAGATCGGGGTTGAGGGCAAGGGAGAAAAAAGGCCTATTCTTAAATGTTCATGATTTAATCTTGATGATATCCAAATATATTTGAATGCCTTCACTACGAAAATTTTATGTTCATGATTTAATCTTGATCATATCGTAATATATTTGAATGCCTTCACTACGAAAATTTTTACCTGTTTCGATATATTTTTTTGTCGACGCATTCATTTTCATTGGTATAAGCGTATTTATCTCGACGAAAATTTAATGCGTCGATCAAAATAGAGTAACGTGCACATTTTTTTATAAAAAATATGCCGACCAAAATTGAAACTTTTCTTGACAAAAATATGTGTGGGGAAAAGTCTTAAAAAACCTCATTCTCTTTTCCCCCACTTTTCTTTTCCTCCTAATTTTTTCCTTTCTTTTTATTTTTCCTTTCTCCTTCTATTTTCCCCCTTCTCCTTTCTCTTCTCATTTTCGGGCGGACCCACTCCTTTTTTTTTTTCCCATTTTTCTTCTTTTTTCTCCCCTTCGGTCGACCCACTCCCCCTTCTTCTTTCTCTTGTCTTTTTCCGGCCGACCCACTCCTCTTTTTTTTTTCGTTTTTCTTCTCTTTTCCCCTCCGGTCGACCCCCACCTTCTTCTTTCTCTTCTCTTTTCCTCTGTCCCTCCCTTTCTTTCTCCCCCAGCCGAGCCCCCTCCCCTCTCCGTCCGGCCTCCCCTCCGTCCCTCCAATTCTTTTTCCCCCACCCCTAGCCCCCTCCCCTCCCTTTCTTTCTCCCCTAGCCGAGCCTCCTCCCCTCTCCGTCCGACCTCCCCTCCCGTCCCCCACCCATTCCCCTACTTCCCTCCCTTTCTTTTCCCCCCACCCTCTCCCCTCCGTCCTTCCCATTCTTTTTCCTCCACCCCTAGCCACCACCATTCCCCTTCCCTTTTTGTCCCCACTTCCATTGCTGTTGATTTTTTCTTTTTTTCTTCGATTTTCAGTCGCTTACCCTCCCCTCCCATTTCGTTTCACTTCCTTTAAGTCCCCCACTGATTAAAATTTTCCCTCATTTTCCTATTATTTTTCCTTTCTCCCTGCATTTTTTACACAAACGGCCACCACTCCAATACCGAACGCCAACGCACACTGTCGCACACTACTATCGCCACCGCACACACTGGTTGGTCCTTTTTCTCTTTGCTTTTTTCTAATAAATTTTATTTGTAAGTTGTGTTTGTGTTATTATTCTGAAATGATTTTGTTTCAGATTCGAATTAGGATATAGATTTGTTTATGAATGAAATTGTTATTCTATCTTTGGTTTGTATATGGATGGATATAATGAAGGATGAATTATTTTTGTATTTTGGTTTTAATTTTGTACATGAGATTCATTTGTTAAGATTGAAGTTTAATCTTTCCTTTTTATGGATATAATATGCTTTAAGTTTTATGAAATTGCTAAGGATGTTTAAAGAAAATTAACTAAATTTTACACATTTTATTTGCTAGTGTTAAATCATCGATTGATCCGAAAAACTTAAGTTGCTAGGTAAATGTAAATTTGATATCATATCATTTAAAAAATCTCTAGTAAATAGCCGTTTAAAAAAAAATCTAGTAAAATTAGAAAATGGAAATATTTAACCATTTTTCCTTACTAATGTTCTCGTCACATGCTTGATGTAGACCGATCCTTTTGTAAAGTAAGAAAGAACACTAGAAATATAGTGATTTCTCTCTTGTTCTCATCATAAAGGCCTAAACTTAGAGATGATGGAAAATCTCCTTCATATAGCCAAAACTTAGACATGCTTTATTCATTTGGTTCAACGATGAATAAGGATTGGATTAAGCTTAGAGATAGATTCTCAAGAGAGTACATTGATGGAGTTGCAAAATTCATGGAAGTAGAAAAGTGTCATGTAAATGGAGAGGGAAAAACGAGATGCCCGTGTAAAAATTTTCATAATTCAATGTCTCAAACATGAGATGGAGTAGAACGAAATTTATTTGCTAATAGAATATCTCCTTCATATAGTCAATGGATTTATCATGGAGAACCGATAAATTTAGCTCAATTTCAAAGAGTCAGGACTCCTTTAGCTCCTTCAGCGGATGATGGATTAAGGGAAGAACCTACTGCACAAAATGATGATGAGTTGTTCAATCTTTTAAATGATTTGCAAGGACCGATGAGGGAAGGGGCATATGATGAAGATGAAGAAGTCTTTGGAGATGAAATGCCTGATAACATCGAACAAAGGGATACTTCAAACATTTTTTAGGAGTTGATGGATGAAGCACGTAACCCGTTGTACCCTAATTGTACAAAATTTTCCTCATTGAACTTCTTGGTGAGATTGATGTATATTAAGGTTCTAAATAATTGGAGTAACAAATCCTTTGATATGTTACTAGATTTGTTGAAAGATGCCTTTCCAATTGGTGCATTCATACCTGGTTCTTTTTATGAAGCCAAGAGGAAATTATGTGAACTAGGACTAGGATATGATTATATTCATGCTTGCAAGTACGACTGTGTTTTATTTTGGAAAAGATATTCTAATTGTCAAAGTTGTCCAGTGTGTGGTGAGTCTCGATACAGAATAAAGGATGACAAGAATAAGAAGATCTCAAACAAAATTTTACGTCATTTTCCATTAATACCGAGGTTGAAGCGAATGTTTTCATCAAAACACATTGCTTCTAAGATGCGATGACATAAGGATAAACAAGTTGAAACCAATGGTGTGTTGCAACATCCAGCTGATGCTGAAGGGTGGAAATGTTTTGATAGAGATTTTCCTGAATTTTCTTCAGACCCAAGGAATGTTCGATTAGTCTTAGCTTCTGATGGATTTAATCCATTTGTGAATATGAGTATTGCATATAACATGTGGCCCATGATGCTTGTTCCTTGCAATTTACCATCATAGAAATGCATGAAGGAATCTAATTTTTTCGTGTCTTTACTTATACCAGGACCAAAGTCTACTGGAAAGGAAATTGACGTCTATTTACAACCACAGATTGAAGAGTTGAAAGAGTTATAGAATAATGGTCTGTGCACTTACGATTGCATGAGTGGGGGTAGTTTCAGTTACGTGCATGTTTGTTATAGACCATTAATGACTTTCCTGCATATGGGAACTTGTCAGGATGGAATACCAAATGTTATCAAGCATATCCCATTTGTAAATAAGATAGATCGTCGTTTAAGATAAGAGGAAAAATCTCTTTCATGGGTCATTGACGTTATCTTCCAGATAACTACAATTGGCATAAGAGTAAGCAACATGATACTAAATTGGAGCGTAGACCTCTACCCGTTGTAATGAATTGAGATGAGGTCCTAGAACAAGTCAATGCACTAAACTTTCTAGTACTAAGTAAGCATCCATCCAAACGAGATAAGAAAAGAAAAAGGACTATTAATTGGACAAAAAAAGTATATTTTTTGAGCTCCCATACTCGTTTAAGCTAATGTTACGACATAAGTTTGATGTCATGCATATTGAAAAAAACATATGCGATAGCTTGCTTGGGACTTTGATGAATATTGAAGGAAAAAGAAAGACATGACAAATGCTCCTTTGGACCTTGAAGATTTGAATATACGAAAGGACTTACACTTACAAAAAGAAGGATCTAAATTTGTAAAATCACATGCAACATATACTTTTACTACGAGTGAGAAGATAGTTTTTTTGTAAGTTCTTGAAATCAGTTAAGTTTCCTGATGAGTTTGCCTCAAATATATCACGATGTCTTTGTGTGAATAATGGAAAAATATGGGGATTAAAGACGCACGACTCTCATATTCTACTCTAGCGACTTATTCCTATTGGTGTTTGAGCATACTTACGAAGGGATGTGTATACACCTATTGTGGAGTTATGTAAGTTTTTTCGTGATTTATGTGCGAAGTATGTGTCATAGACTTGGACCGATTGCAATCAGATATTGTACTCATATTATGTAAGTTAGAAAAAAAAATTTCCGCCGACTTCTTTTGATATAATGGTTCATTTTGCTATTCACTTGCCTTATGAAGCAAAGGTTGTTGGTCCAATTACGTATAGTTAGATGTAGCCTATTGAGAGAAGCTTGCGAACCTTGAAACAATATGTAAGAAATAAAGCCCGTCCTAAGGGTTTAATAGCAAAAGGATTTATCATGAAAGAATCTTTGACTTTTTGTTGCATGTATCTATCTGGAATAGAAACTAGATTCAATAGGGGCCCACATAATGAGGATTCAATTCTCCATGGCCCAAGTTGTGGAGATTTTGATGTGTTTAAGCAAAATATACGACCATTAGGGGGGTCAATTGCGAAGATGCTAACTGAAAATGAGAAAAGAATGACACATTGGTATGTATTGAACAACAGAGATAATATTTATCATAGGTATGTTTCAGATCTTATATGTTTAGTTAATATCCTTGGTTTTCAAAGTTGATAATATCTAATGTTAAATTTATGACTAGGGAATATTTGAGACTGATTCATACTCGATCAGACACAACTTCATAATTATCTCAAAGGCATCAATCACAATTCCCTACTTGGTTCAAAGATCATGTAAGTATACTTCTTCAATTAGATATTTGAACATCAATAATGAGTTAAAAAATATTGAGTTCCAATAATCCATTAAGTATTAATAGGTTTACTCACTGCATCAAAGAAGAGAAGCATCTGATGATCTTTACTCAATATCACTTGGTCCTTGTAATCAAGTCCGCTCCTACAATGGTTGCATTGTCAATGGAATTTGTTTTCACTATATTGATCGTGACAATAAAAGATCAACTCAAAATAGTGGCATCATGGTGCCTGGAGAAACAGAAGGAATTGAATGTAATTACTATGGTATACTAGTTGATGTATTGGACTTAGAATATAGCAATAGAAGACGTGTGATCCTTTTCAAATGTAAGTGGTTTGACACAGAACCTAAGAAAAATAAAGTACGACAAGATTTAGGGTCCATGTCAATAAATACATCTCATTATTGGTATACAGATGAGCCCTTCATCTTTGCAACTCAAGCCAAACAAGTCTTTTACATCAACGACAATAAACTTGGCACACCACTATTTATGACCCTAAAATTTGATATATGGCGCTCCAACAATCTAAGTTATTTACGTATCTTCCATCTTTGCGTTATTTATGTTTATGACCCTAAAATTTAGAGAAATGTACTATATAAATCCTCTAACCTTATACATGCCACTATTTTGTATTATGAATATTTCTCTATAATAAACAATTATTTCTCTGCTCCATAAATATAGCTAACATACTATTAATGAATCACGTAAATTTTTGTGTTGATTCTTATTGTTTATGTTTTCTGTTTATATTTATTTGTTGATTCTTAATAAAAACACTTTTCGTGGTAAGATGTGTTCCTTTAGTGGCACATGCCAACTAGAATAGATGACACGATTGTCCTAATAAGTTTTCAACACCTTTATTTTGCCATTAAAAGTTAAAATACTTCTTTACTTGCTAGAAGAATTAGGGAGTTGGGTGTAAAGTCATTTTAACACTTGTTAAGTTGGAGCAATTATGTGTTTGGTTAATCTTTTCTATATGCAGCACAATATTTTGGCTCTAATACGTTTTCGTTAGCTAAACATTTGCGATATGTGTTCAAAACAGAAATAAAAACTACATTCTAACAACTCATATATTACACACTATGTTACGATTCACTGATATTTTTAGCAAAGTAATTCGAAAATTTTCAACCTTTATTAATTTCTTATAATATTTATAAAAAATAACAGCCAACGAGTTGAACATATGGCCTACAAAATCTGAACTATGCTTGAGCTTGCTTTTAAATCACAAAATTTAAAATCAAAAGGTTAAATGAAAATAGAGTCGTATTTCATGTTTTCAAATATGTCTTTTGTAACATATTAAAAAATTGTATTCTAAACAATTGTTTAAACTCAGATACTATGTTATTTATAGATCATAAAACTAGTTATTGTTACCACTAAAATTTAATTGACAATAAATTATTATTAATTAATTTATCAATAAGATTTATGTTTTAAAAATTATACAATTATTATTTGTAATAATATATAATTTCGAATATATTAAATAATTCATATTATATCTTTTTTTAAAAAAAATTGTGTTTATAACAAGACATATTGTACTTTTTAAATGTTATTATCTCTATTTAATATAATTATGCAATTTAAAATTTTAAAATTAAAAATCTAGATATAATGAAAACTAAAAATGTTGTGTTCAGAATTTGCACTATCTATATTACAAAATATGGAAAAAAATTTAAAAACATAATCGAAGTTGTTTGTCAAATATATATGAGTTGAATTCAATGAATCTAAAAATATAAAATAGAATATGTATTCTAAGCTGAAAATACTCTTTCAAGAATTAATTTTTCTTATATATGCATCCATGTATGATTATTGGTAACATTTATTTACAATGGTTAATTAAAACATAACTTATCTTTTGGATTGTGAAGTCTATCCTATTGATTTTTGTTCATAATGCGAGGAAGATTGAGTATGGTTGGTGACTTAACTTATGTTGTGCACATTGAGACTATTTAGAAGTTTGCAAGATTATAAATAATGTAGGATTTTGTGTAAAAAAAAATATCTCTAAACTTTTAGAAGTTTAAAAAATATTTTTAAAATTTTTCAAAAAATTCAAAATACAATTATCGTTAGTTTTGGACGAAATCTATTAGTATTTTGTTTTAAAAATACCCCAAACTTTTAAAAGTTTCAACAATACATTTAAACTTACAAAAGGTTAAAAAAAAAAATACTCTTATTGTTAGTGTATGAACAGAAATTGTTAATACCCTATTGCAAAAATAACTTTAAAGTTTCAAAAGTTGCATTGATACTCATAACCTTTAAAAAAAATATGACCGTATTGTTAGTATAGCATTAGTATAATGATCTGTTTGGCCTTTTTTAGTTAAAAAAAAAAAAAAATTAAAACAAATTATATAGATATATATCCTCAATTTGTTCATATAGATACTCTTATTTTTCTCTTATTTGTCCAGTTCTTACACAATTCTTTTTTCAGTAATCAAATATAAATAAAAACTTTAAGGTTGGTTGCCCAAATAATAATCAGGTAAAAAATAATAAAAGATGTAGCATAAGGATAAATATATTAGGAATATGGTACAAAATTAAGATCAAATATCACCGATAGCGGCTATCAATGATAGTTATACTAGCAAAAGACTAAAAAGTCCATGACTAGTCACCATTTCGTGTGCTTTTTTTTTTTTTTTTGCTTTTCTCAAATTGAAAACTATCATTGATAGAACCTATCAGTTAGCTACCATCAATTACTATCACTAATAACTGCTATTAGTGATAACTTCAAATTGAGAAATATTAATACAACCTTGAAACATTAACACTTGAAATATTATCTTTCAATTTTCTATCAGCTATCAGTGGCCATAATTGATACACTATCATCAATTGCAATCAACCTTTAAATATAAGCACTTAAAGCTAGTAGTGGCTATCAATAGATAGACTTTTATAAATATATATCAACTTTGAAAGGAAACTATACTTTCAAAGATCAATATTTTAAGTTTTTAGTGATAGTACTATAAGTGACATCACTAATATCTACCTAAGTCATATTACCAATATCATTAATATAATTCTTTTGATTATAATTGTGATAGTACTATAAGTTTTCCATAGTTAGCCTCGTTTCTGAACCAATCATTGAAATTTTGATATGCCTTTTAGACGCTAGGTAAATTCTCTTTGGATTGTTTGTATGTCTCAATTCTTGAAGGATATTGCTGGTTAAATTTACTTAATTGTTGTGAACTCTTTGGGTGGATTTGTGTTAGTTTTAATAGAGTTTCAATGAATTGATATGACAAATTAATTTATCGAAGTTCTTGTTTGCAATATCATCATAGCCTATGCAATATTGATTGATTTAGTTGCACGTGTTAGGATCACATGTTTAGGGTCTAGACTTTTTCTGGCCAAACTCATGTATGCCCTAGTATAATCTTTCCCAATTAATCATGCTACAAGATATGACTTTTCTAATTTGTAGCATGTCTCAACGATTGAACACTGCTGTATTGCAATTCAGTTTTAACTTGTATGTCACTAAGAAAGAAGAGTTAATAATTGAATTAGTGTTAGTTTGATTTTTATCACAATTGGCTAACTGGACTATTAGATTTTCGAATAGGTTGAAGGGTTCACAAAATTAGTAAAATTAACTAGTGCCTAATGATATAAAATATAGCCACGTTTTCTGTTTGATTGTCAATTTATTTTACAGAAAACCAACAAACCCTCCATTCTCATGTGGAATCTTTAAATAATCCTAGTTGATCATTAGTCTCTCTGTGGATTCACCTGACCTTACCACTATACTGCATTTATGGTACAGTCTTGGATCGACGAATATTATCTTTCTTTGCTCGGGCCAGGGGCATTTACAACAATGCCTTCCCACAGTTCGAACAAATTTGGCGTTGTTGTTGGAGAGACTTGGCAAATAGCCTAGGAGATTTTTTGAATTTCATTTATATATACATATAAAAAAAATAAAAGATTATGTGTATTGCTTGCCTTTGGTTTATGACTTGCTCCTCTGGGAGTGCAAACTTAATTTTTATTACAGATATTGACTGGGAGGAGAGGAGAATACGAAGGAAGCGTAAAGGAGAAATACCAAAAGAACGAATTCAACAAGTTGTTGACGATACAATAAGAGCAATGTGAGAAGAAGTTCGTGTGAAAACTCTAAGGGAGCTGGCTGACCCTAACATGGTCCAGCAGCCCCTATGCATCGTATTTCAATCGACCACCATACCGTTCAAACTCAAGCTAGTGCTGATCAATCTATTGTCTACCTTCAGAGAGAATGAAGGGGAGAACCACTCGCAAACACATAAATGATTGAACCTTAGGGCGTTTCTTTTTCATTATAGGACAATGCTAAGGATTAGTTATATTACTTAGTTCAAGGGCCAATAACTGAATGAGCTTAAAAAGAAAGTTCTTGAAAAAAAAAAATTCGGCTTCTAAAGCCCAAACAATTTGTTGGTGAGTCTTTGTCAGAATATTGAGAACGATACAAATGTTTATGTGCTAGCTTTCCCCATAACTAGATTTCTGACAAATTATTAATTCAATATTTCTATAGTGGTTTGCTTGCCAGTGACAGGAACTCCATTGACTTAGCAGCTAGAGGTGCTCTTGTTGATAAGATACCTAGGGAAGCCCAAGAATTAATTTCACGCATGCCTTAAAAAAACCAAAATTTTGGAACCAAGGCTACTGAATCTGATTTAATTGTTAGTTCTGAGATTAAGGAATTGAAAACTAAAATTTCTAACTTAACTACTCTTGTGATGCAGATGGTCCAAGGAGGAGTTGCCCAAGTAAAATCTTGTGGGGCCTGTGGAGTAGTAGGACAGCCTTTGAAGCATGTCCTCAAGCCCAAGTCAATCCAGTTGGGGGTACCAGAGGAAATACAACCCTCATGCCCTAGTATACAATCCAGGCTGGCATGATCCCCCTAACCTCAAATGGGGAGGTCGAGGCCAAGGACAAGGACATGACAATTCCAATCATTCAAATCAACTGTCGTCATCTTTCTCATGTATGTCTTTAGAAGACATCGTCAAATCATTGGCTGGCAACTCCTTAAAATTTCAACAGGAAATCCAGTAGCTGCAAAAGGACTTTCTCTAATTATCACAGGACACCAAGGCATATCAGCAAGAAACCAGGGCGAGTATGTCAAATCTTGGCGCTCAGATCACACAATTAGCTGTTGCAGTGAGTCAAATAGAGAACAAGGGTTCAAGGAAGCTACCTGCCCAGCCAGACCATGCCAATGTGAGTGCCATCACACTTAGGAATGGTAAGGAGCTTCCATCACCTATGATCTCTTCAGAAAACACACCTCCGCCTGGTAAGTCCAACGAAGAAGTTGAGAAAAATGAGGGTAAATCCAAGGCCTGCCCGTCTACCCGTAAGGTAAGTACTCTTCCTCACCTTTTGTTGAACATATATTCCTAAAGCTCCGTTTCCTAGTAAGCTAGCAAGACCAAAACAAGAACATATGGACGAGGAGTTGATCACGATGTTTAAAAAGGTTGAGATAAACATTCCCCTCTTGAGCGCTATTGAGCAGATTGCAAAGTATGCTAAGTTCCTCAAGGAACTGTGCACCAAGAAGAAGATAGATAATGATAGGGAATGGGTGTGGTAAATAAGAATGTATCTACTGAACTTAAACATAATATGCCTAAAAAATATCGAATTTCAGATATGTTCACTTTACCCTGAATTATTGGTAATAGAGTCATTCATCTGAACTTTATCCCAATGATGTTTTCATGGTCTTTTCCAATGCCACCTCCATGCCAATGGGAAAGACTGTTTATACCGATGCCAAAAATCTAGGTGTCAGCAAAAGTTTTTTGCAAAAGCTATTTGCCTTTCCTCTCCTCTATTTGAGAAAAAAAATTGAATAGGTACTTGTCACACTATGTTAGAATAATGTCGGACAAAAACCCCTCTCTTGATGATGAAAGACGTGCCATAAAAGTTGGTTGCCAATTATTATTATTATTATTATTATTTTGTATATTCTGCCCTTTATCTGAAAAACAAAAGGTCGAACAAGGACTTGCCGATGCTAGTATAACGTAGCGTGTTGTAAAAACTCGTCTCCCGATGTCAAAATTTAGGCATAGAGAAAAGTTGTTTTCTTAAAAAAAAAAATTGTCTCTCTCGCCACTTTGTTTAGAAAAAAATTTGAACAAAGATTTCTTGATGTTAGCCTAACGTAACGTCAGGAAAGACCCCCGATCCTGACGCTTTGATGTTATGTCGGGAGAGGGTTCTTTAAATTCCATTTTTTTCTTCATTTTCATTTCATTTTATGTTGACCCTCTGCCATATTTCAATGTTGTTTCGACTTCTTGGTAGTTTTCTGGTACTGAATTCAAAAGAATATATACAGGTTCTTTATTAAGATCTGTCATGAGTCCATCTTAAAAGTGAAAAACATTTGCCTCAAATACATCTTATTTGTCAAAAGTTTGAAAACATATAACTCAATTCAACTTGTTCCAAATCTTTTAAGATGTTCGTCTTCCTATGACCTGTCTTAACACACTATCCCTGATCGCTGATTTCATAGTATCTTTTTCTTCTTTTGTCATAGTGTCAAGTAAAATTGAAGGGTCTTGGGGTGCCTTATGGCTTTCTGTTGTCCCAAGATGACTTTGATCTTCACATTCCAAAACCCAAAGTCTGATTTTTCATCAAACTTGTATATTTCATACTTATCAACTGTAACTTAACATATACCCATGATACTTCCCCTCTCCTAGGTAATATGAAAACTCCGATCGCAGTCCCATAACGTTTTAAAACATGAAATTTTCACTTTTACAATATTAATATGCACTCAAATCATTATTGTTCCAATACACTACAACTCAAACACTTGAAAAAAAAAAAAAAAAAAGAAGAAGAAGAACGTTTAGTTGAGTGGTGCAAGGTAATTGATCATATCTTTCTTATTAATTTTGTTCAAACATATGGTCTTTCATAATTGTGAACTATCAAATGAAAACCCTTTCCATGATAGGTCGGGATTTACACATGGCTTGCAATGGATGTGCTCTAGGCATTGTTAGTCCAACACCCTCAGCCATGTCAACCAGCTCCCTATTCACTCTCTTCCATTCAAAGCATTGAATCAACGACGCCAAAGCCAAGCCAACCACACGATGAGCCATTCCCACACCAGGGCAAGCTCTCCGCCCGACACCGAAAGGTATTAGCTTGTATAATAACTCATCTACGTTGCGATTCTTATATCTTTTAGGTTCAAATGTAGTTGCATCTTCCCATATGTTTGGATCTCTATGTATTGCCCAAGCATTTATCAAAATCATCGTATCGCGGGGGATTTCGTAGCCCGCTATCGAACAATTTTTAGATGCATAATGTGGCACTAGTAAAGGAGCTGCTGGGTTTAATCGTAGGGTCTCGTAGATTATTCCCTGTAAATAACTCAATTTTGACAAATCAGATTCATCAACTAATTGCCCTTGTCCAACTATTGAGTCTAACTCAATCCTAGCATTGTTTAGCACATCAGGATTGTTGAGCAAATGGGACAACGCCCATTCCATAGTCACAGCTACTGTGTCAGTGCCTGCAAGTAATATTACCTGCACCAATCACCATAGGATCAAATTATATAAGAGAATAATGCATCAAACCATGCTTGTTTCCACACGAGTTTTTGGTAAGTTTTCCAATTTCCTAGTTAAGGCTTTTGAAGTTTAGGCAGAATTTAAAAAATAAACATCAACCGTCGAATACTATATGATCCTATCTAATAATTATTTCGTTTTTAGTTTTATATTTTGAAAGTTATGCTTATTTTCTTCATGATTTTTCATAAGGTTTTCACTTTTTTCTTTAATGAAATATTTATGACTCGTTTGGTAATCATTTTGTACTTTTTTTTAAAAAAAAATAAGCCTATAGACACAACTTTCACCTCGTTATCTACTTTTCATGAATGATTTAAAAATCCAAGCCAAATTTTGAGAACGAATAAAAAATAGCTTTCAAAAGGTTGTTTCTGTTTTTGGAATTTGACTAAGAATTCAATCATTATAGTTATAAAAAATGTAAATTATTATAAGAAAGGTAGATGATATAGAATTAATTTTTAAAAATAAAAACACCAAATAGTTACTAGACGGGGCCTTAATTATTAGTCAAAATCTAAAAATAATTTTCTTTAGTTTTTAAAATTTGGTTTGACTTTTAAGTACATTGTCCAAATTAGACAACATTAATAAAGAGGAGAAATTAGGGTTTATAAGCTTAATTTTCTCAAACAAATGGCTGTAAAATATGACTAGCTATTTTTAATTTCAAAAAGTTAATTTCGAATTTCCATATGGCTATAAAATGGGAGAATTTCGATTTTAAACAAATTTAAGAAGTGAATAAAAAAAACAAGGAAACTATAGGTGAAGTAGTGATTATCGTAGGCATAAATTTTAAAAAAATTGAAATAAAACAAATAATAAACTGTTTATTAAATGGGACATTAATTTTCAAAATTTTGTTGTAGGAAATATATGGGTAGGAAAGATGAAAACCAAAATCAAGGAGTTATTATAAGAAAATACAGCACAATTTTAAAAATCTAAATACTAAAAATTAAAGTCTCATGTGCGGTAATCATTTGTCTTTTTGCTTTTGTTTTTTAAAAACTGAGCTTAAAAGCAATACATCTATCTATAAATTTTTATGTTTGGAGCATTATTCATTTTCAACCAATTTTTCAAAAATCAAGTCAAATTTTAAAAACTAAAGGAAGTAGTTTCCAAAAACTTTTTTTTTGTTTTAGATTTTTGCTAAAAATTAAGTGTTTCTTCTTTAACCAATGTGAAATTATAATTAAAAACGGAAAGAAATAAATATAAAATTAAAAACAAACTCGTTACCAAATAGAGTTATAAGTTCTATAATAATTAAGAGAGAGATTCAAACCCACCATTATAAGTCCTTTAATAACTTGATCACTCATACAATCAAGTTGGGATTCTTGCAAGGAAAGTAAATGATCAATCATAGTATTTCTACCTTCCTCCTTTTGATTCCTATGCTCATCAATCAACCCTTGCAAAAATTGATCGTTTCGTTGTCCAAGTTCTATTATCCTCTTCTCATAACCAGTTATATCAATCCAATTCAACAAAAGTATAGAACTTGAATCGTAACTCCCACAATTTTCCATAACTTGTTTCACAATATCTCTAAATTCCTTTGCTTGTTCTGCATCCAACACATCCTCTCCATAAAACCTTTTCCCCGTCACCATTCGCATCACAATATTAGACGACAACTTGGAAAACATAGATCCCATCTCAACACTCGCAAAGTCATCACTTGAAATGCCACACAACTTACCAAGTAAGCGTTTGATTTCGTCCTTCCTAATCTCCAAGAACATATTAAGGCGAGTAGTTGAGAAAATCTCTATGGTGCTAATTCGGCGGAGGTCTCGCCAATGGTCACCATAAGAGGATGCTGAGAAGATCGTGTTGTTGTAAGTCAAGTGCTTGGTAATGTTGGTCTGCGGCCGATTTGCCAGAGTGATATCATTCACTGTGAAGCATTCCTTGACGGCGGAAGGAGAAGAAACGACGACAACGAGTTGAGAGCCTAAGCGGAGAGAGAAGACATGGCCATATTTCTTGGAAAGCTTTTGAAGGGTTTGATGGATGGGGCGTTTTAGGAGATAGAGATGGCCTATGATTGGGAGAGAAAAGGGGGGACTTGGGGGAAGGTTTATGGAGGGTTTCACAAGGAATTTGAGAGCTGATATGAATATGATTAGAGAAAGAAAGAGATAAAGCATAAGGTTTTCCATGCTTTTTTTTGTTTATTTTTTCTTTTCTTTTCTTTTCTTCTTTGGCTTCTATGTTTGCCTTTCATTTGTTATCCCCCATCAATTGCGAATATATAGAGTAAATAGGGAGGGGAAATTTGGTTTCCATTTAATTTTCATTAATGCAAGTTCATAATTAAAGAAATAAGTGATAATAACCTGAGCTAGATCTAAAAGTCTTCAAAAAAAACATTAAAAAAAAATCCTTATCGTGAATCCCCACAATAAGGGAAGATAAAGAGAACTATCTCAATTATGTTTGAAAACTTCTCTTATCCAAGGTGAAGTCTCACAACAATAATACGAATAACTCTTGTTAACAAAATGATAGACAACTCCAAAAAAATTAAACAAATTTGGGTTGAAAGATGATTAATGATCAAGAAGAAAGAACCTATTTCTATTTTCAGGATTTTGAATTGACCACGATCTATAGGATCAAACTAGATTGAAAGTCCTAAACATCTGTGCTAAACACAATAATACAAAGAAAGCATAGAGCTTGAAAATAATGCTTTTAGCTCTAGGCTCTTGTTGTTGCCACTTGTTTTCTTATCATATGTGTATATATAGAACTGCTTTTATCTTAACTAGTCATATCCACATCAAAACAGTAAAGGAAAATTTTCTTGTGTAGTAATGTTATATGAATCGAATATCTCTAAAAAATTATCGTTTGATGTGGTGTGAAGAGAGATGCTTTACAATGTAATATTTTTTCTCTAGCATAGTAACATAAAGAAGACAATTATTCTGGGTGATTATTACAATATAACTAACAATTGTGCACGAATATTTGAAAGAGAAATTGGGATTTCTATATATATATATTACAATATATGGGGTGGGAGACCGAATCTCGCCTTAAAGTTAAGTACAAATTTTTCATGTTGGTTAAACTATATTCATGTTTGTGCAGTTTTTAAAATTTAAAATTTACATCTAACAATTATAAAGAAGTAAGCACATTGTAACAGCTTTTTTTTTTGTTTTTTTGTTTTTGTTTTTTTTCAAAACATAAACGAATGGGTGAGTTCTCACTCGTACCTTACTATACTTAGAGTAGCATTTATGAGATCTCACCCAACTGGGGCCTAACCTTTAATTAAGATTAACTCCTCCCATTAATTGGGACTTACATTTTTCTAGGTTTAGATTCTTGTTTGTTTAAAAATAGGTTAGATTTTATGGAAAATATCTCTGAATTTTGTATTCTGCTTAAAAAATATCTCTAAATTGTATCAATAATACCTGATCCGAAGAACATATAGTTGAAAAATATCATTAACATTAATTTTAGATGAAAATGGTTAGTATTTTGTCTAAAAAAATACTTTTGAACTTTCAAAGTTTCACGAATACCCTTCAATTTTCATACAATGCTTAAGGATATCCTTGCCGTTACTTTATATCAATAGAAACTATAAGTACATTGCTTAAAAAATATATTTGAGCTTTCAAAAATTGCAATTGTATGCCTTAATTAACATAAAAAAACAAAAGTTAAAAGAATGATTTTACTAATAGTATATAAATGGAAATCGTTTATCTACACAACATCACCTCCCTCTTACATTTTGTTTCTTTTCTTCATCAATCTATGGTCTAGCATTTCCATATTTTCTCATTTATGTTCTCTCTCTCTTCTTCAATACCATCTTACACTTGTCGATCTTTTCATATTGTTCTCTCTCTTCTTCAATACCATCTTACACTTCGTTGATTTCTCACTTCATTCTCTCTCTCTTCTTCAATACCCATCTTACACTTTGTTGATAATTTTTTTGGTGAACATATTTAACTACTAACGTATTACAACTTTGTTAAAATATTTAAAATCATTGTTCTAAGATTCGTTGGTAGCTCAATTATTCTCTTTCTTATTGCTAACCTATATTAAAGGAATAGAATTTTTCATCAAGCGAATAATCGTCGTGCAATTGAAATTCAATTTGAAAAATTCTAAAAAAAACATTGAAGCAAACATGCTAATTTATAGGATAAACACTAAATTTCTAAGCATGCTTTTAATTGAATGTTTCAAAAAGAAAAAACTCACCTTTACGAACTCTTTCTCTATGAAAAACCTCCTCTAGTTTCATGAACACAGGGACTCTCCTTCTTCTAAGGAATAGTAGAAAACTTCAATTAGCAGGGACACTACCAAAATGATCTTCCTCACTGTTCTCAAGATACGAATCGAAGGAGGTGTGGACTCTTCAAATTTTGCAAGGGAATTAAGAGAGTATGAATTTATGCATAGAGTTCTTGAGAGTAAATTTCACCGTACTCCTTACATGTGAAACAAACTAAAAGTAATATTTGAGAAGGAGTGAGGGGATGTTATTTCTCGATAACTTCCCGCTCCTACGTATTAATAATATCAATAATTTAATAAAATTAAATTAATAATATTAATTAAATATATAGTAAATTATATTTAATAAACAATTAAATTAATAAGATTAATTGATTACTTATCTAATAAATTAAATATCACATATCTAACTTAATTTGAATCATATTCAAATAATATTCTCTCACATAACTTATAGTAAAATTTTAACCTATAGTTTTATATAAATTTTATTCATTTAAATACTATTTGAATCTTATTCAAATATACATCTCTCTTGTATAATAAAGTATAATTTTGAATCTCATTCAAAATTAACTTTATATTATAATGTATCTATATACATTTATTATATCTTATATAATTAATTCCCTTATTTAATTTGAACAATTCAACCTAATCAAGAATTAATTATTTAGCTTTAATGAGTTTGCAAGGGGACCTTATAGACCTACAGAGAAGCTCCTATGATATGAGATTAATTCATTAAGTTCTTTAATTCAATTAATCAATATTCATTAACTATCGATTACTCCACTCAAGACCGATAGCTCCACTATTGCACTGTAGATATATTTCTTTGTCTATCGATATGACCAATCAACAATATGTGACCCTTCATGAATTGCTCATAAATATCATTGGGTCAAATTATCGTTTTACCCATGTAATTAAATCTAACTTCTTAAGTACCACCGACCCTCTTATGAACAAACAATTTATAGTTCAACTATAAACTAACCCCTCTTGAGCCAATGAGAGTGTAAGGTCTCATTGTTTAGGATTGAGCATTAACTATTAAGGGAGCAATTCATCTACTTTCCCTAAAGACACGAAAGAGTGAAGTCTATGTTGTGTAACTATGTTCCCACTTACCTATTCAGACAAATCCCAAAAACTGTAGACTTATTGAGTATGCAAAACTGGCCACTTTCACTCATACAAATCAAAGAACTGACCTCATAAACTGGAGTTCACAACTCATTCAGGATTAAGGTCAAGTCACCTACTGAAATGTTAGTCTCTTCAAGTAATGGTGCTATAAAAGGAAACCAATCATTTGGTGGTCTGATCTTATATAAACTCATTATACAAGGTACCCTCAATCACATGTCTCCACATGAATGATATGGATCATATATTTTCTAACACTTACAACTCTTGTAACATTTACAAACTGAGTCGTATCCGCAGTGTCACCAGGATAAGGCTATTGGGGTTGATGTCCTAAATCTCTAGGGTTCTGTAGTTTGTAAACACCTATATGAACAAACTATTTTTAATGTAATAATATGAGATATTTTATTCATTACTGTCTATGAAATATGAGATATTTTAGTTGCATTAAACAAAAATCAATAAACTAAGATCCCTAGTTATCGTTGTAACTTAAGCATGTATGTGGAGGCATACAAGTGGATTGTGTTTTAAGTGATAAACTATATGGTCTATAGTATATGGATAAAGAAGGAAAACCTTATCCTGGTCACGCTACGAGTGTGACCTGCTTTGTAGATGATACAAATGTTGTAAAGTCCTACAAATGGTCTGATCCTGATCATTCATGTATTAGACATGCAAGCAGGGATGCTCTATACAAATGAGTTTGTATAAGACCGGACCACGAAATGTTTATTCTTATTATACAATGCCATTCATGACAGAGACTTTCATTTCACTAGGATGACCATAAGTAACATGACCATAATCCTGAGTAAGTTTGGAACTCTTGCCTATGAGAATGGTCCTTTGATTTGCATAGGTGCGAGTAACCAGATCGTTGACTCAAACATACTTATGCATTTATTTATCATGCGATGAAAGGATGTGTGGATGCGATGATCATGCAAGTTTTCCTAACAAAGCCCAAGTATAAGCCTTCTTAGGGTCTTGGTAAGTCTAGGGTCGATCACAAGGATTACTAAATAGATATGCGATGGAATCTCAGATCCTATTGCGATAGTGATAAAGAAGTAAATTGTGATTTAACTTAGATTTTCTAATGCGATGGAATTAAATGCGCAATGATGAAAGGGTGGTGTTATAACAAGTATGAGATGAAGGGATTGAGAAGAGATTTAGCTAGCATTTCATAAGGTTTTGTACAATTCATGTGATCATGCTATACACAAATATTAATCACTACATTTCTCAATGCATAGTACCACATTTCCTATTTCTAGGATGCATACAATGTGTATAGAATGTAGAAGATAGACCTTCTTTGTAAGTCTTTACTCTTGCTTATGCGATCTAATCCGACTCTCTCAAGCCTAGATTTTCTCTTCGGACTACTCTCTCAAGTACTCCAAATGATGAATGAAGCATACATAAGACAAGATGATCGCATAAAGTGCATAGCTTAAGTCATGCTAGCTAAGTACTTCTCAACCCATTCATAAATTTAGTTACACATGCATGGTGTGGAGAGATTAAACATAAATTGAAATGAAGTTTCCATTTTTGGAAATAAAGTGTTGAGTACAAAAAAATAAAGTGAGTAAGGAGTATCAAAACAGGTAAGCATGCTTCCTCTGGCTTTTTACACTGCTCTTATCACTTCAACTCTTTCCCAAATTTTAGAATCTTGCTCTCGCAAGGGTTGGGCGTCTCTCCTTCATGCTATTTCTAGCAGTCTCTCGACTTCTCCGAAAATTAATTTCTTCTCAAGAATTCCCTTCCCTCGGCTTCGCCTCGCCTCCTCGCACGCTCATTTTCTGGTTTGGTAGGATTAGGTATTTATAGACTTCTAGACAAAGAAGTTCTTCTCACTAATGATTGTGTGGATGGGCAGCATTAATTTCCATACCCTGTTGTGTCATTTGATAGTCACCGGAAGTTCAATGTATTTGCAACGCTATGGTCTTTCAACGGCCGTCAACTGTATTTTCGAATTGATCGTTATTAGCTTTACATCCCATTATGTTTCATTATTTGTCGCCTTTATGTAAGGTCTTTACGGGATCATCTTTAAGGTACCCTTGGATCGTAAACTCAAGCGCGCCATCGCTTGTACCTATAATGAAATTTAATTGTTTTTATGCGATAAACGTTAACGATCGAAATTTTCTTTTAGTTTGTCGCATTCAATCGTAATATTGCCTATTTTACCATCACTTTCTCCCATGGTTTTAATTATTTAATCTTTAATAACTTGTATTTCTACCAGTTATCACACCCCCAAATTTAAACAATGTTTGTCCTCAAGCATTAACTAAAGATCTTAAAATTCAATCGTCTTCACTCTGCCTAGGCTTCTCATGGTGCCTTATTCAAATCGCTGAACCAATACCTTATTAATTTCTATCATAATCTTTTCCTAAAATATTTCTAACCTTTAGAGACCGCGAGCTTAATCTTAAAAAAAAATCTTTACTCATTTTCCAGGACATTGTATGATTTACTCAAATTTTATCAAACCGGGGTGTTCAAGCAGTTTTGGCCTTTGTATGATTCAGATATTCGTTTTGGGAACTTGCGCTGATCCGAGTGCCCAGCCTTCATTTTGGCTTATCCCCAAGGGTGTCATGCGGACATCTAACTACGAGTGAGGCGCCCTTTTCAATCAAAACTCATGCCCATCTCTTTATTTGGCAGCGGAGTTGCAATCACTTAGCTTCTGCGTTGATCACGATTTCCACCTTCGTTTTGGCTTGCCCCCACGGGTGTCATGCGGACATCGAACAACGAGCGGGATCTGATCTCAACATTAATTTTTTTTTTTAAATGAAATGAAGTTCTGAAAATAACGAGGTTGAAAATAACACTCCCCCAAATTTAACATGCAACAATGTCCTCATTGCTAAACGACGAAATAATTCATGCAATGGACTCATAAAAATTTGTAAAAATAGTTTTGAAGTAAAGCTGGTAGACCACTAAATTTTAGAAATATTTTTTGAATCGATTGTCTTGAAATTAATCTTACGCTAGTTCATGTGATAAGAAAATAAGCATATGTTTCATCATTGAAGTCATAATGGGCAAAGGATGAATGTGGCGACCAAATTAAGTAATCCAAATTTCATAATTGAGCCAAATGAGGGAGAATGTGAGTAGAATTCAACAATATTAAATTGAAAGTGGGAAGTAAAAATATTTAAATAAGATGAGGCAAGGAAGGACACAAACCTCAAATTTAATTTTTTGCCTGCATCATTTTGATCTCATCCTTTCCTATGATGGGTTGATATTGTTATTGCGATGGACTGATATATATATATATATTTAAATTGAAACCGATCACATGTTTTAAGCCCATCGCATTACTCCGTCACATTGGTTTATTGCGATCAAAATTATGAAATAAAAAAGATAGAAAGAAGTACGAAGAAGAGTTGACAATCATAAAGAGTAGTAAATATGCAAAGAGTAAAATAGATTCTTGAAAGAAAAATAAAAAGGATACTCAAAAGAATATACTTCATCCCTGATAAATGTATGCCACTTATCGTCGTAGGAACTGAGCGTTTCTTATTTATTCTTGCTTCCCCAAGTCAATGGAAGTTTTCTTACATTGGAAATCTCCTCCATGATACATCTTTACTCTTTGTCCATTCACTTTAAATGCGTTGGTCCCATCTTTGTTGTTCAATTCCACCGCTCCATATGGGAATACTTCATTGATTATGAAAGGCTCGGACTAATGCAACTTCAGTTTTCCAGGAAAGAGACGCAGCCTAGAGTTGAACAGTAATACCCTTTGACCTGTCTTGAGGTTTTTCTCACAAAGATGCTTATCATGCCATCGCTTGGTGCGTTCTTTGTAAATTTTGGAATTCTCATACGCTTGTAATCTCCAGTCGTCTAGCTCTAACAGTTGAAGTTTTCTCTCTTCTTCTGTAGCCTTAAGATCAAAGTTAAGTTTCTTAACTGCCCACATCGCCTTATATTCCAGTTCCAATGGTAGATAAAAGGCTTTCCAAACACCAACGCATATGGTGACATGCCTATGGGTGTCTTATAAGTAGTCTGATATGCCCACAAGGCATCATCCAGTTTCATGGTCCAATCCTTCTGCGATAGGTTCACCGTCTTCTCTAAGATTGACTTGATTTCTCTGTTGAAAACCTTTTGCTTGTCCATTTGTTTGGGGGTGATATGCAGTGGCAATCTTATGGTGGACATTATATTTGATCAATAGTTTACTAACAATGCGATTCACAAAGTCGGTCCCTTCATCACTTATTATGACATGTGGGGTGCCAAAACGAGTGAAGTTGTTTTTCTGCAAGAACTTAGAGACCGTAGCCACATCGTTTGCAACATATGAAATAGCTTCAATCCATTTGGAAACATAGTTGACAACCAATATAATGTATTTATGACCATTTGACGATGGAAATGGTCCCATGAAATCTATTCCCCAAACATCGAATAGCTTCACCTCCAAAATGATGTTCATTGGCATCACATTTTTTTATGAAATGGTTCCAGTGCATTGGCATTTATTGCATTTCATGAAGTATTCTCGTGTGTCCTTAAACAGAGTGGGCCAGTAATACTCACATTGCAAAACTTTTTCTATTGTGCGCTGTCCACCAAAATGCCCTCCATAGGGTGATTCATGACACTGAAACAATATGCGATGGAAAGCAGTTTTTGGAACATAGAGTCTCAGTATCTGGTCTGGTCCCCTTTTGTAGAGATTCGGATCATCCCAGTAGTAAAATTTGCATTCATGAATGAGCCTTTTCTTTTGATGGGATGTGTAGTTTTCAGGGAATTGTTTGCAGACCAAGAAGTTGACAATATCTACATACCAGGGTAGTTCTTCAATCTTAAGCAACTTCTCATCAGGAAATGAGGCGTTCACCTCCGACTGGATGTGATCCACTTTTGGATTCTCTAATCGTGATAAATGGTCAGCGACCTGGTTCTCTGTTCCCTTTCGGTCGATTATTTCCATATTAAAATCTTAGAGTAAGAGAAGCCATTGGATTAGTCTAGGCTTCACATCTTTTTTGGTCATCAAATATCTTATCGCAGAGTGGTTTGTGTGGACTATCACTTTTGACCCCAACAAGTAAGGTCTAAATTTTTCAATCGCAAAACTTACCGTTAAAAGTTCTTTCTCGGTGGTGGTGTAATTCGCCTACGTGGAGTTTAATGTTCTTTAGCATATGCGATGGGGTGTAACATTGTCTTTACTTTTTGTGCCAATACTGCCCCCATCGCATATCTGCTAGCATCGCACATTAGTTCGAATGCTTTGCCCAATCAGATGCGATCAAGAATAATCTTTGCTTCATCATATATTTTGTCCAGCAGATCTATTGTTGCTGCCGCATTGACAGTTGTCTGCGTTTCAGAGTTGAGTCCATGATATAAAATCTCCATTTGGAGGAAATCTGGCAATCCATTGTGTGGGCAGTTGCGTACTAGTCTCTTGAATCTCACCCATGCGTTACTGAGCGATTCATCTTCTTCTTGTTTAAAATTGGTGATCAATTTCCTACTTCTGCCATTCTCTGTGGCAGGGAAATACTTCTTCATAAACTTTTCTACAACTTTCTCCCATGACGTTATCTCTCCTCGTTTGAGAGAGTAAGCCCATTTTCCTGCTTTATCACATAGTGAAAATGGAAATAACGTGAGTCGAACCTCTTCTTGGGAAATAGGGAACATAAAAGTGTTGCAAATTTCAATGAAACTTCGTACATGGGCGTGCGGATCTTCACCACGCCATCCTCCGATTTGTCCTGCTGTTTGTATCGTTTGTAACATTACTGGCTTCATCTTGATCCTTGATCCATCCAATGCTAGTCTCATAATTCCTGGGGAGAGTTCATACAAGTTTGGTGACACATAGTTTCGGATGGATCTATTGTGATCATTTGCCAGTAGGATAGGATTTTCCAACATGTTGTTTTTATTTGCTACTCGTTCCTCAGGTTGTTCAGCCATTCTGTGAACTCTTCCTTGCCGTTTACGTCTGTTTCTCTGCCTTTTGCGAAAAGTTCCTTTGATCTCTAGGTCGTACTTGAGCTTAGGATTATGTCCTTCGCTCATACGATGCTTGCTTCTTCCTTCACAGGTGGAATGGAAATACAAAAAAGGTCAAAAGTTGCAAAGATCAAAGAGGTTTGATGTTAGCGCAATCTATACCGTAATCCTCAGCAATGGCGCCAAAAAATTGATGCGTTGATTTATCATGCGATGAAAGGATGTGTGGATGCGATGATCATGCGAGTTTTTTTAATAAAGCCCAAGTATAGGCCTTCTTAGGGTCTTGGTAAGTCCAGGGTCGAACACAGGGATTACTAAATAGATATCCAACGGACTCTCTAATCCTATTGCGATGGTGATAACAAAGTAGATGGTGATTTAACTTATATTTTTTAATGCGATGGAATTAAATGTGCAGCGATGAAAAGTTGGTGTTATAACAAGTATGCGATGAAGGGGTTGAGAAGAGATTTAGCTAGCATTTAATAAGGTTTTGTTCAAGTCATGCGATCATGCTATACACAAATATTAAGCACTACATTTCTCAATGCATAGTGTCACATTTCCTATTTCTGGGATGCATGCAATGTGTATGAAATGTAGCAGATAGAACTTATTTCTAAGTCTCTAATCTTGTTTATGGGATCTAATCCGACTCTCTCAAGCCTAGATTCTGTCTTCAGACTACTCTCTTAAGTACTCCAAATGATGAATGAAGCATACATAAGACAAGATGATCGCATAAAGTGCATAGCTTAAGTCACGCCAGCTAAGTACTTCTCAACCCATTCACAAATTTAGTTACTCATACATGGTGTGGAGAGACTGAACATAAATTGAAATGAAGTTTCCAGTTTTGCAATAAAGTGTTGAATACAAAACAATAAATGGAGTAAGAAGTATCAAGCATGGTAAACAATGTCTTGCTTCCTCTGGCTTTTTAGACTGCTCTTATCACTTCAATTCTTTCCCAAATTGTAGAATCTTGCTCTTGCAAGGGTTGGGCATCTCTCCTTCATGTTGTTTCCAGCAGTCTCTCGACCTCTCCAAAAATTAATTTCTTCTCAAGAATTCCCTTCCCTCGGCTTCTCCTCGCCTCCTCGCGCGCTCCTTTTCTGGTTTGGTAGCATTGGGTATTTATAGACTTCTAGGCAAAGCAATTCTTCTCACTAATGATTGCTTAGATGGGCAACATTAATTTCCATACCCTATTACGCCGTCTGATAGTCACTGGAAGTTCAATGTATTTGCAACGGTATGGTCTTTGAACGACTCTCAACTGTATTTCCAAATTGACCGTTATCAGTTTTACGTCCCATCATGTTTCATTATATTGTTGCCTTTATGTAAGGTCTTTACGCGATCATCTTTGAGGTACTCTTGGATCGCAAACTCAAGCGTGCCATTGCATTGTACCTGCACAAAATAACTCAATTTAACTATTTTTATGCAATGAGCATTAGCGATCGCAATTTTCTTTTAGTTTGTCACATTAAATCGTAATATTGCCTATTTTACCATCGCTTTCTCCCATTGTTTTAATAATTTGAGCTTTAATAACATGTATTTCTACCAGTTATCACCTACCACTTTGGGGATTCATCTGATTGGGGAGCTGGAAACTCAGCTACACAAGATAGAATTTGATCCTTCCCCGAAGTAGAGATAAATAGATAAATGGCTCCCTTAAGGGCTGATTCTGAGGCTTGAACAATGTGGCGCCACACCTTCTTATAGCTCGAGAAGGCTTCACTCATAGTAGGACTATAATGTATTGTTCATTGGAGGAATCAGTGGTACTTAAGGTATTAGATGTAATTACAGGGGCAAAACGGTAAATTGGCCTAACTGTACTTACGTGCGATAGTGAAGGGTTATCGTACTGTTGATTGGTTATATCCAATGGACATAAAAATATATCTGTACCACGAAGGGTGCAGCAGTCGGTCTTTAGTGGAGTGCCCGATAGTTAACGGATGGTGGATATTATGATTAAAGAGTTCAGTTAGTTATTCACGTACCATTGGAGCTTCAAGTTACAGGTTCATAAGGTCCCTTTGGTAGCTCAATGGATGCATGTTGAGAATCAGTTTTTGGGTTAGTTTGAAGCGTTCAAATTAATAAGATAAAATTTGATTATATATGATATAATTAAATTGCTTCAATTATATGTGATATAATTGATTTGTTGTATTAGATGCATTAATTGGAGGAATTAATATTAAATTCCATAAAGGAGGAAAAGAACTATGGTTTTTATATTGCATGAAATATGATATTAAAACTATAAGTTATGAATATATTATTTATTTATAATTAAATCTATTATGGGATAATTGCTTTCAGTTTTTTCTCCTAATAACCAACGTAATGGGAAGTTATAATAAGTTATGGTAACTGATGGATAAAATTTTTAGTTTTTTAATAATGGAACAATAATCGAACGCGCATTAACAAAAAGCTATATGATAGCTTGAGAGAGAAAACGATCGTGTATCGAGTTTTCTATATGATAGTCGCTTGCTTCTAAATGATCGAGTACCAAAGACTACACGATAGACTCCTGACTTCTCCCACTTATTCAATCTCACACGATCGTTCAACTCCTCATTCCCTCTACCAAATCCATATACATCCCGCAACTCCTCGATTCTCACACTGAGAATACCAAGGTAGCCTCGTGGTGGTGTCTGCTTTATAACGCTGAAGCATGTTCATAGTTAGCTCAAGATTTTCATTGTATTTTCTTCTTGAAGCATGTTCTAATTTAAAGTTTATGCATAATTGTTGTTGTTTGATTGTAAATATGTATGTTATTTCACAATAGGGTTTGGAACGATCTGCTTCCGCTCATTGGTTCTCTTTGTTAAGAGATCCATCAATTGGTATCAGAGCCAGGTTGTTCTGATATTCCAAATTCCATTGATGCATTGAATTACATTTGAGATCTTGGTGGGTTTTATGTTGTCTACAATACATTTAAATGTTAGATGTTGTTGTGGATGTGAATCTATGGATGCTTTGGGATGATTACCTCTCTTTGTTGAAGCTTTCTTTACTTTTCAAGTTAATTTTTAAGGAACCCTGTGTTTTTGGGCATCATGACTTTTCTATCGAGTCTGTATTCAAAGTGTTTGAGTCTATAAGAGTCGTTCTGTTGGATTGTATGTCCTAAAAACTCGTAGTTTGTAAAATAATAAACATCTTCTATAATCAATATACTTATTATTGATTTCACAAATTGTACGAATGTCTAAATCATAGAAATTAAGACCCATGACTATTGTATGAGTACTTGAACTTTATTTGGAGACATAAGAGTGGGTCGGGTTCGATTAAATAGTCAAAATGATCTATGGTACATGAAAGGTTGGGTACCTTATTTTGGTAACACCATTGGATGTGGCCTACTATGTAGTTGTTACAAAGAGTTGTAAAGTGCTACATTCGATGTGATCCTAATTCGTACATGTTACAACATGAGGAGTGGGGGCGTCCTATGCAATGAGTTTGCATAAGATCAGGACCAAGAAATAAGTCACTCTTACTTTATAACGTTGTTTACTGTTTAAGACTGACTATTTCACCTAGATGATCTAGGTATCTAATTTTTTATTGGTGGGTGTATTATATGAGAAATATGAAACTGGTGCACTAATATGGTTTTCTAAGTTCTGACTATTTAATTCTCTTTAATTTCTCATTTAAATTTGTAATTGGCTCTTGTTTGATGAGCTTTTATGTGTTAGAAAGAGTCTATAATTTATTTGGAGTCATTAGAGTCAAAAGTAAGTTGTAAATCGAAGAAACGAGCGAAGTGGCCGAGTTGTAGTTCCAGAAAATTAGCATTTATTCTAATCGTCATTGAGCTCTAGTAGCTAAACGATCGTTTAGCTTCATGCGTTAGACAATATGAAGAAAAGCTAAGTGATCGTGTAGCTTTGGGCGTTGATCGTTGAGGTATTGTGTGCTAGACGATCCTCTACCTGCTAGAGCTAAGTGATGCGTTGTATTGCTATACAATGGCACTACACGATCGTGTAGCATCGGGTGGGAGCTAAGTGATGTGATGAAGATCTATACGATAGCCCTGAGCGATCGCTTACCACGATCATTTACCTTTGATTGGGAGCTCAATAATGCGTTCAGTTTCTAAGTGATAACACTCTGCAATCGTTTACCTCTATGCGGCAGCTAAGCGATGCGTCGAGTTGTTAAGCGATAGCAATACACGTTTGCTTACCTCTATGCGGCAGCTAAGCGTGCATTAAGTTGCTAAGCAATAGCACTATGTGATCGCTTACCTTTGTGTGGCAGTTGGGTGATACATTGAATGCTATGTGATGGCATTAAGCGATCGTTTATCTTTTGCTCGTGCAAAACGATCGGCTTCATGCATTAGACGATGGAACTAAACGATCGTGTAGCTTCCTTCGGTACTATACGATGACATTATGCGATAGAAGGAAAATACTACACGATCGTGTAGCTTTGCTAAACGATCAAGCATTTACTAAACGATCAGGCAAAATGCAAGACGATGGTCGTCATTGCTAAACGATGAGACTTAGCAAGATGTTGAACATGAGCAAGGGGAGCCGGTTCGACCGGTTCTTCTAGGGTCTGGTTCGGTTCAGCTTTGAATGGTTCTTGGCTGGTCTTGTTCAGACGGTTCTGGTCCGATTCAAGCTACTTTGGTTCGTTTTGGAGTGGTTCGAGCGGTCCGGGAGCGGTTCAAAAGCTGTTTTGTAATAATTGGGTTTTGTTTGCTTGTTTTTGCCAAAAATAAAACTATATCAGTCTGTGTTTAATTATTTATGCATTTGATGTATGTTATAATTAAATAAATCTTATATTTGCATATAGTATGCCATTTAGATTTAAAATTCCACCATAGGAAACATGTTACATGCATTGAAAGTATGTTATAATTGTTATAATATATAGTAAGCATGTTAGGGTTTCTTGTATTTAATATAAATGTTATAATAAATGATGAATGCCTCATGTATATTATTGATGTATGACATGTCTAAAATTTTATAAGTTGTTATAAAATTGGGTTAGACATTTAAAATCCATAATCAACAGTAACATGCTCACGTAGGTTGATGACCTGTTTTAATTGTTAAAACATATAAAACCTAGGTTACAAACTCAACCAATATATAATCCCGTCTAAGGTTGGGGGTACTTAAGTTGATAGTTTATGGAACACCTCCTGCCTGGGGATTATGGCTGGATTATTGAGCGTTGGTAACCGGTTATATGAGCATATGTGAGTAACGTGAGGTAATAAAATGCTTTATCACATAGACATCATAGGTTAAAATTCAATTATAAAAGTTATACTTGGATAAACCACATAGACTTAGGGTTGTTTTATTAGCCGAAAAGAACCTAAGTATAAATCTACCCAAATAGAACACCTCAGTGGGAGTTTAATAACTTCTATATGATAGAGTTATTAGAAAACTTCAATGGGAGATTAATAACATATATGATACGTTATTTTTAGCTTTCATGTCTCTAAGAGTTCACAATCTAGATTTAAGCAGTACTTCATGTCACCCTGGAATTGACCTCCCTACGGAAAGTATTTTTAGCTTAAATCTAGATTTCGGTGAATAAGAGGAATTTGTTCAAACATAAGTCTATTATACGATAAATAGATTTCAACTGCCACGTCTCCACATAGTTTACACCATGAGATTCATATGACGCTTCGTGTCACCCTGGAAGTGGCCTCCTTATGGAGAGTGTTTTGTATGAGTCAATATCGAGGTAAAAGTAGGAAGTAGTTCATAGTAAGTGGGTGAAGGATATGTGCCAATATATCCTACGGTCTCTTCCATTAGTTTGAACCGTGAGCTTCCTATGTTGCGCTTGCTGGTTAGCTTTAAGCAGCCCTTTACTAGTCATTTAGCAATGACTATCCCCATGGAGGGTTGTAACATAGGATTCAAAACAACCCAGGCTTCAGTAAAATGAATAGGGTTTTATAGTTTCATCTTGAATATTGTCTTCTATTTTGGAGGAAATTCATACCGTTCTATAAGATATGAAAATGGTGGGTCACACTTACAAGAATTACTAAGTTGTTAGTAAAGGTCTTGACCGAAAACGATAACTAAATAACCATAGGAATAAGAGTTGTTCCAGAGATAGTGTTTGGTCAAAATTGTTTGTTTTAGTGAAGGAGTATCTGACTACCCCTTGGTAGCACATGTTTTGACTCACTAAAATATCGTTGCAAATAAATAATGATTATGGGTACATTATTAGTTTTTGCTAAAACTTAATTTTGGATTTAGTTACAATGTGTTAATTAGAATTTGTTTGAAATTTATCAGCATGCTGAATTCTAGAATACTCGCTTCCGATGTACATAATAGTAAAATCAAACCAACAAACAAATTACTAGTGGTTAATTATACCAATAGAGTTTTAATAGAGGATTGTCCTGTATCTCCCAACTCATCTAAAATTATGAATTATGTAGATGAGAATGCTTAATTTGAACAACAAGATAAATATGATTTACTTGTTATCGAAACATGTTTAGTGGAAAACGATAAAATCTGGATAATTGATTCAGGTGCCGCTAATCATGTGTGTACTATCTCACATGAAATAAGTTCCTGGAGACAGTTGACAGAAGGTGAAAAAATCTTTAAGATAGGGACTGGGGAGATTGTTTCAGCCAAAGCAGTGAGAGATATGAAGTTATTTATAGGAGATAAGTACATTTATTTGAAAAGTGTATATTATATTCCTTATATTAAAAGGAATCTAATATTTGTCTCTTGTTTGCTAGAACAAAATTATAAAGTTTATTTCGAAAATAGTGAAGTGTTCACCAAAATGGGAAATAAACAAATTTGCTCTGCAAAATTAGAAAATAACTTATATATGTTAAAACCAACTGAGTTCAAAGCTATTTTGAACATAGAGATGTTTAAAATTGTTGGGACTCATAAGAAAAGGAAGATTTCTCCAAATTCCTATCTTTGGCACTTGAGATTAGGTCACATAAATCCAAACAAGATTGAGAGATTAGTTATAAACGGTCATCTAAATAAGTTGGAAGACAGTTCATTACCACCATGTGAGTCCTGTCTTGAGGGTAAAATGACAAAAATATCTTTTCTTGGAAAAGGCCTTAGAGCCAAAGAACCCCTAGAGCTGATTCACTCAAATCTTTGTGGGCCTATAAATGTTAGAGCAAGAAGAGGGTATGAATATTTCATCACTTTTATAGACAATTATTCTAGGTATGGGCATGTTTACCTAATGTGCTAAAAGTCTGTAACTTTTGAAATGTTCAAAAAGTATAAGGCTGAGGTTGAAAACCAATTAGGTAAAAAGATTAAAACACTTCGATCGGATCGAGGTGGTGAGTATATGGACATAGAATTCAAGAACTATTTTATAGAACATGGAATTCAGTCTCAACTCACAGCCCCTGGCACACCTCAGCAGAACGGTGTGGTAGAGAGGAGAAACAGAACCTTGTTGGACATAGTTCATTCCATGATGAGTTATGCTCATTTACCAAATTCTTTTTGGGGACACGCAGTTGGGATTACGGTGTATATTGTGAACATAGTTCCCTCAAAAAGCGTTTCTGAAACGCCCTACGAGCTCTGGATGGGATGTAAATGAAATTTATGTCACTTCAAGATTTGGGGTTGTCCAGCACATGTGTTGGTACAAAATCCTAAAAAGCTGGAACATCATTCAAAAGTATTTATATTGGTAGGCTACCCAAAATAAACAAAAGATGGTTTCTTTTATGATCCTCAGGAAGATAAAGTGTTTGTATCGACAAATGCAACGTTCTTGGAGGAAGATAATATAAAGAACCATCAACCTCGCAGTAAGCTAGTAATAAAAGAAATGTCTAAACAAATAAAAAAATGTATCAACAAGAGTTGTTGATCGAACAGGTCCTTCAACAAGAGTTGTTGATAGAGCAGGTCCGTCAACAAGAGTTGTTGATGAAATTGATTTTTCACATCCTTCTTAAGAACTGATAATGCCTTGTCGTAGTGGGAAGGTTGTGCAACAGCCTGACCGGTACATGGGTTTAACTGAAATACAAGTCATCATACTAGATGATGGTTTAAAAGATCCATTGTCTTTTAATCAAGCAATGAACGATGTGGACAAAGAGAAAATAATTAAAGCCATGCACCTTGAAATGGAATCTATGTATTTCAATTCTGTCTGGTAACTTGTAGATCAACCTAAAAGGGTAAAACCCATTGATTGTAAATGGATCTACAAGAGAAAATGAGCCCTAGCTAGTAATGTACAGACCTACAAAGCTAGACTTGCGGCAAAAGAGTTTACCCAAAGAGAGGGGTTAGATTTTGAAGAAACCTTCTCTCCAATAGCCATGATAAAGTCTGTTATTTTATGATTATGAAATATGGAAAATGGATGTCAAGACAACTTTTTTGAATGGCTATCTTGAAAAGAGTATCTATATGTCTTAACCAGAAGGGTTTATACAGCAGGGTCAAGAGCAAAAGGTTTGCAAGCTTAATCGATCCATTTATGGATTAAAACAAGGTAGTAGATCCTAGAATATGAGATTTGACATTGTGATTAAATCTTATGGCTTTGAACAAAGTATTGACGAACCCTGTGTATACAAGAAAATCATCAATAAAACTGTCGCTTTTTTGGTGTTGTATGTTGATAATATTCTACTCATTGGGAGTGAGGTAGAATATCTAGCTGACGTTAAGAAATGGTTGGCTTCGAAATTCCAAATGAAAGATATGGGAGAAGCATAATATTGGAATCCAAATAGTTTGGAATCGCAAGAACAAAACATTGCCATTATCTCAAGCATCTTATATAGAAAAAATGTTGTCTAGATATAAAATGCAAAATTCTAAGAAAGGATATTTACCTTTCAGGCATGGAAGTCACCTGTGTAAGGAATAGAGTCCTAAGATACCTCAGGAAGATGAGGAGATGAATCGAATTCCATATGCATCTGCAGTTGGGAGTTTAATGTATGCAATGTTATGTACTCGTCACGATATATGCTATGCCGTAGAAATTGTTAGCAGATTTCAGTCCAATCCGGGTCATGACCAATGGACTACTGTTAAAAACATTCTCAGGTATTTTTGGATCTAATCCTTACTGGATACACTGATTCTGACTTTCAGACCGATATTGATTCAAGGAAATCATCTTATGGGTTAGTATTCACTCTTAACGGAGGAGTAGTTATGTGGAGAAGCATCAAACAGAGTTGTATTGCGAACTCCACAATGGAAGCTGAGTATATAGCTGCAAGGGAAGCAACAAAGGATGTAATATGGCTCAGAAAGTTCCTGACAAATCTGGAAGTAGTTCCTAACATGCACCTGCCTGTCACTCTCTATTATGACAACAGTGGAGCAGTTGCAAATTCAAAGGAACCGCGAAGCCATAAAAGGGGAAAGCACATCGAACGGAAGTACCATCTCACCAGGGAGATTGTACACAGAGGAGACATTATTGTCACTCAGATTGCTTCCCAAGACAACTTAACTGATCCATTTACGAAGGCCCTCTCGGCTAAAGTGTTCGAGGGTCACTTAGTACGACTATGTCTACGAGTTTTGTATCACTAAGGCAAGTGGAAGAATTTGTGGGTATTGTTATGCCCTAGTTTATTGTATTTGTACATTTTATTCTCTCCATGTAAACTCAACATTGTATATATTTGTATATATTGATCCACTAGAGTTTTAGTCCAAGTGGGAGTATTGTTGGGTTTTATGTCCTAAAAACTTGTAGTTTGTAAAATAATAAACATCTTCTATAATCAATATACTTGTTATTGATTTCACAAATTGTACGAAAGTCTAAATGCAATAAACTAAGACCCATGACTATTGTATGAGTACTTGAACTTTATGTGGAGACATAAGAGTGGACCAGGTTCAAGTAAATAGTCAAAATGATTTATGGTACATGAATGAGGTTGGGTACCTTATTATGGTAACACCATTGGATGCGGGCTACTCTGTAGTTGTTACAAAGAGTTATAAAGTGTTACATACAATGTGATCCTAGTTCGTACATGTTACGACATGAGAAGTGGAGACGTCCTACGCAATGAGTTTGCATAAGATCAGGACCAAGAAATAAGTCACTCTTACTTTATCACACTATTTATTGTTTAAGACTGACTATTTCACCTAGATGACCTAGGCAACTCGATCTTAATCCTGAGCTAACTATGAACTTCTGCTTATTCGAGATTACCTTTAGATTTTCATAGTTGAGGATTGGCTCAATAACGTCGGCTGAATAAGACTCCCATTTTAGGGGTCTGATTGAATAGATAGCTGGGGACATAGGGTGTAAGACAGAGTTCATGCCTACCTGATTTAGGGAAAGGAGGAAGGTTGTTCTCCAAGTACTAAATTCAGGTCTTGAACAAGGGCCCCACCCTCTCACTAGGATGAGAGAGTTTGGTTTAGTTATGAGATCACAAACCAGTTGTTCATTAGAGGACCAGTAGGGTCTTGAGAAATAAGATGTAATCTCGGGAAAAAAACAGATATTTGACCCAGCCATTATTACGGACAACCTAAGAAGGGTCGACTTGCTGATAATGTTTAAATCATGTGGACATAATATATCTACAGTGGGGGGACTGCAACTATGGGTTTTAGTAGAGTGACCCATTAGTTAACGAATGGAGATTAACTTGGTCTAATGAGTTCAGCCAATTAATCTCGGATCGTTGGAGCCCATGATCTATAGGTCCGCGAGGTCCTTTACTAGCTCGTAACAGACTAGCTCTAGAATAGCGTGATAAGTTAATTTGAATCGTTCATATTAAAATAAGGGAGTTAGTAATTATATGAGATATAATTACGTGTTTAATTTAAGAATTAAATGGAATAGGAGAATTTATATATATTTAAATATGATTTAAATACAGAAAGATGGATATGTGTTAAAATTAATTTAATATTTGATATTAAATTAATTATGTTTTATTTAATAATTAATTTATGAAATTAATTAATTTTCTTTTTTAAAATCAAAATAGATTTTTTAAATCAAATTTTGGTTTTATGATGAAATTGAAAAGAAAAAAAACAACAAAACACTAAAATGGAAAAAAAAGATTTTCCATTATCCATCTTTGTAATTGCTCACACATGAAACATTTACTTTGGCTTTGTCTTCTCTAAGCATGAGCTACAACTTATGCAACTCACTCTTTTGCATGTTGATCTACAATATAGACAAGAGATTGGAGTGAAAAGTGGAGATGCAATCTATAAAGTTCTAGAGAGAAAATTCTGTTTGAAGAAAGGTTCTTCAACAAAGTTTTCTCCAGTGAGCATTTCTCCTTCTACCCTTGATTCAAGCTTGTTTTGAGTTGCAAAACTCAATCTAGAGCACCAAGAGAACTTGAGGTGATCTACAACAATATTTGGAGAAGATAGTAGTTGGTGAAGGAGCTTTGAAGAAGTTCTACAAGAGGTATGTCTTGAAACTCATTTGTTTCTTTAAAAGCATGCCTTATATTTTGCTAAAATTAATGAATTTGAATGCTTAGATGATTCTTGTGCTTTCACTACTGTTGATACAATCCTACAGTTCGTGATGAAGTTTCAACGCATGAAGATGTCATTCTCATCGAGGAAGAAGACTAAAGGTTCGTCGCATTATATAGCCTAGGTTAAACGATCCTTTAGATTTGGCTACGCGATCGTGAAGAAAAGTTCTACTGCACAACTAGGGAATCTTAACTCTATGCGATTATCTTGTATTATGAGTGCTTCATTCGTCCATTAGAGATACTCGGGAGGGTAATCTAAAGACAGGATCTAGGCTTAGGAAGGTGAGGTTAGAATCTAGGCTCCGAAGAGTCAGATTAAAACGCATAATCAAGAGATAGGAGCTTAGGAATAAGCACTGTTTGTTATCAACGTATCGCATGCATCCTAGAGATAGGATATGATTGTATGCGGTCACCTTGCTTTTATGCATTTTGCATCATTGCATAGGACAAGAATAGAGACTTGAGGATAAGCTCTATGAACACTTTTGCATTCAACACATGCGTCCTAAACTTAGGAGCATCACATTTGTATTGGAAAATGACTTGTTGTGCATGGTGGTAGCATGATCACATAATCTGACGCATTCCCAAATAACGCTAGCTAAAGATCTGCTCAATCCGTTCATCACATACTCAATGCATCTATCACACAACTGATTTTTCTCAAATCCACTGCATTTGTTTACTTTTTCATTAACGCAATCAACAACAAACCAACAATTTATTTATTTGGCCACCGCAAAGTTTTCATAAAAATTACCAACGGAACCTATTTTCACAAGTCCCTGTGTTCGACCTTGGACTTACCAAGAAACTTAGTGGAATTTACACTTAGATTCTGCTGAGGAAACTTGAGTGCACAATACAATTTCATCAATGCATATCATCAACATTTCTATTCAATAAAAATCAAGGATCAGCGACCAAAGTCATGTTTGAAACAACTTCAAAATCTGCGATAAAATTTCGGAGCCATACTACTTCTTAGCAGCTACATATTCTGCCTCCATTGTGGAATGTGCAATGCATCCTTGCTTGATGCTTCCACCATACTATAGCTCCTCCATTCAGAGTGAACATTACTGATACTAATATGGATTTCCTATAATTCTTATCATTCTGAAAATTAGAGTTAGTGTATCCTGTAAGGATTAAATCCATAGCACCATACACAAGCATATAGTTTTTCGTTCTCCTAAGATACTTGAGATTGGCTTTGACCATTATCCAGTGATCAAATCTTCGATTGGACTGATATCTATTGACCACTCCCACTGCATGGCAGATATCGAGCCTAGTACACAACATGACATATATAAGGCTACCTATCGTAGATGCATAAGGAAGTCGTCTCATCTTCACAACCTCTTGAGGTGTCTTGGGATACTTGTTCCTTAGAAAAAAAAAAAATTCATGCCTAAAAGGTAGTAAACCTTGGAATTCTGCATCGAATACTTGACAAGAATTTTGTTAATATACGATGCCCGAGACAAGGCTAGTGTTTTGTTCTTAGGATCACTTATAATTTGGATCCCTAGAACATACTAAGCTTCACTCAAATCTTTCATTTGGAACTGAACAACTAAACATTCCTTAATTTCGGTCAGAAAACCTACATCATTCTCAATGAGTAGGATATCATCCACATGTAACACCAAGAAAGTTACTAAACCGTTAATGATCTTCTTGTAAACACAAGGTTTCTCAACATTTTGATTAAAGTCATAAGTTTTGACCAAAACGTCAAACCTCATGTTCCAAGATCTAGATGCCTGTTTCAATCCATAGATGGACCACAATTGATCTTGCAAACATTGCTCTTGACCCTATACTATGAATCCTTTTGGTTGAATCATGTATATTATCTCTTCAAGATTACCATTCAAAAAGGCAGTCTTGGTGTCCATTTTCCATATCTCATAGTCATCCCTACAACCTGTGTATATGAAGGAACTCGTAATGAAGAGATCATTGAGTGGAAGTGGATCGTCCAAATTCCATTAATTATTGAAAATATAATTTACAGTAAACATACAATTAGACATGCATTTACATTAAACTCAACATGCTTTTTACAGAAAAGGGTTCAAGATACATTACCTTTGAAGAGCATTTCTTCGTGTAACTCCCTCGAATAGTCATGTTCCTCCTTGAAGACCTTCTTCAATGAAACCTCGAATAGAAACCCAGACACTACCACAAATAGTCCTTGGTATTCTTAAGGTGAGAACCCAAGAGTGGTAGGCTCTAACTATTTTGGTTAGGAGGGATAGTTTAAGTCTGGAAGAGGAAGAAGATTGAGAAAGATTTCTAAAACTCAAGAACACAGAATATTTCTGTAAGTTTTCTCAATCATTCAACAAATAACAAATCGTTCAATAAAGAAGAAAACAACATTTTTTTCTTTTATTCCTTTTGCCATAAAATTAATAATCACCCATCAAGGTGGTTGGAGAGAAAAAGTGAGGAAGTTATTAGTCAAATAATAATAAAACAATATAAATAAATATGATAATGAACTTATCATATTAAATTTATATTAAATTATATGTTATATCAAATATAACATATAACTTATAGTTTTAATATCGTATCACATACAATATAAACTATAGTTTCTTTTCTCTATTTTATGGCATTTAATATAAATAATATTTATATTAAATTTAACAACTATGAATCACATTCATAGAAAGTATATTTGAATCTCTTTCAAATATTTATTTCCTTCCATTAAACTATAATATATCAAATACATTATGACAATATATCATATATAATTGAAACGATTTAATTATATCATATATAATTAAATCCCTCTTATGAATTTGAATAATTAAAATTAACCAAAAAAACTGATTCTCAAGTAAATCCTTTTAAGCTACCAATGAGACCTTATGAACCTATCGCTTGAAGCTCCAACGGTTCATGAATAATTAATTAAACTCTTTAATTACATTATTTACCATTCGTCAACTGTCTGATACTCCACTAAAGACCGACAACTGCATTCGTCGCACTATAGATATATTTACGTGTCCATTTTATATAATCAATAAAAAATACGATGACCCTTCACAAATTGATCGTAAGTACACCTGGGCCAATTTACCGTTTTTCCCTTGTAGTTACATCTAATTCCTTAAGTACCACTGATTCCTCTAATGAACAATAGATCATAGTCTTACTATGACTAAACCACTTTCTGCCTAGGAGAGGGTGTGGCACCAAATTGTTCAAGACGAAGAATAAGCCCTTAAAGGAGCAATTTATCTACTTACCCCTACTTCCGGGAAGGAGTGAATTCCATCTTATGTAGTTGTGTTCTCAGTTCCCCAATCAAACGAATCCTAAAACTGGTAGGCTTGTTGAATCGAGGATCTAGTCACTCTCACCCATACAAATGAAAGGACCGCCTTTATAGGTAGAAGTTCACAACTCACTCAGGATTCAGGTCATGTTACCTATGGTCATCTTGGTGAAATGTAAGTCTTTATTATGAACGGTGTTATATAATGAGACTAAACATTTTGTCGTCTAGTCATATACAAACTCTTTTGCACAGAATATCCCCGTTCACAAGTCTAATACGTGAATGATCGGGATAAGATCATTGTAGCACTTTACAACAATTGTAACACCTAGAAAGCGGGTCATACTCGTAGTGTCACTAAGATAAGATACCCAATCTTATCCATCTATTGCAGACCATTTAGGTTATCATTTAAACATGATCCACCTGTATGTCTCCATATATATGTTTAAGTTACAATGATAACCTTGGATGTTACTTTATTGGTTTGTGATTAATGCAACTAAAATATCACATATTTTATAGACAGAGTGAATAAAATATCATATATTATTAATCACAGAAGAGTTTGTTTATACAATGTTTACAAACTATAGGACCCTATGAGATCTAGGGCATCAACCCCAACAGTATAACCCTTTGCTACTAATCTAGCCTTGAAGGTTTGCACCTTTCCATCTACACCTCTTTTCCTCTTGTAGATCCACTTGCCACCTATATATTTTACCTATCAAGTTGGTCTATAATTTCCCAAACAGAATTGGAGTACATAGACTCCATTTCTAGATTCATGGCATTAATCCATTCATCTTTGTCAAAATCTTTCATTGCCTTTTTGTAAGACAATGGATCCTCAACATAATCATCAAAGATGTTTTAGGTTCTATTAAACCCACGTAGCGAACAGGTGGGTTCACAAACTACGTCGAGGCAATCTCAACTCTTGAGATGGATTAGTTTGGCTAGACAAACCGATATCAACAAATTTTGTTGATGTACTAGCCTCTTCAACAACTCTTGTTGAAGTTTCAGTAGTATTTTCAGAAATTGTTCTTAAAACTATTTTGTTTCGTGGTTTTTGGTCCCTCATGTGGTCTTCCTCCAAGAATGTAGCGTTTGTCGATAAAACACTTTATTTTCATTTGGATCAAGGAAGTACCCACCTCTCGTTTCCTTAGGGTACTTACAAATAGGCATAATTTCGAACGAGGTTCTAACATTTTGGAATTTGTCATAAACACATGGGCTGGACATCCCCAAATTCTGAAGTGGCATAAACTACCTTTATGGCCTCTCCATAACTCCAAGGTGTTTCAGAAACACTCTTTGATGGAACGTTGTTCAAAATGTAAATAGCAGTCTCTATTGCAAATCCCTAAAACGAGTCAGGAAGTTGAGCATAACTCATCATAAATCGAACCATGTCCAATAGGGTTCTATTTCTTCTTTTTGATACACCATTATGCTAAAGTGTACTAGGGGTCGAGAGTTGAGACGTTATTCCATGTTTTATCATATAATTCTTAATTCTTAAATCTATATGCTTTTCACCACAATCAGATAAAGTGTTTTTATCTTTTTACCTAACAAGTTTTCAACCTCAGTTTTAGATTCCTTGAACTTTCAAGTGCTTCAAACTTGTATTGCATTAGGTATAAATACTCGTATCTTGAATAATCATCTATAAAAAAGATGAGATATTCTTACCCTTCTCTTGCTTTTTCATTCATTGGACTACAGTGGTCTGAATGTATAAGTTTCAAAGCTTCTTTAGCTCTATAAATTTTTTCAGTAAAAGGTCATTTTGTCATCCTGCCTTCAAGGTATGACTCATATACAGGTAAAGAATTTTCTTCTAAACAATTTAGAAGTCTATTTGTCACCAATCTTTCAATCCTATTGAGATTAATGTGACCTAACCTTGCGGGTATTTTTTTAAGGAGAAATTCTTAGTCTCTTAGTAGTTGTTGCCATTCTGAACATTTCAGTATTTAGGAAAACCTTTGTAATTAACGGCTACTTTTGTTTGAAGTAAATCTTTTCTCCATACCGTTTTTTAAAATAAACACTTTACTTCTAGAAAAGGAGTGTGAATAATTTTGTTCAAACAAACAAAAAAATGAGATTAAATTCTTTTCCATATTATGAACTACATATATGTCATCTAATAATATAAATATTTTTTTTTCCAAAAGTAACTTAAGCCTGCCTACGATGACAACTGAAATGGCTTCACCAGTACCAACTCGAAGATTCATCTCCCAAACTTCCAATTCGCACTAGGAATTAAATACTTGATAGGAAGAACATATGTGATTAGTAGCCCCTAAATCAATTATCTAGTCACAATTATTATTCTCTACTAAACACGACTTCAAGATAAGTAAATCAGATTTACTGTCATTGGATCCTATTCTGGACAACAGTGGGATCAGCTTGAACACCCTTATTATGAACTCCAAGTTTTTCCTCCAAGGTCAAACTTCTTTGATAAACTTCAGTAGAGTTAGCAACTTTTGTCTCATCTATTTGTACTTTAACATTCAATACGGATTAGAGTTCAAATAGGGAGCTGACATTACTGGTTTTTTTTCTATATCAACTTCATCCTACTTGAATTGTGAGGACACTCACTCAAACAACTCTTGCATTGATGGCATGATTTGAAGTGTAGTGACCATGCTCTCAAATCTTTTAGCCAAGGCATCAGATTATGGTCACCAAAATGTGAACTCGGGCTTTAACATTGGCCTTCGTCCACCTTTTGTATGCTCTCAAATCTTTTAGCCAAGACATCAGATTATGGTCGCCAAAATGTGAACTCGAGTCTTAAGATTGGCCTTCGTCCACCTTTTGTATGCATCACGAACATTTCGTGTTACATCAAGGGTTGGAATTGGAGGACATTCCTCAGTCAAGATGAAGTTAAGGTCGTTAATCACGAACATAGTTTTAATCGATTATTTCCAAGTTGTGTAATTGAATTCGGTCAATATTTCAGTATTAGGAAGGTTCATTTAAGCACTAGTAATTTTTACTGATACAAAACAACTTAGTTTTTTTTTTTTTTTATACCTATGCAAAAATTCATTTTAATCCAATAAGTTTAGCAAAAAATAATAATGAACCCAACATTATTTCATTTTGCAATAATGCTTTAGTGATTTAGGACAAAAGTTACCGAAGGGTGGTCAATCACCCCTTCCCTGAATTGAGACACTGTTCAATCAATCATTACACCAGACTAACTTTTATTTCTATAACGATCAATCACCATTTATTTGGTCAAGAAATCATTAACTTTCTACAATTTCTTATAAATGTGACCCTTTTATTTTAAACCCTATAGTTCGGTCCTAATAAGCCAACCGATTGGGGCAAAAACTAAAGCGATCCTATCCAGAAACCATTTCTGAAGTTTGCCCCTGATATTGACCTAATGCACAAACCATCCAAATGGGGATGCTCCCAGGACGCCTTGAGGCCGTGCAAGAACTCATGATGCAAACCAATGAAGGAGGCCCCTAGACATGCTGACACATATCCTTCTCCCATTTACCATAGACACTCTTTCCATTCACTTTGATATTGACCCATGCAAACAACATCCGAATGGGGACGCTCCTAGGGTGCCTCGAGACCAAGTATGAGTCTCACTGTGTGAACTTTTAGGGAGAACGTGAGTGGAAAAAATTGACATATCTTATATATCTTTTTCCTCCCACCGAGTATTTTACAAAAATGAGTTTATTAACTTAGTAAAAGTCGGCTAATTAATTTTAACCAAATCTTTGTTAATTTTCTTAATATAACTCTTCTATTGAATATTTCAACAATATGTGACTTCATTTGTTAAACTTTTTATCGAAGTCAATCACTTATTGCATGCTTATAAAATATTGCCCAATTCACCTTCCAGGTTGGTTCCCAGGTAGAGGTGTTCCATTTCCATTAACTTAAATACCTCAACCTAAACAGAACTTTTCTTAGACAAAGGCCCTTTATGGAAAATTATTTTATAAATTTAATGCCTTATGAAAATTCATTTTAATCCTATTAAAGTGAATAAAAAGATTAACATATTTCTAATCTCATTAGAAATGTGTTTAACATAAATCTAAGTGAATTAATTTTAAACAATTTAAAATTAAATTGGACCTATGTTTGCATGCAACTCTTTATCGTAGATTTAATTCTAATTTCATTATACTTATAATCATTATAAAACAATGAAAATAAAATCTATAATTGTATTTATAGACATTTATATTTATCTAAGTAATACCATGATCAATGCAAAATTTATTTTAGTCGAAAAGTAGAACACTTATATTTAACAATTATTAAGCACACATATCAATCATGTTATCATACATTATAACAATTATAACTTGGCCTGAAGTATGAACATGCATATTGTACCATACATTTAAAATAATATAACACTTATACTAAGATGCATGAGCATGCTAATTTAATCATGCATCCCAAAAATATAACACTTACATTGTGACATGATGTATGAACATGTTTATCCTAATATGTGATTTTGAATTTAAATGGCATGCTTTATGCACCATTCAAAAACAATTTAAATCATACATCTCATGCATAATTAAATTAAGAAAATAGCAAAGTTTTCCAGCTATAATCATACCTAGAAAATAAAATAAAATCTAAATCCCCAGATTTTAGAAAATCCTAAACGAAAATGGAAAAAGACAAAAAAACTGCTTCTGTTCAGTGGCGATGTAGATAAACTAGGACTCAAAACGACGATCCATCCATTCAAAAAGATACCCTAGGTGTCTTCAACGTACTAGCTAAATATTAACATGATCCAACGGTTAGAAAACCAGTTATCGACAAATTTATAAAAGTTGTTCTTTAAAAATCAAACTGCACTACATTGTTTCTCTCCATTTTTTCTTGTTTTGCCATTGTTTTCCCTGGTTCTTTTGATAACAACTTTTTGCCACGAAAGATAGGGACTTAAAGACTCTATTTTTAATTAAAAAAAGTATCCATAAACAATGGGTTTTACATTGATCTCATCAATTAAAACTATAAATCTAAATGTCAAAAACCTAAACAGTCAACCCACAAATAATAATTAAAATCACATATATCTCATACATATATTTTTAAAAACACTCACCATTCTATTTTTATTTTATTCTAAAAAACCAAAAATCAAAATTGCAGAAATGGGGTTATGATAAGGGATCGAATTCCAAGCGGAAGCATGTGATCACCTTGCAATTTTGTTTTCGATTTTAGATAAACAAAATGCAGTATAAAAATAATAACATAATAGATAAACAATCAAGATTAGCATGCAATTAAGAGAAGAAAAGAAGGAAGAGTTAAACCTTACCTTTGTAGATTCTCAAATTCTTCATGATTCCCTCTGCATCTTCTCCGAAACGTCTCTTCAAAGATCAACGGATACCATCGTAAGTGAAAACTTGTAATTTTCTAGGGTCCCAAGAATTAGATGTATGAGGTCTCCAAGACTTGGAAGATGAAGAAGATGTAGTAGAGAAAAGAAGACTAGGACTCAAAACTCCTAATTCAACTGTGTCACAAACATGGCCCCATAAAGATCTATTTATAGAGAGTAGGAGTGACTCCTTTCTGCTAATCTTTCCTATTCTTACTCTAGTTCTAATTTAACTAAAAAAAAATTGTTTAATTAATTAGTCCAACAAAACCATAAATATTAAATTCAATTTCATATATATATTTAATTAATTAATTAATAAACATCACATATTTATTTATCTATACTTCTAAAAAATTAATTAATTAGTTAGTTAACCATTAATTAATCAATTAAATAACTATATTAAATCATATTTAATATAGAACTAATCAGCATATAGTTATCATATATTTATATGTATACATCTCTTTAATATTTGAATCTTATTCAAATATTATTCACTATTAATTATAGATCACATTTATAATTAACTATATTATATTAATCTCATTAATATACAATTGATTTGAACGATTCAAACCATTCCTCTTATATATGCTTTAATGATTTAACAAAGGGGACCTTATGAGCCTACGATTAGATGCTCAAATGATGTAAGATTAATTAATTAACTCTTTAGTTAAATTAATCAATTTTCATTAACTATCAGTCACTCCAGTAAAGACCAATAGTTACACTCTTCGCACTGCAGATTTATTTCTATGTCTACGGATATAACAAATCAACAGTGAGTTGACCCTTCACGAATTGCTCAGTCTAGTGATCCCTCAAATGAACAAATAGTTTATAGTCCAATTATAAACTTTTTAATTAAATTAATCAATATTCATTAACTATCGGTCACTCCACCAAAGACCCATAGCCGCACCCTTCGCACTATAGATATATCTTTGGATTCACGGATATAATCAATCAAAAGTAAGTTGACCATTCACAAATTACTCATAACTACATCTAGGTCAAATTACTGTTTCATCTCTGTAGTTATATTTAACTTCTTAAGTACCATTGATTCCTCTAATGAATAAATAGTTAATAGTTCAACTATAAACTAACCCCTCTCGGAACAATGCAGGGTGAGATCTCATTGTTTAAGACTCAGAATAAGCTACTAAAGGGGCGATTCATTTACTTTTTCTAAAGATGGAAAGGAGTAAATTCCATCTTGTGTAATTATGTTTCCAGCTTCCAACTCGAACAAATCCTCAAAATGGTAGGCCTATTAAGTTGGCAAAACTGACTACTCTCACCTACACATATCAAAGGATTGTCCTCATAGATAGGAGTTCACAACTCACTTAGAATTAGGGTTAAGTCACCTATGGTCATCTAGTGAAATGTTAGTCTCTTCGAGTAACGGTGTTATAAAGAGAAACTATCATTTTATGGTTCAGTCTTATATAAACTCTTTATACATGATACCCCACTCACATGTCTCCACATGAACGATATGGATCATACCGTATGTAACACTTACAACTCTTGTAACATTTACAAAGTAGGCCATATCCGCAATGTCACCAGGATAAGGCACCCAACCTTATCCATATACTGCAGAGTTTTTGGGTTATTACTTCAATATGATCCACTTATATATCTACCACATACTATTCAAGCTTCATTAAATAATCATGGATCTTAGTTTATTGAATCGAGTTAATCTAATCAAAATTTAGAATAAAATACTTCTTAATTATTTAAATAAATAATTTGTATTTACAAATTACAAACTATGAGATTCACAACGATACTAATTCCAACATGTATACCTTTACAAAATAATAATTGGATAAATGGAAAAAAAATGAGAGTATATGCATTAAAAAAATTTGATTATACTAACAACAAAACCATCTTAAAATCATTAATACAACTTCTAAAAATTCAGATGTATTACTTTGGAACAATACGTTACTGATTTTTATTCATATACTAATGGTAAGAAATTTTTTGAAAACTTTTGAAAGTTATTAGCTTTAGTGCTTCAACAAAAAAAAAATATTTTGATGATAACAAACTCAAGTTGTTGTATTGAGGATTTTTAGTGTTTCAAATGTTTATCGTCTAAAGCTCAAAAAGAAGTTTCGAATGCATCTTAAATCGTTCTAATGGGTGTTCAAATTAAAAAAGATTAAGCAAAAAAAAAAAGTAATATCTAATGTGATCAATGACGTGGCAAGCATAATCCAATGAAGTTGTGACACGTGACATCCAAAGTTAAATAATTTGACTTTCATATCAAATTAAAAATTAAAAAAATAAGGTGGAAATCTAATTCCCCTCCTCAAAATCTCATTCTCAATTTTTTCCAAGGGTTAATTTTAAATCCCTCAAATTTTAAAATCAATAAATATTCACCAATCTAGCCACCTTCTTGAAAGATCAAAGAAAAATTGCAGCAACTATTCCACCATTATTCACCCTCCAAACTGCTCAAAATTTGATTTTTTCTCTCATTCTTATTATAGGTTTAATTTGTGGTAGAAAATTGTTGGAGCGTCGTTTGTTAGAGTTAAATTTATGAATTTTATCTATTTAGAGGTGATATTTTTATTTTTATTTTTTTCATTGGGTTGTGAGAAAAAAATATTTGGTATCTTATTTTTCCACAACTTCTTTTAATTTTACATTTGTTTTTGTCAACTTTTATATTCCATGTTAGAATTGATTTATTGCTTCGCATAATTTTGTTTTGACTATTAATTTGAATTGTTTGCTTCCTGTTAATTTCTTAAATTAAAGTTCACATTTAGTTCTCATCTTTGGATTCATTAAGGTTTTATAATGCTAAACTTGGCAGATAATTCTATTCACCCTTCTCATATTGTCATTAGACCCTACACATCTTTTTTAACAAAGTATTAATCGTTTCCATCCGAACTAAGTGTATGAATATTTTTTAACTTTTTTTTTTTTTTAAAAAAATAAGAGTATTATTGAAATTTTTAAAAATAGCATAAATTAAAGAGTAATGTTAAGGTTTTTTTTTTTTTTCTCTCCCTTAACTTTGCCTTAAAATATACACCTACGATTTGAGTTGCAGGACATTGCATTATTCTGGGAGGACTTAGACGACATTTTGATCCTTGATATCTCTCTCTCTCTCTCTTTTAATGTTATATAATAAGTACATTATTTTTTTTCGTACAATATTAATAGAGAATCAAACAACAAATATATTGGTGGCTAACATATTTGTAGATCAATTGAATTATATACGCTTGTTTAGGCAATAAATGCAGTAATTAATTATCGGGAAAGTGCACAAGTTTTCGTTTTACTAAAATCAAAATTAAACATAATTGTGAAGAAAATAAAAGTCAACTTTATAAGGGGTTAAGTTAAAAAAATATTGTGGATTTTCAAATTATTGACAAAAATGGGGTACATGTCAATTTTTTTTTAAAAAAATAGGTGGGAATGAAAATTATTGACAAAAATAGCGCAGTTTTGGTATGAAGTAATCCCGTCAGCACCACGTTAGCCCAGTTGGTGGACCAGTCGAAGAGGGACTCGTCGGCCGGGTCCACGATTTCTTTTTCTTTTTTCTTTTTTAAATCGATTTAAGTGTTTTTTTTCTAATTTTTAACTAACAAATTCCTTCCTTATTAAACTTAATTATATATTTAATCTGCAATGAAAAAATAATTATTTTACACTCATATTAAAAAATATATATATCTCATGATACTAAAGAAAATTTACAATTAGTTTATTAATTTGAAAACCAATGAAGAAGATCGTAGGACATGTTGACACATATCCTTCTCCCACTTACTATAAACACTCTAATCTCCGTTTACCTTGATATTGACTCATGCAAACATCACCCGAAGGGAGATGCTCCTAGGGCGCCACACGACCAAACATGAGTCTCATGGTGTGAACTTTTAGGGAGAACGTGAGTGAAAAAAATTGATATATCGTATATATCTTTTTCCTCCTACTGAGTATTTTACAAAAATGGATTTATTAACTTAGTAAAAATCGGCTAATTACTTTTACTAAGTCTTAGATAATTTGCTCAATATAACGCTTATATTGAATATTTCAATAATATGTGACTTCATCTGTTAACTTTTAAACGAAGTCAATCACTTATTGCATGATTCTAAATATATTTGCCCAATTCACCTTCCAGGTCGGTTCCCAGGTAAAGGTGTTCAATTTTCATCAACTTAAATACCTCAGCCTAGATAGAACTTTCCTTAGACAAAGGTCTCTTAAGGGCAATTATTTTATAAATTAAATCTCTTTTTTGAAACTCATTTTAATCCTATTAAAACAAATTAACAGTTTAACCTATTTATAATCTCATTAGAAACGTGTTTAACATAAGTCTAGGTGAATTAATTTTAAATCATTTAAAATGAAATTGGACATATATTTGCATTCAAATATTTATTATAGATTTTAATTCTAATTTCATTATACTTATAACCATTATAAAATAATGAAAAATAAAATCTATAATTGCATTAAAAAATATTGATTAAATATACCATTTATATTTAACTAAGTAATGTCATGCTCAATGCAAAATTTATTTTAGTTGAAAAACATAACATTTATATCTAACAATCATTAGCACCATATCCATCATGTCATCATACGTTATAATAATTATAATACAGTACGATGTGTGAACATGCTTAATGTACCATACATCTAAAATAATATAATACTTATATTAAGAAACATGAGCATGCTAATTTAATCATGTATCCCAAAAATATAACACTTACATTTTGACATGATGCATGAACATGTTTAACCTAAAGTGAGATTTTGAATCTAAATGGCATACTTTACGCACCATTAAAAAATAATTTAAATCATACATCTCATGCATAATTAAATTATCAAAATATTAAAGTTGACCAGCTATTGACATCCCTAGAAAATCAAATAAAATCTAAAACCTTAGATTGTAGAAAATCATAAAAGAAAACAGAAAAAGGCAAAAAAGAAAAAAAAAAAAATGCTTCTGTTCAGTGACTACAATGGTTAAACCAGGACTCAAAACGACGATCCAACCGTTCAAGATGTGATGCTAGGTGTCCTGAACATACTGACCAAATTTCAACAAGATATAACGGTTAGAACTCAAGTTATCAACAAATTTGTAAAAGTTATATCTGAAAAATCGAACTGCACTACATTGTTTTTCTCTGTTTTTTTTGTTTTACCTTTGTTTTCTTAGATTCTTTTCACAGAATCTTTTTGACACGGACTTATAAACTCGATTTACAAAAGAAAATAAAATTCCCATAAATATTGGGTTTTACATTGATCTCATCAATTAAAACTATAAATGTAAATGTCAAAAGCCTAAACATTCAACCTGCAAATCACAATTAAAATGACATAAGTCTCATGCATATATTTTAAAAGAAACCCACCATTCTATTATGATTTTGTTACTAAAAGACCAAAAATCAAAATTGCACAAATTCGGCTCTGATACCAATTGAAGGGATCGAATCTCAAATGGAAGCATGTGATCGCCTTGCAATTTGATTTTCAATTTTACATAAACAAAATACGGTATAAAAATAATAACATAATGGATAAACAATCAAGATTAGCATGCATTTAATAGAAGAAAAGGGGGAAGAGTTAAAACTTGGCTTTGTAGATTTCTAAATTCTTAAGGAATCTTACACGTCTTCCCCAAAACGTCTCGTCAATGATCGAGGAACACCACCTAAGTGAAACTTTGTTATTCTCTAGGATCCCAAGAATTGGATGTGTGGTCTTCAAGACTTAGAAGAGGAAGGAAGTAGTAGAGAAAAGAAGATATTTTGAGAAAAGTAGTAAGACTAGGATTCAGAATTCCCAATTCAACTATGTCATAAACATGGGTTATGAAGACCTAATTGCACAGAGGATGGGTGACCCCCTTCTCCTAGCCTTTCCTATTCCTGCTCTAGTTCTAATTTAATTAAAGAAATTTTATTAATTAATTAGTCCAATAATTAAATAACCATATATATTAAATATAATTTAATATAAATAAATAATTAATTAATCAATAAACATCACATGTTCATTTATCTCTACTTTTCAAGAATTAATTAATTAATTAATTAACCATCAATTAATTAACCATCAATTAATCAATTAAACGACTATATTAAATCATATTTAGTACAGAATTAATCAACATATAATTATTACACATTTATGTACATCTCTTTAATATTTGAATATTTTTCAAATATTTTTCTCTGTTAACTATAGATCACATCTATAATTAACCATATTAATCTCATTGATATGCAATTGATTTGAACAATTCCAATCATTCTTCTTATATATCTTTAGTGAGCTAACAAGGGGATCTTATGGACCTACATATTAAAAGCTCCAATGATATAAGATTAATTAATTAAACTCTTTAATTAAATTAATCAATTTTCATTAACTATCGGTCATTTCACTAAAGACCAATATGCACTATTCGCACTGTAGATTTATTTCTATGTCCATAGATATAACCAATTCAACAGCGAGTTGACCCTTCACAAATTGTTCATAACTATACCTTGGTTAAAATACCATTTTACCCTTGTAGTTACATTTATGTATTTATGTCTAACTCCTTAAATACCACTGATCTCTCTAATGAACAAATAATTTATAGTTCAACTATAAACTAACACCTTTCAGGCCAGTGAGAGGTTAAGGCCTCAGCTATTAAGGGAGAAATATATCTACTTTCCTTAAGGTTAGGAAAGGATTGAATTCCATATTGTCTAGTTGTTTTCCCAACTCCCTACTCGGACAAGTCCCAAAATGGTAGGCTTGTTGAGCTGGCTAACAAGGCCATTCTAACCCATACAAATAAAAGGATTGCCCTCATAGACAAAAGTTCACAACTCACTCAAGATTAAAGTCAAGTCACTTATAATCATCCTAGTGAAATTTAAGTTTCTTCTAGCAATCGTGTGATATAGAGAGACTATTTATTTCGCGGTCTGGTCTTATATAAACTCTTTGTATATAATACCCCCGCTCGCATGTCTCCATATGAACGATTAGAATGAGATCATTCATAGCAGTTTACAAAAATTGTAACAACTACAAAGTAGCCAGTTGGTAAGTCCAAGGTCAAATACAGAGACTACTGAATAAATATGCGATAGTTACTTTGATTCTCTTGCGGTGATGAAAACAAATAAGTTAGATGATGTTTTGATTAAGAATATTTCCTATGCGACGGAGTTCAAACGAAGAGTTAATAAAATCGAGAGTTACAATGAATATGCGATGAACGGTTTGAAAAGGGGTTTAGCTAACACTTCATAAGATTACATACAAGTTATGTGATCATGCTACACACAAACAACAACACGTCATCTCTCAATGCAAATGCCATAATTCCTATTTCTATGATGCATGCGATGTATATGAAAAAGTCAATAGGACTTATGTCTAAGCCTCTATTCTTGCCTATGCAATGATGAATGTTGCACACATAAAACAAGGTGACCTCATACAATCATATCCTATTTCTAGGGTGCATGAGATGTGTAAATAACGATAGAACTTATGTCTAAGTTTCTATTTCTTACTTATGCGATTCTAATCTGACTCCCTCAAGTCTAGATTCTATCTTTAGACTACTCTCTCAAGTAATTCTAAAGGTGAATGATGCATACATAAGATAAGATGATTGCATAAAATGTAAATCTTAGGTCATGCTAGCTAAGTACTTCTCAACCCATTAAGAAATTTAGCTACTCATGCAAAATGTGGAGAGATTGAACATAGGTTGAAATGAGATTTCCATTTTCTATAAATAAAGTGCTGAATACAAAATAACAATGGTAGAGATAAGAAGCCCGGTAAGCAATGTCATGTTTCCCGTTGCCTTTTACACTGTTTTTTTCACTCCAACTCTGTCTAGATGAATATTCTTTTACAATGTTGGCCCTCTCTCTCTTTTGTAGCACTTTCTAGCAATTTTTTGATCTGTCCGGGAATGATCTCTCGGCTTCTTCGTCTCCTAGCTCGTCTCCGTCTTCTAAATCTAAGTATGAGTATGTATGTGCATGGACTAACGACTCTCTAATTTGTATATGATCTAACTTGTTAACCCCTGTTACAATGGTGGCCTTCGGTATTTATAGAGCTCAAGATGAAGCAGTCTTTCTCTCTAATGATTGCAATGATGGGCGGTCATTAAATCTTCTGCTCTGATGCATCGATTAATGGTCACCGAAAGTTGAGTGTACTTGCTACAGTTTGGCTTTAACAACTTATCAACTAAATTCGGATTCGACCATCACCGGTTTTCTGTCCCATCATGATTTATTATACTGTTACCTTGATGCGCAGTTTTTATGCGGCCACCTTCTTGAGCAACTTCTCAAGATCGCATACAAACGCATGATTTTGCGATCGCAATCTTTCAAGCGCGCAGACGCCTAATTCCTTGGATCACAATTTTACTTGTGTCAACGCATTTTTCTTGCACAAAATAAGTAAATTAACAACTTTTATGTGATGGGCGCATGCGATCGTAATTTCCTCAGTTTAACGCTTTTGGACATGATATTGCTTATTTTTATCGTCGCATTCTCTCATTGTTTTACTTATTTGAGCTATAATAACATGTATTTCTACCCGTTATCACCAGTATTCATAGTGTCACAAGGATAATGTACCCAGCCTTATCCATTTACTACAGATTGTTTAGGTTATCACTTAAACGTGATCCACCTGTATGTCTTCACATATATGTTTAAGTTTCATAAAATAACCTTGGATTTTAGTTTATTAGATTGATTTAGTGTAGTCTAAAAATTAATAAAATACCACTTATTTTATTAGATAAATAATTTGTCTTTACAAACTATAAGATACACTCGATTTAGGACATTAACTCCAACGCAGCTATAGGTCGTTTGAAGAGTGTACCCACAGTTAATGAATATTGATTAACTTGATTAGCCATTTCCACCACCATCCCCTAGTGCCCTCGGTAGCATATTTCCTTTCCATTCTTTATTTTCGTAGTTTTTAGCTTTCTTTCTCCTTTCTTTTAGCTTTTAGCTAACCTCTTTTGTTTGTAGTTTTTCCTTTTTTGTTTTGGATGTTTCTTTGTTTTTCTTTTGTAGATTTCTCTCATTGGCCCTTGAAGAGAAAGAAGAAAAAAAGGAAGTTGCAACAACCTACCCACCACCCAGTGCACGAGAATGCTATCTCGGGAGTCTTTTTGGTCCCTTAAACTTTTTACTTCATAGAGCTTAGTTTAGGGATACCTTGGAGACAATGTATCAATTTATGTTCAGGGTGGGATACTAATTAGATAGTGTTTTTTTATAACTTGGGGTCCTTGATTGCTGTGCTCGGTTTTTATGATGAATAGTTTATGACCACTCATCCTGTGATTAAATTTGCATGAAATAATTTTAGGAGAGCATAATCACGATTTTTAGCCTTAAGTTTAAAAATGTTTCTTGTTTCTTATGCATCTTTTGCACACTTAGGTCTTGCATACTTAGAATTGTATTATCTGGTTCATATTTTTGTTGTCACCCTGAAAGGCCCACCTTAGACTTAGGAGTAACCCTACTTATTTTAAAGAAAACTAAATAATATGGATTAAAAAAAAGGCCTAGTGTGATGATGATAAAAAAAAGTTGCTAATATAATTATGCATAAAAAAATGAGGCAATCGCTGGCTTGCTTCTTAAAAAAAAAAAAAAAGTGTGTGTATGTATGCATGGATAAAGGTGAAAAGAGTTGCTTGCCTCCACTGTATCTAGCTACGGCCTTGCAAGGAAAGAGTGGATAGGTTCTCGACGGTTGAATATGAAAACTAGCCCTTAAGGTAAAACAAATGCCTTTTACGTTTTGTTTGTATGAGTTCAAGCACACTTGTCTTAATGTTATCCTTTTTTTGCAAGTTTGGTATGTCCAAAGTCGATAACCGAGCAAGAGTAGGGGAAAAATGGATTGAAAAGCTTTTAATAGCTTTCTGGGTTGTGCAAGCTTAACTAGTAAAGCTCAAGGCTCACTCATCCATGAAAAGATTTAGAATCATTCTTAAAAATGTGTTTCATTGATTGATTGTAATCGAATTTCATTGTTGATTTCAAGTTTCATCATATTTGATTGTTGAGACTAGAGTAATAACATTTTCAATTTGAGCGTGCATGTTTTTGTGAGAGTGGATGTATGGCTTGAATTTGTTTCTACCTTGCTCAGGACGAGCAAGAATTATGTTGGAGGTGTTTGATAGCTCTTCAAAAGAGCTATAATTCCTAGCTTTATTTAGGCTCGTAAATGGGTTTTTTTAAAAGTTTAATTATCCTAATTTGTAGGTAAATTCATCTCAAGAGCCGAAGAAACCATTTGGAAGGAAAACAAGCCAAAAGGGAGTTAATTTGGAGATTGGATGCACCAAATGTGAAAAATATAGAAAAATTACGATTTTACTACTGATCAGCATCATCGCAACCCTGGTGTAACACCCCTATGTAACGCTTGAAAGCTGTAGGCTCGTATACAGGACAGTGTTGCAACGTTGGATAACAGCATCCCAACACTACGAAGATTGATTGAGTTCCAACATGCCTTAACATCTGATCAGCGTTGAGGTGGTGTCACACCTCTACCTAAACACTCGAGGCCTTGATCAACAAGAGCATTGCACTGCTATCTTAAGCGTTGCAATGCTCCACCTATTTCTATATATATCTTATTTGTTTATGGTTTATTTTTATCGGGATTTTGATGGAAGCCGAGGAGAGGCTTATTTTTCTTCCTTTTCCTTTATCTTTTTAGCATCAATAGTTTAGATTTTTTTAAAAATTATTTTGGGTTGTAATTAAGATTGGATCTTCTTCTTGAATTTGTCTATGAATTTATGAGGTAATTTCTATCTAAATTTTTTGAGTAAGAGGTTCCATGTTCAATTTCTTGAGACTTCTTTAATTAGATTTAATATTTTTCAATTCTTTGCTTTTTTTTTTAAAAAAAAACTTGATCTAATTTAGATATGTGTGTATGTGTTGAATTGATGACTCTATCATATTGCATATCTTCGATAGTCAAATTTGAGCTCGTGCGTTTCCTTGTGTTCGTCTATACTTTAATTTACCCTGGTAGTTTATGACTGAATGTGAATGCTTTGATTTATAGGTTGGACTAGAATCTTAGTAATACATGTTCAACCTAGGTTCAAAGAACAATTTGATTAATCGAATAAGACTGTCCAATAAAGTAGTTAACACAATGAATCCTCAATCTTCATGCATATGAATTTTATTTCTATATGAACACTATCAAACTTAATAGAATTAAAAGCATATGGTTTAATTAGGGAATGACTTTCCAACCATAATTGATGCTTAGGACGCTTGAATGATTTGGTTTTAATTAGTTGTCAATCTTTGATGAGACTAGTTAAATCATATTGATTTAATAGTTGTGCATGCATATAATGGATTATTTGTTTAATTAATTATTCCATGATAAAAATTGCATATAATTGTCCCCTTATTCTAGAAATTAGATATACTCCAATCCTAGATTATATTTTTCTTTTGAAATTTAATTTCATGAATGTTATTTCATTCTATCCAAACAACGAAAATCCCCTATTTTACTACTTTCCATACTCAAATTTAGCTTAGATGAGATTTAATTCTTGGTCTCTTTGTGGCTCAACCCCCATATTTTCCATCTGTGCTACCTAGTATAAGTAGTGGTTCGGTGAATTTACAAATAATATTTGTTTGGTTAGAGGTCGTAGGCGACGATGATTCTTTTGACTAATACGAAGATATTAATGCTAAATGCATTGAGATTACTCTACTTCAACTAAGGTTAGTTACATGTTTGGTATGGCTTTATCAACTTAGAATGATTTTTATAACTTTACTCTGATTTACAAGACTAGAATGGAATATGTTGAAAAATTTTACGAACTCTATTTTTTTTTCTTTGAAAATATTATGCTTATTTGATTTGAAAGTATCATGTTTTAGGTTGTATGGAAATTATTTTACTTTGGTTGAACTTTATTGCCTAAATTTTAAATAAAAAGAGGTAATTGTAACTTTAATTAAAAAAAAATTAAAAATTGGGATCGTGTCCATAGGTTTTGCTTTTTTTTTTCAAACATGTCAAAAAACTTCCGTCTAAAAAGTTGATTGCTATTTGATTTCTATATGATTGTTATGTGAATTCTATTTGATTTCTATGTGATTGCTATGTGATTTCTATGTAATTACCACATCTGCAATTACAAAAAATTTGAAGTCATGGCTTTGGTTTCCTAAAATGTATTTGACATACAATGCAATTTCCAAAATAAAAATTCGTTTTGAAAAATATCGCTCACTGGGCTTCTAGCTCACTCTTTTCTTTTATTTCCTCCCTCCTCGGATAGAAAAAGAGTTATGGGTGCTTACTGAAGATGTCGTCTACTACCTCTTGTAGGCTGATCTCCTAATAAGTTTCTTTTGTATGTTTATAGTTCTTCGGACTGTCATGTAGTGAATGGCATAGAGTTAGGCTGAAATGAGTTAGAATATATATATATATATATATATATATATATATATATATATGAATGAGAAGTGAGACAAGTTAGAATGTTTATGTTGGCTCATTATGGTAGGATAGTTAAGACTTGACATATATGATATGTTATTTACTTTGTTTTATAAGGTTGCTAGAAAGTCTTATCTTTGAACCAAAGAATAATGGTCATGAAAAGTAGAAATAGGTTGGACGATAGGTGCCATAAAAGGTATGGTATCTGTCGTCTTCACGTCTCTTTCTAGGTTAAAAGGGTAATCTGGAAGAAGTGTGACATATCTCCATTCTTTTAATTCTTAATTTTTACAAGGACTAAAACTACTATTGCTTGTGCTTCTTTCTAGTGCTTCCAACCCTACCTACAAACTAGACTAAACATACTATTGCTTGTGCTTCTTTCTAATGATGCCAAACCCTACCTACAAACTATCCACTCTCTTTAATCATAATATAATTTTGGTTAACTTTAAAAAATTCCTCAACTACTTTGTTGTAGATTTTAATTATGCATTTAGCTAGATTTTGGCAAACCCTAAACCTGAATAGCAATAGTTACATCTTATTCGACAAGGATGGAACAAAGGGAAAGATCAAGTTATAGTAAGTGTTTTATCCCTTCAAGAATAGCTTTTATATGAGTACCTTTATTGTTAGGTGATATAATTAAATTTACCTTCATCCATATAAAGTTAAGCTTTTTGATTAATCGGTGATTTAAGATGGTATCAAAGAAGGTTAGTTCAAAAGTCTTGTGCTCAAACCTCTACATTGTTATTTTCTCCCCAATTACTTTTGATTTTCACATGTTCCATCAAAATTTATCAGAGTTGACTAGCAAGACTTTGCATGGTACTCACACCCAAAGAAGGAGCCTCGATAACATTGCTACAACATTCAATAATTTGATAAATTTTGCTTGACATTAGCTTTAACTACCAACTTTAGTTTCTTTTTTTTCGGTTAGACCAAATGCTCAACATAATTAGAATAGCCCTCCAAGTCTTAGCCTCTCACAACTCTATATAAAGCCAATCCCAATAATATGAAGGAAGCCAATCCCAATAATATGGAGTCTTTTTTGAAAATTTGCAGCCCCAAATTTGCAACAGGCAGTCTCCTCATGTTTTCAACAAAAAACAAAAAAAAAAAAAAAAACAAAAAAAAAGAAAAACAAAACAGGAAAAACAAAACAAAAGAAGATCAAAATCAAAACAAAAACAAAGAGAGCCGGTGGAATTCCTTTTTCCGAATATTCGAAATTGTTGGGACTTCTAAGAGCAAATGATAGCTTTAGGCACAAACTTTAGACTTCTAAAGCATTTTCTACTTATCCATTGACTAGCTACTGTTTGATGCAGAGGCCTTGCCACCCAAGTCAAGTTGACACACTAAATGATAGGCAAATTTTACCAAAAATCTCCATTTCGAGTTAAGATGCCAGATGATTTCGTCTTTTGAGCGATCGTCACCAGTAACCATGTTAGAAATGAATTCTGAATCCAATGTAGAAAGATTTTCTTTTATCAAATCCTCGTTCCGACTCCCTCGTCGTGAAGGATGCTCTTCGTATAATACCCTTTAAGAAGGTCCTTGGCCAATATTAGACATCACAACCTATCATCAATCCGTGGATCTGTCGATGTGAATATAGCTCCCATTTCCAACTTAAAAAAGTTCTCAACTCCATAAGTTTCCTCTCCAAGTAAGCGATGGTGTTAAATCCAAGGGGCACATGCAGAAAATCCCCATTTTGAATGTAGTTGCTTCTGGGCTTTTAAAGAGTTAGCCATCCGGATTATTGACGATTCACCAGCTTTGCTTAGCAAAAATAACTTGGTTAAACAAGGAAAGATTGCTAAAGCCCTGAAAAATAGATGAATATAATGTGTAACGTCACGAGTCATGCACAATATTATAACAACAAGAAAGTCAAGAAGACAAACCTGAGAAACATAACAGAAAAGAAAACGACACACAAATTAGTAACCTAGTTCACTACAATATCATCTATGTTTGAGAAGCAATGTGTTTGATGGAAAGAAACTTCTCTAAGCGATTATATGAAGTACTTATCTCCTAAAGATCTTCTACCATGACTATCATATAGCTTACTTGTAGTGAATAACTTAGACTCCTCTAAGTTTGATATTCCATCTTTTGTTGCACTAGCACTCCTTCCATCTGTTCTTTAAAATACACTTTAAACAATCTAACTTAATTAGCTTCTCCTAAGTATGAGATCTCATCAATATAACCAAACTTAACTCCTCCCAGTATAAGACGAATTCAAACATCTTCAGAGAAATGAATAACTTGAATAAACTTTTCAATCGACTCTCTGAGACACTCATCAATAGCCTCACAGTGAGGTTCACACAATATTCTTCTCAATAATGCTCTCACAGCATTCATACATACACCAAAGGGGCTAACTTTAAATGAAAACAAACATTCAAATAAATATGCGATGTTACAAGGAAAACTCTGTAAGGAAGAAAATTTTCGACGAGAACGAATTGGAAAGCTGATTCTGCAAATCTGCAACAAATAAGTAAAAATATTTTTCAGACAGAAATTGCTAAAACAATCGTGATGTGCTTGACAAGTAAGGAAACTCGACTATAGTAACGAGCCCATACCCCCATCTTCATTGGGAAAACACACTCTTCCAATGCATCGAGTGAGATTTCCTATTTATGTCATGGTGACGCCACTATAGCACTATTGTGTTGATGTTCTAAATCTCGTAGGTCCTGTAGTTTGTAATTGTATTTTACAAAAATTTTATTTATTTTATAAAATATGAGATGTTTTATTTCACATTTAATAGCATTAAACCCACGAACCAATAAATTAACATCCAAGGTTATCTTCTATAGCTTAAATATGTATGTAGAGACATACAGGTAGATCATGTTTAAGTGATAACCTAAATGGTTTGTATTAGATGGATAAGGTTGGATATCTTATCCTAGTGATAGACACTACGAGTACGGCCCACTTTGTAGATGTTACAATTGTTGTAAAGTTGTACAAATGATCTGATCCTGATCATTTATGTAGAGATATGTGAGCGGGGGTATTCTATACAAAGAAGTTTATATAAGATCGGACCACGAAATGACTAGTCTTATTATATAACACCGTTCATAAAAAAAACTTACATTTCACCAGAATGATCATAGGTGACATGACTTGGATCTTGAGTGAGTTATGAAACCCTGCCTATAAAGGTGGTTCTTTGATTTGTATGGGTTGGAGTGGCCAGATAGCCGACTCAATAAGCCTACCATTTTGGGATTCGTCTCACTGAAGAATTGGGAACACAACTACACAAGAAGAAATTCACTCATTCCCCAATGTCGTGTAAGTAAATAAATATCTCCTTTAAGGGGTGATTCCAAAGATTGAACAATATGGCACCGTGTCCTATCCAGGCTCGAGAAGAGTTTAGTCATAATTGTACTATGTTTTATTATTCATTGGAGGGATTAGTGGTACTTAAGGAGTTAGATGTAACTATAGGGGCAAAACGGTAATTTTGACCTAGTTGTACTTAGAAGCAGTTTGTGAAGGGTCATCGCACGGTTGACTGAATATATCCAATGGACATAGAAATATATCTCTAGTATAAAGAGTGTAGCTGTCTATATTTAGTTGAGTGCCCGAAAGTTAATGGTTGTTGAATAATTTAACTAAAGAATTTTAATTAATTATTTAAGTACCATTGGAGCTTCAATCTACATATCCATAAGGTCATCTCTGTAGCTCAACAAGGATTAAATGAGAATCAATTGTGGATTAATTTGAATTGTTTAAATTAATTGAGAGAATTAATTATATGTGATATAATTAAGGGTTGTTTTCAGATATAGAAAAATGACTAAAATATTTACAAAATATAGCAAAATTTTATCATTGTCCATGATAGACGTATCAGTGTCTATCAGTGACATTGATAAACACTGATAGAAGTCTATCAGTGTTTATCAACGTCTATCATTAATAGTTTTAAAATTTTACTATATCTTGTAAATATTTTCAATAGTTTTACCAGTTGAAATAATTTCTCTATAATTAATTTTGTTAGAGGTAGATAACATGCAGCGAAAGTATCAAGGATCCATAAGCATTCAAATTCACTAATTTTGGCAGAAACTAAAGCATGCTCTTCTAAAAAGAGGATTTTAAGATCATACCTTTGAAGAACTCTTCAAGAACTTGATTGTACAACAACAGTCTTCACCAAAGATCACCATGAAGTACTTAAGATCTTCTCCACTATTCTCTTGGAGTTTTAGACTGAGTTATGGGACTCAAGAACAACTTGAAATAATGAAGAACGGGCAGAGACTCACAAAAACTCACTTTGAAGAACACTTTTTTCTCACTGAAATTTTCTCTCAAAATTTATATGTTATGCATACCTTCAAATCACTCCAAACTTCTTTATTTATTGCAGATGAACATGCAAAGAAGAGAAATTCATGGCTTTCAGCTCATGCTTGGAGTATTAATGAAGAGAAGGAAATGGGCTTTGTATGAGCATGAAGAAGATGATATTGGAAAATCAATATTTTCCATTTTGAAGCATGCAATCCGATTTTTCCAATTTCTGTTTTTAAAACCAAAATTTGATTTCAAAATTCAAATTTTATTTTAATAACTGAAAAAATCATTTTCTAAAATTAATTTCATAAATGAATATTAATTAATTTAATATCATATATTAAATTAATTTTTGCATAATAATCATCTTCATATATTTAAATCATATTTAAATATATATTCTCCTATTACGTTTAATTTGAATGTTTCAAATTAATTTCTCAAGCTACTCTAAAGTTTAACCATTTACGAGCTAGTAGGGGGACCTCACTGACCTATAGATCATGTGCTCCAATGATCGAGATTATTTGGCTAAACTCATTAGTCCGATCTAATCCCCCATTCATTAACTAATGAGACACTCCACTATAGCCCATAGTTGAACTCCCCTCATTGTAGATATATTATGTCCACCTAATAACCATAATCAGTAAGTCAATCCTTCACAGGTTGTTCGTAATCACAACTAGGTCAAAATTACCGTTTTACCCCTATGAATACATCTTGTTCCTTAATTTCCTACTGACCCTCTAATGAATAATTCTGATTCGTAATCTCTATGAAGAAAATCCATTCTCTATCATGAGAAGGCGGGGCCCCTATCGTTCAAGACCTGAAATCAGTAGTTAAGAGAAAACCTATCTACTAACCCTAAATAGGGTATGAGTGAATTCTATCCTGCAAGGCTATATCCCCAGCTATTCATCCAGTCTTATCCCCAAAATGGTAAGCTTATCGAGCAGTGTTGTTGGACTACTCTCACCGCTTGCAAATCAAAGGATAATCCCGAACAAACAGGAGCTCATAGCTAACTCAGGATTAAGATCGAGTTAACCTAGATTATGTGATAAATGAAATAGTCAGTTTTAACAGTAAACAGTCGTTATAAAGAAAAGTGACTATTTTCGTGGTCCAGTCTATATGCAAACTCATTGCATAGGATGCCCCCACTCACATGTCTCAACATAAACGATTTGTGGATCACATAGTTTGTAGCACTTTACAACTTTTTGTAACAACTACAGAGTGGGTCGTATCAAATAGTGTTACCAAGATGAGATACCCAATTTCATCCATATACTTCTTAGACCATTTAGGCTATATACTGTCAACTTGATCCTCTTTATGTCACTACATAAAGTTATAGTATTCAGACCATAGCCAAGGATACGTTTATTGGATTTTCATAATAAGATACAAAATGAACCAGTCATTATTATTGATAAATAGAATGTTTAACACGAACTGCGAGTTTTAAGACATTCTCAAAAATCTCCTACTTGGACTAAAACTCCAAAGAGAATAAATATATACAATGTAATGTTGAAAAACATAATGAAAATATACAATAAACTAGGGCATCTTAAATACCATAGACATTCTCCATTTGCCCTAGATTACAATACACGGAGTCCTAGTCCAATTAGGTGGCCCTCGAATACTTTAGCCGAGAGGGCCTTTGTGAATGAATCAACAAGTTTGTCTTCAGTGTCTATCTTTGTGACGATCACATCTCCTCTGTGTACCATCTCCTGGATGAGATGGTACTTTCTTTTAATTTGTTTATCACATTTGTGACTCCTAGGTTCCTTTGAGTTGGCAATTGCACCACTATTGTCACAATACAGTGTGATAGACAGGTACATATTTGGAATGACTTCCAAATCAGCCAAGATTTTGCATAGCCATACTGCTTATTTAGCAACTTCGAATGCAACCACGTATTCCGCTTTCATGATGGCGTCGGCAATACAACTTTGCTTGATGCTACTATAACTCCTTTGTTAAGAGTGAAAACTTATCCTAAAGTAGATTTCCGGGAAACTATGTTAATCTGAAAATCAGAATCAATGTATCCTATAAGGATCAAATCCTTTTCGGTATCTGAATGTTTTTAAGCTATCCCTTTCTTTTGAATTGCTTAATTCTGTGATTAGGTACTTTTGTCTTTTTATCGTACGTTTGTTGATTAAGCATGAGGAGTTTAGATTGGTGTATACGTCACTTGATTCAACTACTATATGATAGTGAACTTGGAAGGCAAACAGTTAGCTAAGAAAGAGAAGTCTTTCTTCGATCCATCCTTTTGAGGTGGACGTCAATACAAGGCTTGTTTTTCGACCCCAAGACCATATCCTCGATCTTTGTACATCAATGGCTCATAGTATTAGCTAAAAAGGGAACCAAGTTGGGGTTTGAAAGAGTCTGTAACAGAAAATAGGTGTGAATAGAAATTTTCACGTTGCACCAGAAAAACCAACTGCATATACTTGGAAGTTGGGTTTTGAAAGAGTCTGTAGATGGAGCAAAAACGCCTAACCTGCATCAGAAAAATAATATAAATGATCAGAGACGGCAATTGACCAAGAACCAAGTCAATGGTGCAGTTGTAGAGGTCCAAACCAAGTTGGGGAGAATGAGCATGCATACTAGATGCTGATCCTTCGCCATCACCATCATTATGTTACTTCACACAGGACAATATACGTGGATAGAAGCTGGTTGCCTGTCGCTCTTCTACATCTTGGCCAACTCATTCTTGCCGTTTCTATACTCTTTACAAATCAACATCCTACAGAAAGCAAATTAGGCTCCTATAGGAGGAAACCATACTCCTATCAAACCTAATATACATAATACATTAATGGATTTAGAAGCACATAGTCCCTTGATATGATGATAATTTAGAAGACCAAGAATGGGAGGTCAGGTTCTAGAAGCGTTAAAGACATGAGAGAAAAAATGACAGCATCTAATCAGGCCAAGCAGAAACCCGTACCCTAAAACTATCCACTTAGACGAGAATTAGCCAATGGTTATGCTTTCATTGCTCGATAGGAAACGGAAATATTATATTACTGACAGTACTAAAATGCAAACGAATGGGAAGTTCACAACCAAGGTAAAGAAGAGATTATAAAATGGCAGTCCAAGTAACTTTAATATTTTTAAATTCGAAGAATATGGGGTGGGGTGCTTTAACCTCCAACCTCTTGGGCAAAGTATTTTTATGTTAGTCTGAAAATCAGAATCAGTGTATCCCGTGAGGATCAAATCTTTAGGTCTATACAAGGCTCGTTTTCAGGCATATAGTCCCTCGTTCTCCTTAGATATTTGAGGATATTTTTTACAGCGGTCCAATGACTGTGTCCTGGATTGGATTGGAACCTGCTGACGATTCCAACTGCAAAACATATGTCAGGGCTTGTACACAACATAATATACATCAAACTCTCAACTGTAGATGCATATGGAATTCTGTTCATCTCCTCAACTTCATGAGGTATCTTAGGACATTGTTCCTTTGACAAATGAATTTCATGCTTAAAAGGCAATAAACCTTTCTTGGAATTTTACATATTATACCTTGTCAATATAAGATGCCCGAGATAATGCCAATATTCTATTCTTTCAGTTCCGAAAGATCTGTATTCCTAGAACATACTGTGCATCACCTAAATCTTTCATTTAGAATTGTGTTGCTAACCATCTCTTTACATCAGCAAGAAAACTTGTCTCATTCCCAATGAGCAAGATATCATCAACAAATAGAACTAAGAATGCTAGAGTTTTGTTGACTATCTTCTTGTATACACAAGAATTGTCAACGTTCTGTTCAAAGCCATAAGATTTGATCGCAGTGTCAAATGTTATATTCCAAGATATGGACGCTTGTTTCAATCCATAAATGGATTGATTAAGCTTAGAGACTTTCTATTCCTGTTCTTTTTCGATGAACCCTTTTGGTTGAGACATAAAAATACTTTCATCAGGATAGTCATTCAGAAAATTTGTCTTGACATCCATTTGCCATATCTCATAGTCATAATATGTGGCAATGGCAAGACGTATTCTTATTGATTTGATCATAGCAACAAGAGAAAAAGTTTCTTCATAATCAACTCCTTCTCTTTGGGTAAAACCCTTTACCATGAGTCTGGCTTTATAAGTTTGTACCTTGCCACTTTGGTCTCGTTTTTTCTTGTAGATCATTTACAACATAGGTGTAACACCATGTGGTTGATCTACAATTTCCCAGATAGAGTTGAAGTACATAGAATCCATTTCATTGTCCATGGCTTTTGTCCATTGTTCCGTGTCGACATCTTCAATTGCTTTCTTAAAGGTTAATGGATCCTCTGAACCATCTTCTTGTATGATGTTTTTAGTTTCCGTTAAACCCATTTCAGGTTATTGAATAACCCTCCCACTACGATGAGGCATCCCCAACTCTTGGGATGGACGTGACGGGACAACAACCGTTGTTGATGGACCAGCTTGATCAACAACTCTTGTTGATCTTTCTATAGTATCTTTAGACAGTTCTTGCAATATTGGTTTACTGTGAGGTAGATGATTTTTAATATGATCATATTCCAAGAATGTTGCATTTGTCTATACAAACACTTTATCTTGTTGGAGATCATAAAAGTATCCTCCTTTTGTTTCTATGGGGTATTCTACAAATAGGCATAATTCCAATTTCTTAGGATTCTATACCAACACGTGTGCTGGACAACCCCAGATACAGAAATGACGTAAACTTGCTTTGCATCCTTTTCACAATTCATATGGTGTTTCTGAAATACTTTTGGATGGAACAACGTTCGGAATATAAACTGCAGCCTGTACTACATACCCCAAAAAGGATTGAGGTAATTGAGCATAACTGATCATAGACCGAACCATGTCCAACAAGGTTCGATTTCTCCTTTCTGCAACACCGTTTTGTTGTGGTGTTCCAACTACTGTGAGTTGTGATTGAATTCCATAATCTACTAGATAGTTCTGGAATTGCGAATCCATATACTCATCATCTCGATCAGATCGAAGTGTTTTAATTTTTTTACTTAACTGATTTTCAGTCTCATCCTTAAATTCTTTGAACTTTTCAAGAGTTTCAAACTTGTGACTTATTAAGTAAATATAGTCATATCGAGAGTAATCATCAATAAAACTAACGAAGTACTGATATCCTCCTCGAGCTTTAACATTCATCGGACCACATAGGTCTGAATGTATAAGTTCAAGAGGTACTTTGGCACGAAGACCTTTGTCAGATAAAGATCTTTTCGTCATTTTTTCCTCAAGACACGATTCACATGGAGGTAAGGAACTGTTTTCTAACTGATTTAGATAACCGTTTTTACCAATCTCTCAATCCTGTTGAGATTAATATGACCAAGCCTGAGGTGCTAAAGATAGGTGTTAGAAGAAATTTTCCGCTTTTTATTATGAGTCTCAGCCATTTTAAACATCTTTATATTTAAAATGACTCTTGCTTCAGTTGGTTGTAATATGTATAAGTTATTTTCAAGTCTAGCAGAACAAATATGAACACCTCTTGAATAAACAAACACTTCATTACATTCAAAAGATACATTGTATATATTCTCTAATAGACAGGAAATGGAGATCAGATTTCTTTTCATCTTTAGTATAAAGAACACATTCTTGAGCAAGATAAAAGAATTTCCAAAAAACAACTTCGCATCTCCCACTGCTTCAGCAGAAATGAGTTCACCTATTCCTACCTTGAAAGTCATCTCAAATACAGAAAGTCTTCTCCAAGAACTAGTTTCCTGTAGAAAAATATAAACATGATTAGCGGCACCTGAATCAAATATCCAGGTAAGGTGAGAATTTTCCACTATACATGTTTCAACAACCAGTAAATCAGATTTACCTTGTTTAGCCTTTTCTACTTTCTTTTCAGCCAGATATTTTTGAGTTTCGTTTCCAATGCCCAACTTCTCCACAATGGAAACATTTTCCCTTGGGAATTTTATTTTTGTTTTTCTTTGCAGTGGCTTTCTTTTTCCGTTTTCCTTTCTTCTTCATTTGTACGGTTTTATCCTTAAAAGAAGAAGGACCAGCTTTCTTATCATCAGTGGGTATCGTACCTAATGTTGACCCCTTATAAAACTTTTTCGGTTTCAAAACAACGTTTATTTCTTTTTCCTTCAATTTCTTCATTGGTGGATAAGCTTGCAACTCATTCAATAGCGTCGTCAAATTATAAGTAATTTTGTTCATGACAACATTTTACCTGAACAACAGATAACTCTCAAGAAGATATTCCAGAATCACGCTCACTTGACTTGTCTCGTCTATCATTGCCCCATGAGACTCCGCAATGTTAAAATGAAGCATCATGTCTAGAACGTGTTCTCTTACGTTGGTTCCATCTTTCATGCGAGTTACATAAACATAATTGATGGTTTCATGTCTAACAGAAGATAACAGTTGCCCGAACATCTCCTGTAATGATGCCATAATCTCACTGGCTGTAGGCATAACCTCATGCTTCTTGTTGAGTACATCAGATATACTCGCTAAGATATGGCCTGGGGTTTTTCGTTTGCCCTCACCCACCTATCATAAACATCCCAAACATTTCGTGTAGCCGTTAAACTGGGAACTGGAGGACACTCCTCCGTCAACACAACCCGCAGATCGTCTACAACTAATATCGTATTGATGTTTGACTTCCAATTTGAATAACCCTCTCTATTAAATTTATCAAAAGAAACAATTATATGATTGAGTTCGACATTGCTGAAACATTTTAAACAAACTCTATTAAATATGCATCTAAATCCATTTTTAGCAAAACTTTAATAATGTACCCAATAAATCTTTATTTATTTGCAACGATATTTAATTGATTTAGAACAAATGCTACTATTGGGCAGTCAAGAATTCCTTCACAGAAGCAAGACAATTCTTGACCAAATACTATTTCCAGAATAACTCATATTCCAATAGTTCTTTTGGTTATCGTTTCCGATCAAGATCTTTACTAACAATTATTAATTCTTGTAAGTGTGACCCGTCATTTCCAGATCTTATAGAACGATATGAATATGCCTTTGAGATAGAAGACTATATCCAAGATGGAACTATAAAACCCTATTCATTTTACTGAAGCCTAGGTTTGTTCCGAATCCTATGTTACAACCCTCTGTAGGGATCGCCGCGGTTACCGACTAGCTAGTGCCGCATAAAAACAACAGCAGGCGTAACATAGGAATCTCACGGTTCAAACTAATGGAGGAGACAGTAGGACAATGTTGACACATTTCCTTCACCCACTTACTATGAACCACCTCCCTAATTCACCTTGTTGTTGACCCGTGCAAACACTTTATGTATGGAGCAGTCGAGGTAAAATCGACATGAAGCCGAGCATGGATCTCACAGTGTGAACTTTTAAGGACGTGAGAGCTAATAACTATATATAAAACATATGGTTAATCTCCTACTGAAGTGTTCTAAATCTTTGGGTGTTTTACTTAGGCATGACGACTAATTTCATACAACCTAAGTCTAAGTAGTTTATCCAAGTATAACTCTTATAATTGAATTTAATATACAATATTTAGGTGATAAACAATTTTATTATCTCAAATCGCTCATGCAAGCTCATAAAGTCAGTTAACAACTCTCAATCATTCGGTCATAATCCCAGGTAGGAGGTGTTCCGTAAACCGTCAACTTAAATACCCCCAGTCTTAGACATGTTTATGAATCGATATGAGTTTGTAACCGTATTTTATAAGGTAACAATCTATTTTAATGTTTAAAATTAGTTGTTAACCTAAGTGAGCATGCAACTATTCTTTGTTATGGATTTTAGACGTCTAACCAATTTTATAACAACTTACAAAATTTAGACATACCTAACATCCACAACATTCAACAAATGTTTCTAATATAACCATTATATTAAACATAACCTTAATATGCATACTATATATTATAAATGTTATAACATACTTTCAATGCATGTAACATGCTTCCTACAGTGGGATTTTAAATCGACATGGTATACTATATGCATATACATGATTTATTTAATTATTACATACATATCATGCATAAACAATCAAATACTAACTAATATAGTTTTTGTTTTGGCATAAACAAGCAAACAGATACCTAACCATTACAAACAGCTTCAAAACTGTCTTTGAACCTATCCAAACCAAACCCAAGCTTCTTGAACTGAACTAGATGAGTCTTAACCGGACCAACAAAGTCTGAATCGGACCAGCCAAAAAACCCTTTGAGGTTGAACCGGATTGGAACTTGAGAAAACCGGTCGAACTGGCTGCTCTCAGTCCAACCTCAAAGTCTTGCTAAGGTCGATTGTGTAGCGCTGAAGGCAATCATCTAGTGTCCGCCTTATGTTGAGAAGAGGTACACGATCGCTTAGTGTTTGCTGAAGCTAAACGATCGTGTAGCTCTAGCGTATAGAACATCATCGTGTCGCTTAGCACTTCATCTACACGATCGCTTAGCTCCACATCTAAACGATCGTGTAGCACTTTATCGCGTTGCTTAGCGTGCATCGTTGCTACACGATCGTGTAGTGTCATCGTTTAGCAAATCCAACGTATCATTTAGTTCCCACGTCAAAGCTAAACGATCACGTTGTGCTATCATATAGCATTTGAACGCATCGCTTAGCTCCCGTAGGTACACAATCGTTTAGTATTCAACATCACAAAGACCAGCGCCCTTTGCTATACGATACAACTTTTCTTCACATCGTGTAACGTCTGGAATTAAACGATTGCTTAGCAGTTGAAACTCAACAACGAATTTGAGCAGAAGTTCAAAAAACTGGAACAGCAGCTCGACCTCCTTCACTTATTTCTTCAATTACATCTTAATTTCAACTCTAGTGACTCCAAATAAATTACAGTCTCTTGCTAACACATAAAATCTCATCAAACAAGAGCCAGTTACAAATCTAATTGAGAAATTAAAGAGAATTAAAATGCCAAAACTCAGAAAACCATATCAGTGCATCAATTTCATATATCTCACGAAAAACACGCATCACAATAAAATTAAACTGAAATTGAATGCTTAAAAGATGCTCTGATACCAATTGTTAGAGTTCGATAACATGCAACAGAAGTATCAAGGATCCATAAGCATTCAAATTCACTAATTTTGGCAGAAACTAAAGCATGCTCTTCTAAAAAAGAGGGTTTTAAGTTTATACCTTTGAAGAACTCTTCAAGAATTTGATTGTACAACAACAGTCTTCACCAAAGATCACCGTGAACCACCTCAAGATCTTCCCCACTATCCTCTTGGAGCTTTAGACCAAGTTGTGGGACTGAAGAACAACTTGAAACGATGAAGAACAGGCAGAGGCTCACACCAACTCACTTTGAAGAACACTTTTTTCTCATTGAAATTTTCTCTCAAAATTTATGTGTTATGCATACCTTCAAATCACTCCAAACTTCTTTATTTATTGTAGATGAACATGCAAAGAAGAGAAATGCATGGTTTGCAGCTCATGCTTGGAGTATTAATGATGAGAAGGAAATGGGCTTTGTGTGAGTATGAAAAAGATGATATTGGAAAATCAACATTTTCTACTATAAAGCATGCAATCCGATTTTTTCAATTTTTGTTTTTAAAACCAAATTTGATTTCAAAATTCAATTTTGATTTTAATAACTGAAAAAATCATTTTCTAAAATTAATTTCAAAAAATAATATTAATTAATTTAATATCAAATGTTAAATTAATTTTTGCACAATAATAATTTTCATATATTTAAATCATATTTAAATATATATTCTCTTATTCCGTTTATTTGAACGTTTCAAATTAATTTCTCAAGCTACTCTAAAGCTAACCATTTACGAGCTAGTAGGGGACCTTGCAGACCTACAGATCAAGAGCTCCAATGATTCGAGATTAATCGGCTAAACTCATTAATCTGATCTAACCCCCATTCGTTAACTAATGGGACATTCCACTATAGCCCATAGTTGACTCTCATCACTGTAGATATATTGTGTCCACTTAATAACCATAATCAGTAAGTCAATGCTTCAAAGGTTGTTCGTAATCACAGCTATGTCAAAATTACCGTTTTACCCTTGTGAATACATATTTTCCCTTAAGTTCTTATTGACCCTTTAGTGAACAGTTCATAATCTCTATGAAGCAAATTCTTTCTCTATCATGAGAAGGCAGGGCCTTGATGTTCAAGACCTGAAATCAGTACTTAAGAGAACAACCTATCTACTAACCCTAAAAAGGATAGGAGTGAATTTCATCTTGCAAGGCTATGTCCCTAACTATTCATCCGATCTTATCCCCAAAATGATAAGCTTATTGAGCAGTGTTGTTGGACTACTCTCACCGTTTGCAGATCAAAGGATAATCCCGAACAAACAGGAGTTCATAGCTAGCTCAAAATTAAGATTGAGTTAACCTAGGTTATATGATAAATGAAATAGTCCGTTTTAACAGTAAACGGTCATTATAAACAAAAGTGACTATTTTCGTGGTCCAGTCTATATGCAAACTCATTGTATAGGATGCATCCACTCACATGTCTCAACATGAACGATTTGTGGATCACATTGTTTATAGCACATTATAACTTCTTATAACAACTACAAAGTGGGTTGCATCCAATAGTGTTACCAAGATGAGAAACCCAATTTCATCCGTATACTTATTAGACCATTTAGGCTTTATACTGTCAACTTGATCCTCTTTATGTCACTACATAAAGTTACAGTATTCAGACCATAGCCAAGGATACGTATATTGGATTTTCATAATAAGATGCAAAGTGAACAAGTCATTATTATTGATAAATAGAATGTTTAATATGAACTGCGAGCTCTAGGACATTCTCAACAAATTTAATATAATTATATATGATATAATTACTATAGTGTATTTTATATATTATAATATAATGTTTATTTGAGAGGAAATAAATATTTGAATTATATTCAAATATTAATTATGTGAATTGGAATAATATAGTTAAATTTAGTATAAATGAGATTTATATTAAATACCATACATTAATGAGAGAATGAAACACTATAGGTTATATTGTATTTGATACAATATTAAACTACAGGTTATATGTTATATTTGATATAACATATAATTTAATATATATATATAAATATATTATATGATAAAGTGGTTATCATATAAATACATATTATTTGTTTTATTAAATAAAATTATTTTATTAGTGTAATTTTTTTAAAAATACAATTCCCCCTTTTTTTCTCTCTACTACGTGAATGTGGGGTGCAGATGAGGGGTCATCTTCTTCATCTTCTGTTTTACAGAGACTCAAGAAATACAATCTCTTAGAAAAATTTTCATGTTCAGGTTCTTCCCCTCTTCCTCTCTCAAACTTTATCCCTCTCTTCCAAAATTCCAAAAGCCCACAACTCTTTGGATTCTCATCCTATAGAATACAGTAGGTTCTGATGGGTGGTATCCAGGTTTCGAGTTCGTCGCCATTTTGGAGAAGGAATTACGAGAAGATTAGATCTTCAAGGGTTAATTCATCTTTATCTATTTTCTCTTTTTCTTAGTAAGCATGCTGAAATTAAACTAATGCATAATGTTCCTGTTCAATTCTATAAAATTGGGATTTGGGATTGATCCCCACATCTGCTCAAGGACCTTAACCGATTCCTTCAAGCACACCCCATTGTGTAGACTTAGACTGCTTTCCGATAACAACTTCTCTTTCCAAGCCTGAAGAGAAAACCAAAGACAATCTTCAATTCTCTTTAAAATTTGATTTTGTTGCATGCAGTTTGGGATGACATCTCGAGGTAGTGGCCCAAAGGGCTAATCATCTTAACCCCAAGAAACTTACAAAACTTGGATGCCCTACTTTGACCAATATTTTTGTCACCACAAAAGTTTATTAATCTCGATTAATCAATTGTCCTAACACTCTCATCCTTTTATGGAACCTTTTTGCTTATTCTACATTCCTCGAACGAGACCCTGAAAAAAAAAACGTAAACTGCCACCAATAAAGAAAAGATGAACAACTAAAGGATTACGTTTACCAATCGTAAATCATAGAGGTTAAAAAGAGATTCCTCCCCGTTAAAGGAGAGTCAAGAATGTTGAAAAGTTTTTCATTATTAAACTTTATTTGTGGAATTTAGTTTGACTTTTGGGTTTTGTGACTTTTAGTTTTTTATAACCAATAGTGATTTTTGAGTTATAAGAGTTATGTGTGTTATGAGCATTTTGATGACATTTATAGTTTTAAACCATTGATATTCCTATGGTTATGTTTGTAAACCTATATAAAGGCATGCTTAGTTGAATGGAAAATATATCTCTCATTTTTCATATTTGTCCTCCACGTTTTTTTCTAACATAGTGGTATCAGAGCTAGTAGAAAATATTGAGAGAAAAATAGCCAACGGTGGGATAGGTTCACTTCAACTACCAATGCTTACCAAGCTCAACTATGACAATTGGAGCATCAAGATAAAAGCGTTACTAGGAGCACAAGACGTGTGGGAGATCGTGGAGAACGGTTTCCAAGAGGCAGAAGCTGGAGCCGATCAAGCGCAAAGAGATGCGTTAAAGGAGACAAGAAAAAAGGACAAGAAGGGCCTTTATATCTTGTATCAATCGGTTAACGAAAATACGTTTGAGACCATCGCCAATACGGAGACATCAAAGGCGGCATGGGACAAGCTCCAATCGACTCATAGAGGAGCCGATTGTGTGAAAAGGGTATGGTTGCAAACCTTACGTGGTAAGTTTGAATCTTTACAAATGAAGGAGACGGAGGTGATAGCGGAATCACACAAAAGTAATGGCCGTCGTCAACCAATTGAGACGGAATGATGAAGAAATCACCGATGTTCGTGTCATGGAGAAGGTTCTACGAAGCCTAAATACAAAGTTCGAGATTATCTCCACGGCGATTGAGGAGACACAGGATCTCGAGAACATGACAATTGAACAATTTATAGGCTCGTTACAAGCCTATGAGGAGAAAAGGAAAAGGAGGATGGAAAAAATAGAGACCGTTGAGCAACTTCTTCAACTCAAAATCAATAAGGAGAATAGTCGTGGACATGGAAGAGGTCATGCTTGTCGAGGCCATGGTGGAAGAGGTGAAGCGAGCACCGATGTTTCTCAAAACTCGTCTGAATCCTCAAGAGGAAAAGGAGGTCGAGGTCGTGGAAGACGTGGTGGAAGGTTCGGGAGAGACAAATCTCAGGTAAAATGTTATAATTGTAACACATGCAGACATTATGCGAATGAGCGTTACTTATCTCAAACAGAGTCGATTGATCGAAAGCATCAAGACCAATCAACCGCTAGCACATCAAAAACCCATCAAGGGCAATCCAATTATGCAGAGAAGAATGGAGCCTTATTTATGGTTTCAAAGGGAGAAGAAAAGTGTCAAGATAGTATGTGGTATCTTGACACAAGAGCCTCAAATCACATGTATGGAAAGCCCATCAAGGGCAATCCAATTATGCACCACCAAATGTAAAAACTAACATACGTTCTAGTTACTTTAGTTTATCTGATTTAGCTATCTAATTGACATCACTAAAATCTTCAGGAAAGAACTCCTCTACCACAAATAGTAAGATTAGAGATACCTTTAAAATATCTACATCTTTCAATTGCACCCCAATAAAAATTCATTTAAATTACAGGTATATCTATATAATCCATTCATAGCATATGCAATGTATGGCTTATTGCAGTTAGCAAGATACACTAATGACCAATTATTTTAGAATATTTATGTTGTGAAATTCATTCTCCTATTTTCTTTTTGAACTTCAAATTTGGATAAAAACGTCAAGACTCAAATCAGAAAAGCCAAATTTTTTGAAAAAAAAAAATGTTTTACATAATATGATAGAGTCAACAAAAATTCATTTTACCCGTGGCCCTAACATAATATTAGCAGGACCCAAAATCTTCATATAAAATTTTCATGATAAAAACTATTTGGTTTCAATAATATTTTTCACTTTAGTACCAAAGATAACGATGTCATCAATATGCAAGCATAAAATAACACATGGATTTTTTCACCATTCTAGTGTATACACATTTATTATTCATTAATTACAAAACCATAAGAAATTATGCATTGTTAAAATTTTCATGCTATTATTTAAGGGCCTGTTTTAAACCACAAAAGGAATTAACCAGTTTACACACTTTATTCTCCTGCTTTGTTTTATAAACCACTCACGTTGTTTTATGTAAATTTCTTGTAATTCACCATTTAAGAAAGTTGTCTTAACGTTCATCTGATGAGTTTCTAACTTACGGATAGAAGCAATGAAAATTAAAATTCTAATAGTGGTCATTAGAATGGGAGAGTACCTATAAAAAATCGACACATTCCTTTTTACTAAATCATTTTGGAATTAATCTAGCCTTCAATTTATCTATAGGACCATCAATTTTAAGTTTTTTTCCTAAAAATCCATTTCCACCTACTGACTTTGAAAGAACGTGGAAGTTCAGTCAAAACCCAAGTGGGGTTAGACAATCGATTTCATTTCACTATAAATTGCTTCTTTTAAAAAATGTGAATCAACTCATTTCATTGCTTTGAATATGTTTTGGGTCATTTTCAACTAAATATATGTAAAAGTCATCCCGAAATTTTACTGATATTATTTTTTTTACTTTTTCTTCGTTCTAATTGTTCTAAATTAGTATAAAATTCTTTATTATGGGAACTTTCACCAATTTGTTTATTCAAGTTATTTTTCATAGGAATTTTTCTCTTAAAAAGGTAGCATCATGAAATTCAATTATGGTATTCTTTGTATAACCAGAAATGTAAGAATTTAGAACTAAAAACCTATAAGTAGTATTGTTTAAAGAATATCCAAAAAATATATAGTACATAGTTTTATGTCCTAATTTTCTCTAACAAATGTTAAATTTGGCCGAACACTCCCATACTTTAAATAAATATTAAGTTGAAGATTTTATTTTTTTCATTTTTCTTATGGCTTTTATCAAAATTCTTATAAAGAACTCTATTCAAAGTTAAACTGGCAGAATATAATGCTTCACCCCAAAAATTAGTATGTCAAAAACATTTCATATGGGTGTATAAGGGGAGTAACTTGATGAATTAAGTCATGCATGCTACAAAATTCATTCATCAACAGTACTTTCCATCCCTATCAGATCTACTTACTTTTCTTTTCTAACTACTTCTACCTCAACTTTATAGATTTTAAAAGTAGTAAATACTTCAAATGAAGTTAATAAGTAAACACAATCATCTATAAATATTATAAATTGTCTTTTTCCACCACGAGTTAAGATATTATTACAATCCCAAACATCACTATGAATTAATTCGACCATGGATTGTTTAGCTTGCACACAAACTTTAAATTTACCTTTATTGTTTAAGGTCTATTTAGGGACTAAATCCATATTCATTATTCTTTTTATTGAATTAATTCACATGACCATAATGACCATGTCATATATCAGAACATTCAACATTGACCATAACGTATGAACATGAAAATTCAGAAATATTAGCATTATCACATTGAGTTTAAACAATCCATCTACTAAATAGCATTTACCAATAAAAGCTTCATGTTTACTAATAAAAACTATATTGGACTCAAAAGACAATTTTAAACTTCTGCTCCACTAATAAGAAAACACTAACTAAATTCTTAGAAATTTCTGGAACATGCATAACATTATTTAATAGACATTCTTTACTAGAAGATAACATTAACTGAATTCTCCTTCCCCTATTACGAGGGCCTCATTCCCATTTTCCACCTTTACCGATTTGGTACTTGACTCCAAAGAAAATAATTCTGTTTTAGAATACACATGAATATTCGCATCAATGTCAAACCAACGATCATTTGATTTAAAAACTAATTTAACTCAATATTACTATATAATACCAGTTCGATGAGAGAATGGAATCGGCCTAGCCTATCGTCACCAAATTTGCTTGTGGTTTTGGTGTATTTAGTTTGGAAGTTCTACCTTTATGTTGGTAGCAATCCATTGCCCGATAATTCATCTGGCCACAATCCTAACCAAGAGGAAGACCTAAATTTTCTATTTTTCTTAATGAAATGACTAATTCATTGTAAGAAAAGTCGTTTTTTTTTTTTTTTTTTTTTTCTGTTTTTTTTAAGACACCAATAAGGGAGTAAATTTTTAATGAAGCAAGCCACTAGAACACTCTTCATTTTCAAATCAAAGAAAATCTTTTTAAATTCATGAATTTGGTCGCAGACAGACTTATGATCTACCATTTTGAAATGAAACCATTTTTCCACGGCATGTTTTTTAAAGCTTAATTCTCCAGCCCCATACTTCTTCTCTAGGGCCTCGCATCATTCTATAGAATTTTTATTTGTACACAAAATTTTATAAACATTATCTGACAACACACCACATAAAACATATTTTTCTTCTAGATCATTAACAAATGTAGGTTTAGTTGGCATGCTTGGGATGAGAAGTGTTGTCTTCACTATTTTCTTCCTCGTTTTTCAGTGGTGGTGAGCCAAAATTTCGTCTGTTGCTGCTGACATTTGAAATTTTTTCCATTGAAATTTTCAGGTTTGCAAGAATGATATTTTGACTCAGTAGAGGCCATGACAGTAATCAGAACAAAATTTGTAGATCATCTTCTCTAAGATTGTTAGTAAAGTATTTAATTAAACAGTGAATCAAATTGACAGAAATTTTAAAGTCAAACAATTAACAACTAAAATATTTAATAAGTAATGAAGGGTTTTGAAAAACATTGTGATTTTGGGTTGAGGCGGGAAGACATGTCCCATTTGCAATGAGTAACCACCCTTTTAACAACGTCTGTGTACAATGAACCGACCATACAAATCGTTGGACTTGTAACTTATAAAATCTTTTTTGAATCATATATTAAAATCAAAGATTTTCTGTATCTGTCAAAGTTGTATCTTTCTTATGGAAGGAAAAAGATTATTAAAAGGCCTTAACCACCTCCACGTGGCGTTAAAGTTAATAGAGTTGACATTCAATAAACGGAAGGTATACAAATTCCTGAAGGATATTATTTCCAAAAAGAGGAAAATAGGCCATTACAAGACAATAGCATTGACACAAGGTTGCAATGCAATAATTCCTCCCAAGATGTAGGATCCAGGAAGTTTCATAGTTCCTTATTCCATTGGTGGCATTTACATTAGTCATGCCTTATGCAATCTGGGAGCAAGTATTAACCTCATGCCCTTGTCAATTTTGAAATAGCTAGAAATTGGAGAGCGTTACCATGATTACTCTACAATTAGCAAATCGATCTTTGTTGCATTCAGAAGGGAAGATCGTAGATGTGCTTATCAAGATAGACAATTTCATTTTGCCAGTAGACCTCATCATATTAGATTACGAGGAAAACAATCATTATGGGAAGACCCTTCCTGTCTATAGGAAGAACCCAAATTGACGTGCATAAATGAGAAATTACGATGCAAGTCAATGATCAAAAGTTAAAATTTAACATCCTTAAAGTGATGATCTTCCCCAATGAGGTCAATGCATGCAGGGCAGTTGAGTTGGAAGAAGAATGGCCTTACAGGCTTGAACTTGAAATTGATAAAGAGATTAAATTGGAAGATCAGCAGCGCAGCAGCACCACAGTCGTCTACACGATCAACAGCACACGAACCAATAGCAATCGGGGACGACACCACCACTCGAAGGCCTCGGTATTCTCGGAGTGAGAATCCAAATGGTAGACTTTGATGGAAATGGTAAAGGGAATGAGGAAAAGACGATCGTGTAGTACGAACAAGCAAGTGGGAGATAGTAGAAAACTATCGTAAAGTCGGGTACTTGCCATTTAGAAAAAGGTACACGATCGTGTAGGTTTAGCTAAGTGATCATCTATCAAATAGTAAGCGATCGTTTAGTTCCACTTGGCGCGCTAAGCGATTGTGTAGTAAACGTAAGCAATCGTTTAGTAATCGCAAGCGATCGTTTAGTGCGCAAGTGTGCGATCGTTTAGGAAGACGGGCACTGTCCTATAGACTCTCAACGCTAAGCGATCGTCTAGATTCACACCATGAGCGATTTTTCTTGTGTTCTCTTTCATGTATTGCAAAATGAAAACAATTTTCATTTTATTCTTTAGTTACAAGAACTGAATTCGAACTTCCCACTTTTGCACGATTCTGGAGAATTACTAGGCCAATTATCTCATAACCGCCTAAATAATTAAATAATGAATATAATCATATTATATTCTTAACCTATAGTTTGATATCATATATCTACTATAGTGATTTCCCCTCTACTTGATATAAATCATATTTATATCCAATTTCCATCAAAATAATGTATCTCATACATTTAGTCAATTATATCATATATAATCAAACTTCTTCTTGTCAATTTGAACATTTCAAACTGACCCAAAAACTTATTCTCAACTTTATCCAAGCTACCAAGGGGACCTTATGGACCTATGGCTCAAAGCTCCAGCGGTATGTGAATAGCTGACTAAACTCTTTAGCCACGAGATCCACCATTCGTTAACTGTCACGCATTCAACTAAAGACCAATAACTGAACTCTTCTTACTACAAATATATTTCTGTGTCCATCGGATATAACCAATGATGAGTATGATAACCCTTCACAGAAGCTCGTAAGTACAGTTGGGCCAATTTACCGTTTTTCTCTTGTAGTTACATCTCACTCCTTAAGTACCACTGATTCCTCTAATGAACAATACAACGTAGTCCAACTATGTGTCAACACCTCTCGGATCAAGAGAAGGTGTGTGGCGCCACATTGTTCAAGCCTTCGAATCAACCATTAAGGGAGTTATCTATATACTTGCCTGTACTTGGGAGAAAAAGTGAATTCTATCTTGTGTAACTGAGTTTCCAGCTTCCAAATCAGACGAATCCCAAAAGTAGTAGTATTGAGTCGGCAACCTGGCCACTCACACCCATACAAATCAAAGGACTGCCCTCAATGGCAGGAGTTCCCAACTCACTCAAGATTGAGGTCATGTTACCTATGGTCATCCTAGTGAAGTGAAGTCTCTATCATGAATGGTGTTATATAACGAGATGTTAACACTTCGTGGTCAAGTCTTATACAAACTCTTTGTATAGGATGCCCTCGCTCGCATGTCCCCTACACGAATGATTAGGATCAGACCATCTGTGACAAGTCACAACACTTGTGACCATTCCACAAAGCGGGCCGCATCCGTATCGTTACCAGGATAAGGTTTCCCTCCTATATCCATATACTACAGACCATTTTGGTTATCCATTAAGACATGATCCACTCGTATGTCACCACATACATTCTTAAGTTACATAAAGAAAACCAGAGATTTTAGGTTTATTGGTTTGTGGTAAAGAAAATAAAAACATTCAACTGAGCAAAACCAAAATGCGAAGTAAATATCATATATTATACATCACAAGCATTCGTACAAACTATTTATAAACTACAAGACACAAGACTTTAGGTCATCAACCCCAACATGTACAAGAAAATTACAAGTACAAAACAATAAACTAGGACACAAACACTGTACTATAATACTTCTACTTGCCCTAGTCCAGTCGCGGTCAATCCCATAGACCCATGCTCTGAAGGTGACCCTCAAACACTATAGCCATGAGAGCCTTTGTAAATGAATTAGTAATATTGTGCTCCGAAGCTATCTTCGTGACAATCACATCTCCTCGATGCACAATCTCTCTGATAAGATGGTATTTTTGCTCGATATGTTTATCGTGCTTGTGACTCCTAGGCTCTCTGGAATTCACCACAACACTACTATTATCACAATAAAGGGTGATTGGCCTAGACATGTCTAGAATAACTTCTAGATCATTCAAGAACTTCCAAGCTGCTACATACTCAGCCTCCATAGTGGAGTCAGCGACACACCCTTGCTTAGTGCTTCACCATACTACAGCTCCCCCGTTAAGAGTAAACACTGATCCTGAAGTGGATTTCTGAGAATCCTTATTAGTCTGAAAATCAAAGTTTGTGTATCTAGTAAGGACCAAATCCTTATATCCATACACAAGCATGTAGTCCCTCGTTCTCCGAAGATACTTGACAATGTTCTTGACGGTAGTCTAGTGACTCTGTCTTGGATTAGACTTATATCTACTGACTATCCCTACAATGTAGCAGATGTTAGGTCTAGTACATAACATCGCATACATCAAACTGGCAACGATAGATGCATAGAGGAACTATCTCATTTCCTTAACCTCTTGAGGTTTCTTAGGACATTGCTACTTAGACAAACTAACTCCATGATGAAAAGCCAAAAGGCCCCTCTTGGAGTTCTACATCGAGTATTTGATCAACATCTTGTCAATGTACGATGCATGAGGCAGCGCTAACACTTTGTTCTTTCGATCCTGAAAGATCTAAATTCAAAAAGCAAACTGAGCCTATCCTAAATCTTTCATTTCGAATTGGATCACTAAACTGATGTTAGTAAACCTACATCATTCCCAATGAGTATGATATCGTCTACATATAATACTAGGAAAGCTACTGAACTGTTGATGATTTTCTTGTAGACACAAGGTTTATCGACGTTTTGGTCAAAGCCATAAGACTTGATCGTAGTATCAAACCTTATGTTCCAAGATCAAGATGTTTATTTCAGTCCATAAATGGACCGATTTAGTTTGAAAACCTTTTGCTCCTGACCTTGGGCTATGAATCCCTTAGGTTGCACCATATAAATGGTCTCCTCAAGATTACCATTCAGAAAGGCAGTCTTGACATCCATTTGCCATATCTCATAGTCATAATATGAGGAAATGGATAGAAGGATGTAGATAGAATTAAGCATGGCAACAGGTGAGAAAGTCTCCTCATAGTTGACTCCCTTCACCTAGGTATAACCCTTTGCCATAAGTCTAGCCTTGAAGGTTTGCACTTTCCCATCAGCACCCCATTTTCTCTTGTAGATCCATTTAGTTGATCTATAAGATCCCATACTGAGTTGAAATACCTACATTCCATCTCGAGATCCATGGCTTTGACCCATTCATCTCTGTCAACATCTTCCATTACCTTCTTATAAGACAACGGATCCTCAACCTCACCAATGGCTACCATAGCCAGGATTTCAGTTAAAACCATATAGCGAACAAGTGGGTTCACAACCGTCCCACTACATCAAGATTCCCTCAACTCTTGAGGTAGATTTGACCTACTAGATGAATTTTCATCAACAACTCTTGTTGATGTAGCAGGCACTTCAACAATTCTTGTTGCAGTTTCAGTAGTGTCTTTGAAAAGTTCACTCAATACTATTTTACATTTCGGACTGTGCTCCCTCATATGATCCTCCTCAAGGAAGGTAGCGTTTGTCGACACAAACACATGTTTTTCATTAGGATCATAAAATTAACCCCCTCGTGTCCCTATGGGGTAGCCTACAAATAGGCACAGCCTCAAACGTGGTTCCAGTTTCTTAGGATTAGCCTCAAGCACATTGGCTGGGAAACCAAAAATGCGGAAGTGATGTAAACTAGCTTTACGCCCATTCTATGACGTAAACTTGCAACACTCTTAGAAGGAACACAGTTGAGGATATAGGCTGTAGTCTCTATTGCAAAACCCCAAAACGAGTCTAGTAAGGAAGCATAACTCATCATCGACCGAACCATGTCAAACAAGGTTTTGTTTCTCCTCTCTGATACACAATTCTACTGAGGTGTATCAGGTGCTGAGAGTTGAGAAACGATTCTATGTTCTATCAAATAGTTTTGGAACTCAGAATCCAAGAACTCTCCACCCCGATCAGATCGAAGTGTATTAATCCATTTATCTAATGCATTTTCAACCTCAGCCTTGAAATCTTTAAACTTTTCAAAGGATTCTGACTTATGTTGCATCAAATAAACATACTCATACCTCGAGTAATTATTAGTAAAAGTGATGAAATACTCGTAACCTTCTCTGGCTCGCACATTCATCGGACCACAAAGGTCTGAATATACTAACTCTAGAGACTCTTTGGCTCGATAACCTTTTCCAGTAAAAGGTCTTTTAGTCATCTTGCCTTCAAAGCATGACTCGCACACGGGTAAAGAATTTTCCTCTAACTCGTTTAGAAGTCCATTCTTCACCAATCTTTCAATAATATTGAGATTAACGTGCCTTAATCGAAAGTGCCAAAGTTGGGCATTTTCTTTAGGAGAAAGTTTAAGTTGTTCATTTTGAGTTACGACAAATTTAAACATCTCTATGTTATGGAGGAAATTTTTTACTAACGGTCTTAGCACATAAAAATTATTTTCCAGTATTGCTGAACAAATATCAACACCATCTTTTAGAATAAACACTTTATTCATAGAAAAGTTGAGGATATATTTATATTAAAGCAACACTTTACATAAATTAAGTTCCTTTTTAATTTGGGAACAACATATACATCATGTAAAGTGATAAACTTATTCTGTAAAGTTAACTGGAGGTCATCCACTCACATCATCATGTCACCAGCCTCAAGCTGCCGCCAGGATCTAATCCCCTGAAAAGAAGAACAAACATGATTAGTGGCCCTAGATTTCATGGGCGGGGCTTCGTTGTTCAAGACAAGGCATTAGCGCTTAGGAGAACAACCCATCTGCTAACCCTAAACGGGTAAGAGTAAATTCCATATTGCAAAGATATGTCCCCAACTATCTATTTGGTCTTCTCCCCAAAATGGGAGGTGTATTGAACAATGTTGTTAGACTACACTCACCTATGCAGATCAAAGGATAATCCCGAATAAACAGGAGTTCATAATTAGCTCAGGATTAAGATCGAGTTATCCTAGGTCATTGAGTTTGAGATGGTCAGTTTAGCAGTAAACAGTTTCTATAAAGAAAAGTGACTATTTCGAGGTCCGGCCTTATGCAAACTCATTGCATAGGATGCCCCCACTCACATGTCACTACATGAATGATTTTTAGATCACATCATTTGTATCAGAATACAAAATGGGCCACATCCAATAGTTTCACCAAGATGAGGTACTTAATCTCATCTGTATACTTATAGACCATTTTGGCTTCATACTAAAACATGGTCCACTTTTTATCACCACACAAAGTTAAAGTATTCATGTTATAGTCATGGATTCGTTTATTGGATTCTCATAAAAAGAAGCAATATCAATAATAATATATTGAATAAAAAAACTCAACAACATTTTTATTGATAAATAAAATACATTAACAACATTTACAAACTGCGAGTTTAGGACATTTCCATCATTAAGATTATCAAGACTTATTAAGACTCTATGTATATGCTTGAGGACAAGTATTGTTTTAAATTTGGGGAGTGATAACTTGTAGAAATACAAGTTATTTTGCCTATTTTATCTATAACAAATAGAAGCTCTGAAAATTCGACAACTTGATAAGGAATTCATGAAAATAGTTACATCATGCGATCATACACACACAAAATCTAATATGTCTACAAAAGGTTAAAAATCATACTTCGCTTAGTGCATAAAATCTATCGATGCGATCACATGAGTTATCAACACCAATATATCATCGCATAGTTGGCCAAGTGATCGTTTCAGGTATAAGCTATAACATGACGTGTAGGATGTGGAAGTCAAATAAAATATAAAGGTTTTAGGTGATAAAAAAGCTTCACTGTAGAACCAATGAACTTCTGACACGTAGCATGCGACGCATCAGGGTATAGAATTTAATGCACCTCATTAGCACAATCATTAGTAAGAGAAGAAAAGCTTCATCTAAATGCCTATAAATACAACATGAAATCACCATACAAACAGACGAGGAGAATAGAAAGAAAACTTTGCAAAACTCCACTCTTCTTTCCACCATATGTAAACCTTAAGGGAAAACTTACGAATCACCTCAGGATGCAGAAGAGGAACTCGATTTTTAACACTCCGAGTGAAGCAGTCATTGCTAAACCCAGAGAAAATAAGAAATTATAGACCACAACTTCTTTTGCTATCTCTATTTCCTATCATAGTGTATTTATATTGTATAAACGTTGAAAGACTACTTTCCTTAATATGAACATAAATTCAGTTCATATCCCATCCATCTTTTCTAAAACCATTCATGGGTTATGAAGCATTTAGCTAACATGAACTAAGAAATATTTAAACCATTCGTTGTATTTGTTTTATGCATACTTATTGAAATGCTTGAATAACTCGAGAGATTATTCTAAGTAGATTAAATCTAGGTTTAAAAGGACTAGAGATTTAGAAATTATAAAAACAAGAAGAAAGGTTTTTTAAAAATAAAGAAATATCTTTCACAATATACACTCATCACAAGCATCCTAGGAATAGGATATTGTGGCTATGTACACTGAAAGGTGTAGGTTATAATATCGAGTGCACTACTTAAATGCATGATTAATATATTTTCTTAGGGAATGTGAGTGAATATTCTTCTCGACCCTACCATCTCTCATTTGAATTTCACATTCCATCGCATCCACTACTAAAATAAATCTTAGCATTAGAATAGCATCAAAATCCATCACTTGTTTAGTATTCAAATTGCGTCAAGATTAGAACATTAGTTGTCAATGCATTCACAACAAAGCAATCCCTGAGTTCGACCCTGGACTCGCCAGAAATCTAGTTGAGCTTATACTTGGGTTTAACTATATAAAACAGTGTGTTAGAATCCACATTCATTTCATCGCATGGTATGAATGCACCAACAACCTCTAGAGGTTCTTTGGCTCTTAGACCTTTTACTGTAAAGTTCTTTTAGTCATTTTATCCTTAAGACGTCATTCACACGGAGGTAGAGATTTGCCTTCTAACTGATTTAGATATCCATTCTTTACTAATCTCTCAATCCGACATTTATGTGTCCAAGTCTTAAGTGCCAAAGATAGGCATTAAAAGAAATATTTCTTTTTTTATTCTGAGTTTCAGCTGTTTTAAACATCTCTATATTTAAAATAGCTTTTGCCTCACTTAGTTTTAACACATACAAGTTATTTTCCTGTTTAGCAACATATTTGAACACCTCGTGACCTAATGAACACTTCATTGATATAAAATGTAACGTTGTACATATGTTTTAATAAACAAGAGATTGATATTAAGTTTCTTTTCATATTAAGTATATAATAAACATTTTCTAACAAAATGTAGGCATCTCCAAAAAACAACTTTAGATCTCCCAATGCATAAGTGAAAATGACTTCACCTATTTCCACTTTGAAAGTCAAATCGTTTTCCGTTAGCTGTTTCTAGGAACTAGTTTCCTGAATGAAAGTACAAATATGGTTAGCGGCACCTGAATCTGATATCCAGATCAAATGAGAACTTTTCACTAAACATGTTTGATAACGGGTAGAAATGCACGTTATTATAGTGCTAAGTTATTAAACAATGTTGGATTGCATTGATAAAATATGTTAAATTGCATCCATTAAGCATAAATTCTATAATATTGCAGTCGCATGCATTCAGCACATTAGAACTATTGATTTTTGTATTTTTGTGCAGAATATGCGTTAACGCAATGCAAGATTGCGATCATAGGAAATTATCGGTTGAGCGCAACTTTACCGCAAGACTTTGCGTTGATCATGCTCGTAAACATTCGCCCGAGAAGGATCGCCGTCACTTGGTCAGCACAACATGGTAGATGCATCCAGGTGAAAGGATAGTTAAGAGCGATGGGACAGAAAATTGATGACAGTCGGATCCAGATTATGTTGACAGCCGATAACGGTCATGAAGTACACTCAACTTTATCGGTGACAATCATTCGGCGTGTCAATCAGGAATTAAAGCTGTCCCATCTGTACAACCAGTAGAGAGAAGCCGCCTTTCACCATTGATGCCCTATAAATACCAAGTGCATTCTTTATAAAAGGGGTTGATCAGTTAACAAGTTCACCAGTTGCTTCTGTTCATAGTTTTCTTTTCCATTTTACAGCAGAGCAAGAGATGAGTGGTGGCGCCGGAGATCGCCTAGGGAAACTCAAGAGAGAACCTTAGAGCTTAAAAGTAGAGAGCAGGTCGACTCTCGCGAGAGCAGAAATATCTTTAGATCACGAGTAGAAACAGTGTAAATGCCTGGCAGCAAGAAATTGCTACCAGGCTCTTTAATATACTTGCATTGTTATTTTGTACTTCATCTTCATATCTATTCAATGAAAGTACTATTTCTACATCTGTTCACTCTCTTAATATACATGAGTAGCTAAACTAGTTGAATGGATTAAGAAGAACTAAGCTAACATGACCTAGGAAGTTCATTACTTGCGATTGTCTTGTTTTATGCTGTGCAAAATACGCTTTAGAATTATTCGAGAGAGAATTTAAACAAAGAACCTAATGTCTCGAGAGAGCTAGGTTAGAATCTGGACTCGAAAGAGCAAGATTAGGCTTGCATAAACAAGAGATAGGGACTTAGAGATAAACTCTGTTTGTCAGCTTGCGTCGCATGCATCCTAGGAATGGGAATAATAGTATGTGGTCGCATATTTATGTGAATGTCATGTTTTCATCTCATAAACAGAGATAGAGGTTTATGTGTAAACCCTATAGACTTATCGCATATTTATCGCATGCGTTCTAGCCTTAGAAGCCGTAGCATTCACGCCGAGAGATGGTTTAATATTGTATGCATGTTGCATGAACGCATTCCAGGGAGTGTTAGCTGAATGTTTTCTCAACCCGTTCACCGCATATTCATCATATTTACCGTTACCAACTCTTTTCAAACTCCGCTGCATTCGTTAGTTATTTTTATCAATGCAAACAACAAATCCAACGATTTATTTATTTAACTGGTTACAAGTCCCTGTGTTCGACCCTGGACTTACCAGGAAACTCAGGGGGATTTACACTTGAATTCCGCTGGGAAACTTGAGTGCACAACACAATTCCATCAACGCATCTCATCCATATTTCCACTTTATAAAATAATGCATCAAGTTTTTGGCGTTGTTGCCGGGGACTTCGGCAAAATAGTTGTTAACGGTAATTTCTTTGATTTCTTTGCAGAACTCTCAATCTCTAGCGAACTAAGATCCAGAGATTGAGAGAACATTTCGAAGGAGACTACGAGACAGCCAATAGCAACCACAATCCGATAAAGAAGATATGGCGGAGCAGCCTGGAGGTGGAACACCAAATGATAATAATGTCATGGCAAATCCGATTCTGTTGGCAAACGATCACAATAGACCCATTAGGGACTATGCATCACCAAACCTCTATGATTTCTCTATAGGAATCATGAGGCCTGCCCTTGATGAAACCAGATTCAAGATGAAACCAGTGATGCTGCAGATTATTCAGACTATAGGTCAATTCGGAGGAAGGCGTGGCGAGGACCCGTACACCCACCTCCGAAGTTTTATTGAAATCTGCAACACTTTTGTGTTCCCAAAAGAAGTTCGACTAACGTTGTTCCCATTTTCTCTCTTTGATCAGGCTAGGAAATGGGCTTATTCGCTCGAACCAAGAGAGATTACTTCTTGGGAGCAAGTAGTGGAGAAATTCATGAAAAAGTATTTTCCAACTACTGAGAACGAAAGACGAAGAAAGCTTATCACTAATTTTGAAAAAGATATGGACGAATCGCTCAGCGATGCTTGGGCGAGGTTTAAAAGGTTGGTCTGGGATTGTCCGCATAATGGGCTATCAGACTGTCTTCAAATGGAATTTTTTATCACGGTTTGACTCCTGCTTCACAGACGGTGCCAATGCGGCAGGCGCTGGTGGTCTGCTTGATAAAACTTACGATGAGGCGAAGAATATTTTGGACTGCATCTCTAAGAACCATGAAGACTAGAGAGAGAGCGACCAGAGATTGAGACTTAAAGACTCCGATGCAAATAACGGCGCCATTGTTTCATTACAAAACCAAATGACCGCAATGATGAATTTTATTTAAGGAATGGCAATCAGCAGCCCAACAACACAAAGTGGGCAAATTAACATAATAAGTCAAAACACCGCAAGGTGTGCGACTTGCGGTGATGGGCATGCGATGGAAGATTATCTGCAAAATCCACCGTCTGTATATTTTGTAAAGAATACTCCCTTTTAAAACATTTAGAACCCCAGGTGGAGAAACCACCTTAATTTTGCTTGGAAGAATCAACAACAAAATTTTCAATCTGTGGCATAAAAATAAGGGCCAACAAGATTCTTTCAACGTAACAACGGTCAACAGAGCAACCAAACAAGTAGCTCACAACAACCAATGCAATCTTCTTCTCTAGAGAGCCTATTGAAGCAATATATAGAGAAAAACGAGATAGTGCTTCAAAGTCAGGCTACATCCATCCGCAACCTTAAATTGCAAATAGGCCAGATTGCGAATGAACTGAAGAATCGACCGCAAAGGGTGCTGCCAAGTTATACCGAACTTCCACGCAACCCAGAGGAATCAGGTAAGGAACAATGTCAGGTTGTGACATTGCGCAGTGGGAAGATTATGGAGGGAGAAAAGAAGGATCAGAATAAAACAACTTCCATCGCAACTGAGCCCGAGATTGCGGTAATGCAAGAAGAAGAAAGAGAAAATGAAGCAGTGGAACCTGAGGTTTCGTCGACCTCAAAGTCAAATGAAACGGAAACCGTAAAAGTCCAGTTGCCACCTTTCCCTCAGAGGCTAAGAAAGAAGAAAAACGAAGAGGTACAGTACCAACGCTTTTTATCTATGTTAAAGCAATTACATGTTAATAATTCTTTCAGTGAAGCGATTGAGAAAATGCCTGTCTATACCAAGTTTCTGAAAGACATAGTAACTAAGAAAAGAGACACTAAAAAATTTGCCACGGTGGCATTAACGCAAAGTTCCAAATCTATTATCCCACCGAAGATGAGCGATCCTAGGAGCTTCACTATTCCTTGGTCCATAGGAGGACTCTATATTGGGCAAGCCCTGTGTGACTTGGGGCCAGCATAAATTTGATGTTGCTATCAATCTTTAGACAATTAAATGTGGGGCAACTCGTGTCCACATCAGTGACTCTCCAATTAGCTGACAGATCTCTGGTTCATCTAGAAGGTAAGGTAAAGGATGTGCTGATCATGATTGATAAATTTATTTTGCCAGCTAACTTCATCATTCTAGACTATGAGGCCGACAAAGATGTGCCCATCATTTTGGGACGACCTTTCCTATCAACAGATCGTGCTCAAATTAATGTGCACAAGGGAGAAAGCACTTTGAGCATAAACGGACAGAAGCTCAAATTTAACATAATTCGTGCCATGAAATTCCTGGATGAGGAAGACCTACAAGATTCTGACGATGACCTGAATTTGATTGAAGAAGAAAAGTCTGATGAAGAGTGTGAAGAAGAGGATGTCAACGCATCCGTAGCTGCCTGCAATGTTATCGTAGCAAAAATAAACAAAGAAGAAGGAATGATCGCAACAAGAAGAAAAGCCAAAAGAAGAAAGAAAAACAACACAACCTTTCCTCGTGGAACCACCAACACTTGAACTGAAGACCCTACCAACACATTTGAAATATGCATTTCTGGTGCAGAATGAGAAACTGCTAATGATAATTTCCTCTGCGCTCAACGAAGATCAAGAGAATGCGTTGATGAGCATTGTCAAGAAACATGTGCAAGCAATTGATTGGACGCTCGTTGACCTCAGAGGAATTAGCCCCACGTACTACATGCACCACATTCGTCTTGAGGACGACCACAAAGCAACTATTAAAAATCAACGCAGACTTAACTCTGCGATGAAGGAGGTCATCAAGAAGGAGATTATCAAGTGGCTGGATGCGGGCATTATCTATCCCATTGCAGATAGCACATGGGTCAGCCCCATGCAATGTGTGTCGAAGAAGGGTGGAATGACGGTAGTCCCAAATGAGAACAATGAATTAATACCGCAAAGAACCATCACTGGATGGCGCATATGTATGGACTACCGCGAATTGAATGCGGCTACAAAGAAAGATCACTTCCCTATGCCATTCATCGATCAGATGCTAGACAGATTAGCAGGGAACGATTTTTATTGTTTCTTGGATGGATATGCTGGGTACAATTAAATCATGATAGCTCCTGAAGATCAAAACAAGACCATTTTTACCTGCTCATATGGGACATTCGCTTTTTGCTGCATGTCGTGTGGCCTCTGCAATGTGTCGAGCACGTTCCAGAGGTGTATGATGGAAATCTTTTCAGATTTTCTCGAAGACTCAGTGGAAATATTTATGGATGATTTCTCCATTTATGGGAATACTTATGAAGTCTGCCTAGCCAATTTTGAGAAAATTCTGAAGAGATGTGAAGAGACGAACCTGGTGCTCAACTAGGAAAAATGTCACTTCATGGTGAAAGAGGGTATAGTTTTGGGACACAAAGTCTACCGGGAAGGGTTCGACATGGACAAAGCAAAGATCGAAGCAATTGAAAAACTTCCACCACCAACTAGCGTGAAGGCAAACAGGAAATTTGAGTTTGACAACAATTGCCTGAACGTGTTCAGAGTTTTAAAAAATGCGCTGATTACCGCGCCCGTACTAATTGCACCGAATTGGACAATGCCATTGGAAATCATGTGTGACGCAACCAGGTATGCAATAGGGGCTGCATTAGTGCAAAAGAAGAAAACTATTTTGCACCCCATCACATATGCAAATAAAACTCTAAACCCTGCTCAAATAAATTATACCACCACTGAAAAAGAACTTCTGGCTGTGATTTTTACGTTGGAGAAATTCAGGGCATATCTGTTGGGAACAAAGGTACTCATTCACACTGATCACTCGGCAATCAAATATTTATTGACAAAAAAAGACACAAAGCCAAGGTTGATCAGATGAGTTCTCCTCCTTCAAGAATTTGATATCAAGATAATTGATAGGAAGGGGACAAAAAATCAAGTTGTGGATCACTTGTCTAGATTGGAAAACCCCAAGTTGACCACAATGAATCTGAGGTGAGTGCTGTATTTCCGGATGAGCAGCTGTTCCACATAGAAGAATTGCCTTGGTATGCGGACATCATTAATTGTTTGGTTTGTGAACAATTCCCTAAAGATTACACCTATCATCAACAGAAGAAGCTCAAGAATGAATGCAGACACTATTATTGTGATGAGCTGAATCTGTATAAAAGAGGTACAGACTAAATCATTCGATTATGCGTACCAGATGTTGCTCAACAACACATATTGTCATAATGCCATGACTTACCATATGGTGGGCACTTTAGAGGGCAACGTACTACAGCCAAAGTTTTGCAAAGTGGATTCTTTTGGCCTTCATTGTTTAAGGATGTTGCTGACTACGCAATGAAATGTGATCAGTGTCAACGCACAGGCAACATTTCATAGAAGAACGCAATGCCAATGAACACTATCTTGGAACTGAAGCTATTTGATGTATAGGAGATTGATTTTATGGGACCCTTCCCTCCTTCGAACGGTAAGTACTATATTTTATTAATCACCGACTATGTCTCCAAATGCGTAGAGGCAATAGCATGTGTCGCAAGTGATGCGGCGGTAGTCTCCCATTTCTTGAAGAAAAATATTTTCACTCGTTTTAGCACTCCCCGTGCCATCATAAGTTGTGCTAGGATAAAATCGGTCAGAAAAAAATAGCAATGAAGAAAACTTTTGTGCTAGGATAAAATCATTTGACACCCTGAAAGAAAATTTTCTTTTGAAATACATCATGCGATGTTCCGGAATTTAGTAAAGTCTTTTTGAAAGTTAAGCTTACAATCCCTAAGTCTTAGAAATATTTTAGGAAGAGACTTGAATAAAACTTAAGAAATTTATGATATATAGGATTTGAATGAAGTATCCTTGAGAAATCTAGGAAAAGAACTCTGTGGTGTACTTGTTAAAGGAATCTTTAGCTTATGCTTGGGGACAAGCATTGTTTAAATTTGGGGATGTGATAACGGGTAGAAATGCACGTTATCATAGTGCTAAGTTATTAAACAATGTTGGATTGCGTTGATAAAATATGTTAAATTGCGTTCATTAAGCATAAATTCTATAATATTGCAGTCGCATGCGTTCAGCGCATTAGAACTATTGATTTTTCTATTTTTGTGCAGAATATGCGTTAATGCAATGCAAGATTGCGATCATAGGAAATTATCGGTCGAGTGCAACTTTACTGCAAGACTTTGCATTGATCGTGCTCGCAAACTTTTTCCGGAGAAGGATCGCTACAACTTGGTCAGCGCAACATGGTGGGTGCATCCGGGTGAAAGAATAATTAAGAGTGATCATACAGAAAATTGATGACAGTCCGATCCAAATTAAGTTGACAGTCGATAACGGTTACGAAGTATACTCAGCTTTATTGGTGACAATCATTCCGCGCGTCAATCAGGAATTAAAGCTGTCTCATCTGATCAACCGGGAGAGAGAAGCCGCCTTTCACCATTGATACCCTATAAATACGAAGTGCATTCTTCAGAAAAGGGGTTGATCAGTTAACAAGTTCATCAGTTGCTTCTGTTCATAGTTTTCTTTTCCATTTTACGGTGGAGCAAGAGAATAATGGTGGCGCCAGAGATCGCCCAGGGCAACTTGAGAGAGAACCTTATGGGGTAAGAGTAGAAAGCGGGCCGACTCTCGTGAGAGCGGGAATATCTTTAGAGCACGAGTAGAAACAGTGTACACGCCTGGCAGCAAGAAATTGCTACCAGGCTCTTTAATATACTTGCATTGTTATTTTGTACTTCATCTTCATATCTATTCAATGGAAGTTCTATTTCTACATCTGCTCACTCTCTTAATATGCATGAGTAGCTAAACTAGTTGAATGGTTTGAGAAGAACTAAGCTAAAATGACCTAGGAAGTTCATTACATATGATTGTCTTGTTTTATGCTGTGAAAAATACCCTTTAGAGTTACTCGAGAGGGAATCTAAAGAAAGAACCTAATGTCTCGAGAGAGCTAGGTTAGAATCTGGACTCGAAAGAGCAAGATTAGGCTTACATAAACAAGAGATAGGGACTTAGAGATAAGGTTTGTTTGTCAGCTTGCGTCGCATGCATCCTAGGAATGGGAATGATAGTATGTGGTCGCATATTTGTGTGAATGTCATGTTGTCATCACATAAATAGAGATAGAGGTTTATGTGTAAACCCTATAGACTTATCGTATATTTATTGCATGCGTTCTAGCCTTATAAGCCATAGCATTCATGCCGAGAGGTGGTTTACTATTGTATGCATGTTGCATGATCGCAAAGCATGAACACATTCTAGGGAGTGTTAGCCGAAAGTTTTCTCAACCCATTCACCGCATATTCATCATATTTCCCATTACCAACTCTTTTTAAACTCCGTCGCATTCGTTATTTATTTTTATCAATGCAAACAACAAACCCTACGATTTATTTATTTAACTGGTTACCACAAGTCTTCATAAAAATTACCAACGCAACTATTTTCACAAGTCCCTATGTTCGTCCCTGGACTTACCAGGAAACTCAGGTGGATTTATACTTGAATTTCGCTGGAGAAACTTGAGTGCACAACGCAATTCCATCAACGCATCTCATCCATATTTCCATTTAATAAAACAACGCATCAAGTTTCAATTACTAGTAAATCAAATTTGCCTTGTTTTGCCTCTTCAGCCTTCTTTTCTACAAGGTATTTAGAGTAATTTCTTTTCTAGTGCTCGTCTTCATTGCAATGGTAACATTTACCTTTAGCAACTTTGGACTTGCCTTTCTTTGCATGAGTTTTCTTTTTCCCTTTTCCTTTTTTTTTTCATTTGGATAATCTTATCCTTATACATAGAAGGTCTAGACTTCTTACAAGTGGATTTAGTTCCAGATGACGATCCATTTTGGAATTTTTCTAAGGTCACAATGTTTGTTTCCCCTTCCTTACTCTTATTTTTCATTAGGGATTGGTAACTCTGAAGCTCATTGAGAAGAGTAGTCAGATTATATTCTATTTTATTAATCATAGGATTTGCACGAAATGGTAAGAAATTCTTCGGAAGTGATTCCATGATGAAATTGACTTTGCTCTTTTCATCTATGAAATCTCCGTTTGCTTCCGCTATATTGAAGTGGACCATCAAGTCTAGGACATGTTCTCTAACAAAGATCCCCTCTTTCATTCAGGAATTATAAACGTATTTGAGAGCATCATGTAGAACGGATGTGGAGGGTCGTCCAAACATCACATGTAACGACTCCATGATCTCCTTAGTGGTGACCATGCTCTCATATTTTTAATTAACACATCAGATATGCTAGCTAAGAAATAGGCTGGAGCTTTTTCATTTGCCCTTACCCACTTGGCATATGCATCACAAACATTTTGGCTTGCAAATGAGTTGGAAACTGAAGGATATTCCTCCATTAATACGAATCATCCACAACTAGTATCATATTGATGTTTGATTTCTAATTTGAATAATCTTCACCGTTAAATTTATCGAAAGCTAAAAAGTTGGATAATTGAATTCGACATGCTGAAATATAAGCAAATTATATCAGTAAACTGCGTCTAAATCCAAATTCTTTTTAGAAAAAGTAATAATTTACCCATATTTCATTATTTATTTACAACGATACTTTAGTGAGTCCGAGTAGATGCTCCAAGGGGCAGTCAAATACTCCTTTACTGAAGCAATACATTCTTGACTAAATACTAACTCTAGAATAACTCTTTATTCCTTTAGATATTTAGTTACCGTTTTCAGCTAAGAACTTACCAACACTTAGTAAATTTTGTAAGTGTGATTTTCGATTTTCAGATTTCAGAGAACAGTATCAACAAGCTCCCGAACTAGAAGAAAATGTTGAAGATGAAACTAAGAAACCTTATTCATTTTTTAAGTTTGATTTGTTCCAAATCCTATATTACAACCCTCCGAGGGGATAGTCACTAGAAATGACGAGCTATGTCGCCTTTAAATGACAGCAGACACAAAATAAGAATCGCACGGTTCAAACTAATGGAGGGGTTGCAGGATATGTTGATACATTTTCTTCACCCACTTACTATGGACAAGTTCCCCTATTCACCTTGTTATTGACCCATGCAAACACTTTTTGAATGAAGCAGTCGCAGTAAAAGCGACAAGAAGCCAAACATGGATCTCATGATATGAACTCTTAATGACAAACAATATATCATTTATATTATTAATCTCCAACTGAAGTGTTCTAATTGTTTGGGTATATTCTTTACTTAGTATATTTCGTCTAAAAACAACCTAAACCTATGTGATTTATCCAAGTATAACGTTTATATTTTGGATTTCAACCTACAATGTCTAAGTGATAAACCCTTTTATTACCTCATATCGCTCACGTGTGCTCATAAAATCGGGTAACAATGCTCAACAATTAGCTATAATCCAAGGTAGCAAGTGTTCTGTAAACCATCAACTTAAGTTAGTTTAGTCATAGATAGGATTATAGTCCAGGTGAGTTTGTAACCATAGTTTTACAAGATAATGTCCTATTTTAACGATTAAAATAAGTTGTTATGTGTTATCATAAGTGAGCATGTTTCTTATTTTTGTTATAGATTTAAAATGTCTAGCTCATTTTATAACACATTGTGTGTGAATTAAATGGAAAATGTGGAATTATCGCACTTTTCATCTAATTATTTCTTTTAATATTAATTAGAACAAATTTCAAATTAATTAAAATAAAATTAAAATTAATTTTATACTTGAATTTTATAAATTTAAAAATCAATAAAATTAATTTGAATAAATAATTAATTAAACCATTTAATTAATAAATTAATTTAAGATCAAATATTAAATTAATAAATCACCTAATTCAAATATGTATAACTAAAATATTTAAATAATATTTAATTATTATCAATTTTCCAAAACCGTAACGTTTAATCCAATAACTGAACATTAGTGATAATCCAAAGCCTAATCCGAATATGAACATTTCAAATTCAATCAACACGCTATTCTGATGTTATACCATTTACGAGTTAGTAGAGGGACCTAATGAACCAACAGATCATGAGCTCCAACGATTTGAGATTAATCAGCTAAACTCCATAAACGTACCTAATCGATATTCGTTAACTACCGAGACTCTCCACTATTTCGTGGTCCATTTTCTTTATATTTCAAGTCAACTTAGGATTGAAATTGAGTTACCTTAGGTCATTTACGTTATAAAGAAAATGGACTATTTCGTGGTCCGGTCTTATGCAAACATATTTTGCATAAGATGCCCCCATTCGTATGTCTCTACATGAATGATTTCGAGATCACATCGTTTGTATCAAATATAAAACAGACTGCATCCATAATGTCCACAAGATAAGATGTCCAACCCTATCCTTATACTTATAGATCATTTTGGCTATATACTTATACTCGGTCCACTTTTATGTCTCTACATAATATTTGAGTATTCATGTTATAGCCATGGATTTCTCTTCCCCTAGGTCACGATCATTGCACTCGCCATCGCCGTCATGTGGTTGCTGGAAGGGCCAATCAGTATTTCTCAAAGTGTGGTTTTTGTTCTAAAGACCCATAATTTCCAAGTAAGCCGAATTTGTGATGGTTATTGGTCAATATATTGATTGAATATCGTCTTTGCTACTGCTTGGATTTTTGTCGGCCTCTTATTATTGGAGAAATTTGTTATATATTTAGCTTTAAATTTTGAACTTGGATTTTGGGATGCTGCTGATTTGATCTGTATTTCCATAATTCTTGATATAGTAATTTTATTTTTTTGTAGTTTGATTTCTTAATTGTGAGTGGTGATTAGTACTTGTATGTTTAAATTTTCAGATATATTCAAACAGTCGGTAAATAATTTATGTCTATGCAGGTAATGGATTGAAGATTGCAAGTCAGAAAGATTGAATAAGATCTACTTAAAATAATGTAATTGAACGTGGTCTAGTTTCGGGTTTGTCCATTTCTTCTGCTTTCTTCTTATCTTTCTTGTGATATTTCGATTTCATTTTGTTGTTTCTATTGCCATATCTTCTTTTTTTTTTTTTTTTTTTTTTTTTTTTGCTGAATTCTTCTCCCCCTCTCTACCCCCCTCGTTTTTCAAGGGTGTTTCGAGCTCAATTTGAGGTTTTAATTTTCTGGAATTTACTTCCTGTGCTTTGGTTTCTTCTAATTCTTGCGATCTCGCTATTTCTTGTTTGGATTTTGTTGTTAAAATACTACTGGAGATAGAACCTTTTTATTTCCTTCCATTTTAGTCTTACTTTTGCGTTTATGAAACTTAATTTTTGTAAGGCTATCTTTAAGTTAATGTTTAATTTGTTGCATTACTCCCGAGATCACGAAGGAACAACTGGTTTTTTGTTACTCTTGTTGTTCCTTTTCTTTCCTGTTTGACTATGCAATACATATGAATTGTGGTGTTTAAGTCAGTCTAAACAATTATTCTTTGTTTCTCAATTTATTAATTTTTTTTACCACTCCTGAAAATTTTGCTCTACCTGTAGATTTTTCAGTTCCATCATTTATTTGCTTTAAATAAATCATTTATTTATTTTTCCGTTCCATACATATGAATGGTCTAGTACCAATTCCCTCAATTTTACTTCAATTATTTACTTAAAATGTTTATTTTTGTATGTAAATTCTAATCCCAACTCAAACGAAGTTATTTCACAGGATTTGAAGCTAATTCGAGCCAAACTACACCAAAGAACCAATTAACAAGAAGATCCAAGACAAATTACCACTTTGCCCCTCAAGAGGAACAATTCAACACACTTCAGCAATGCTTGCAGCATCACAACGCTCCCTACAACAATGAGTCTGACGCTAGCTTGACACTTAAAGACAGAATACACCTATTTGCTGCAAATATAGGGCAGAGTTGCAACTCTTCACCCAGTGTCGTAACGCTCTGGATTTTGACCGAACTTTCCACGCGAGCGCGCGTCTTGCACAACCCAGCATCACGACTCAAGCCCAACGCTTTTTGGCTTTGTTTTTACGATTTAGCGTTGCAACGCTAGCCTCAGCATCGCAAAGCTACACCTACAGATGTAAAATCAGTAGTTTCATTTTCAGCGCAAGAGAGATAAACTTCATTTTTCATTACAATTTTAGATTACAATTGATGCCTGGAAAACTCAAGTCCAAGTGGCTAGGTCCTTTTGAAATTACTAATGTTTTCTTTTATGGTGCCGTCGAAATAAAAAGTCTTGAAATAGGAAAAATCTTCAAGGTGAACGGACACAAGCTCAAAATCTACAATGAAAGGCATGTAAACCAAGTCCAGTTGAATTCATGTTTAGCTAATTCCTCATATACTTGACACCTATATTCACCAATATCGAGTAAACGACGCTAAAAATTTGCAACAAGACAAATTTTCTCTTTCTTTCTTTCTTTTCTAATTTTTCATTTTTCTTCTTTCTTTCTTATTTTAGCATTTTTAATAAATAGAATAATTGATTATTTTCTTTTTCTTTTGTAGGTGATTATCTATCTATCTATCTATCTATATATATATATATATATATATATATATATATATATATATATATATAAAGATGCTCATCGTGAAAGAAAAACAAAAGTAAGAAAATTCTCTCTCAAGCAAATAAATGAACAACAAAACCAGGGAAGTTTCTCTCTACATCCCTTCCTTTTTGTTTCTTGAATTCATTTACTTATTTTAAACATTGAGGACAATGTTCCATCTTTAAGTTGCGGGTGGGTAAATATTGCATGTTTTTTGTATTCATTTTGGTATTCTTTGATTAGCTTTAAAAAATAAGCCTCACCAAAAATTTTTGCTTAATAATGATCCATATAGAATCATATATGCATGTTTGAAATGTTTGGAACCCTTGAGCATCTGAGCTCGGGTTAATAGATTGTTGATTACTTAGACTGATTACATAGATTTATGCAACTTTGATCTAACATATCTGAATAAATTTAAGACTCTGATTCATCTTGATAGCGTAATTTTGATTATTTGAAAAACATGTCTATTGAATTCTTTATGCTTCAAAAGACCATTTATGCCTTGAATGCAATAGATTCATGTTTGCTCATTCAAGAATTTTATTCACTTTGTTTTGTGCATCATTTCTTTTACACAATTTCTTGATTCTTATTAATAAAATTTTGATGATACACTCTTTCTAGTAAGGATACAAATAAAATTTTAGACCTTTTAAAATTTTCAAACAAAATTTTGAAACTCATATTTCAAAAGAAACTTTCTTTTCTTTTTAATTTCATAAAAAATCAAATACGTAGTCTTTTAGATTTATTTAGAATCTAAAACTCTTGGAAATGTCATATCTACTTAATTTTATTTGTCACCCCGATAGGACAAATTTTGGTCTAAGAACAACCATCTTGTTTTAGAGGAAAGTTTAGATATAGAGGAATAACAAGGGCCTAGTGTTAAATTAAAAAAAAAAAAAAAAAAAAAAAAAAAAAAAAAAAAAAATTGCTAAAAAAAAAGCAAATTTGCAAAATTAACATAACCTTCACTAATATGTGTGTTTGTGCATGGGCAGAGGTGAAAAGGGCTATCTTCATCGTGTTTCTGCTAGGGCTCACGAGAAAAGAGTGATAAGTTCCCGAGGGTGCGAGTGTGAAAGTTATCCCTCTAAGTAAAAGAAATGCCAATTATATTTTGTGTGCGTGATTATAAAAAGGCACCCTTGTGTTAGTATTGCCTTTCTCAAATGCAAGTTAGGTATATCCTAGACCGATAACCGGGCCAGTGTAGGGCGAAGAGGAACTGAAAGTTGGATGTCTTCTTTCTATTAGTTTTGGCTTTTAAGTAAACTAAAACTAGGTAGTCTTTTCATTTATAATTTTGCAAGAAAAAGACTTTTTCTTTTAAAAAATAAGCTTCAACCTTTTGTTAGCAAAACTTTGAATTTCTAATTAATTAAATTAGAGTGAAAGAACTCTAAATGTAGAGAACCAGTGAGCAGAAGTGGATCATTCCAAACTTCATTGTGAAAAAACATAAACATTTATAATCGATCAGAAACAATTATGCATCAAAGATAAAGTACAACATGCTTCATAAACAAAATACAAAAGATCGAGTACAATACCTTTGAAGAATCATTTCTTCACGTATTTCTCTCGATCTATCACCAACGCGTCCAATAGCACGAACGCAGCGAGCATCTGGAAAATCCTGGATCACTAGCGAATATAACTCGATCATAGACCCTCGAACAGAATTGGACACACCACTCGATTACTTTGGTATTCTCGGTGTGAGAATCCAAGAGTTGTGAGCTCTGTATGGATTTGGATAGAGGGATGGAGGAATAAATGATCGAGTAGACGTTCGAGTATACGACAGAAGGAAGAATTCTATGGTATAGACTTAATTTTCGATCGTGTAGTAAGCGAATAACTATCGTATAGAAAACTCGATGACTTATCGTTTACTCTCTCAACAAGTAATCTAATCACTTGTTTCGTGAAGCCTGGTTCCATGAATAATGAAAACTATTTTCATATTTATCCATCCGTTGCCATAAACCATCTAAAACAACACATTAAGGTTGGTTATCGAAGAAAAAGAAAATTAATTATCTTATAATTAATAATTGTAAATAAATATAATAACTAACTTATCATATTATATTTATAACCTATAGTTTTAATATTGCATCATATGCTACATATAAATCATAGTTCTTTTTCTCTTTTATGGAATTTAATATAAATCATATTTATATTAATTCCTCCAATCAAATCAATTATATTATATATAATTGAACTAATTTATTTATATCATATATAATCAAATTCTCTCTTGTTATTTCGAACATTTCAAACTAACCCAAAAATTGATTCTCAACTTGAATCCATTGAGCTACCAAGGGGACCTTATGGACCTGTAGGTTGAAGCTCCAATGGTACGTGAATAACTAAATAAACTCTTTAATCACGATATTCACCATCCGTTAACTGTCAGACACTCCACTAAAGACCGATAGCTGTAATCTTCGCACTATAGATATATTTATGTGTCCACCAAATATAACCAATCAACAGTACAATGACTTTTCACAAATTGCTCGTAAGTACAACTAGGTCAATTTATTGTTTTGCCCCTATAGTTACATCTAACTCCTTAAGTACTACCGATCCCTCTAATGAACAATATATCATAGTCCCACTATGACTAAACCTTTCTCGGGTCATAAGAAGGTGTGGCGCCACATTGTTCAAGCCCGGAATCAGCCCTTAAGGAAGCAATTTATCTACTTGCCCTTACTTTGGGAAATGAGTGAATTTTGTCTTGTGTAGCTCAGTTTTTAGCTCCCCAATCAGACGAATCCCCAAAGTGGTAGGTTTGAGTTTGAGATTTGGCCACTTGCACCGATGCAAATCAAACGACCACCTTCATAGGCAGGTGTTCACAACTCACTCAAGAATAAGGTCATGTTACATATGATCCGGTCTTATACAAACTTCTTTGTATAGAGCATCACCGCTCGCATGTCTAATACACGAATGATCAGGATTAGACAATTTGTAGCACTTTACAACATTTGTAACACCTACAAAGCGAGCCACACTCGTAGACACCAGGATAAGGTTTCCCTCCTTTATTCATATACTACAGACCATTTAGGTTATCACTTAAAGTACGATCCACTTGTATGTTTCCACATACATGCTTAAGTTACAATAATAACCATGGATCTTTGTTTATTGGTTTGTGGTTAATGCAACTAAAATATCTCATATTTTATAAACTGACGTGAATAAAATATCTCATATTATAAATCACAAAGTGTTTGTTCATACATGTGTTTAAAAACTACAGGACCTTACGATATTTAGAGCATCAACCCCAACAGATAGGTCTTGTAAAGAGCTATCTTATTAGTACGAATTCTCTCAATTTTACTTCAATTATTTGCTTAAAATGTCTATTTTTGTAGGTAAATCCCAATCCTGACTCAAAAAAAGTTAATTCGAAAAGTTTGGAGCTAATTCGAGGCAAAAGACACCAAAGAACCACATAACAATAAGATTTAGGACAACTTACCACATTGCCCCTTAAGAGGAACAATTCAACACACTTCAGTAATGCTTACAGCATCGCAATGCTCCTCACAACACTGAGCCTGACACTAGCTTGACGCTTGAAGACATAATGCACCTATTTGCTTCAAAAACAGGGCAGCGTCGTAATGCTTCACTCAGGGTTGTAACGCTCCAGATTTTGACAAGACTATCCGCGTGCGCGTCTTGTGCAACCACGTGTCAACCAAACGTCATGACTCAAGCCCAATGCTTCTTGACTTTCTTTTATGATTTAATGTTGCAATGCTAGCCTCAGCGTCACGACGCTACACCTGCAGATATAAAATTTATGGTATCATTTTCAGCGAGAGAAAAGAGAGAAAAACTTCATTTTTCAGTCGACAAGAACTTAGAACAAAATTAGAGAGAAAATTATTGAACTTTGTGATTTATATGAGAGATTCTTGTAACTTTTACAATTTCCTAGTGAATTGCTTGATGGAATTCATCATACTTTCAAGAACTTCTTCAAGATTTCTTATCTCCATGGCTAGGTAATTCTTTTTCTTGGGAATTCTCTAGGTTTATTTCTTGAGTTCTTTTTTATATTTTCTTAAATTGTCTTCATACTTGAATGTTCTTGGGCTGATTTTGAATGGAAATTAATGAATGATAATTGACGCGTTAATTCCATTGAATTCTTGTGTGTAATTCTTACTTGGCACTATTACATAATGGTGAGATAGGTTACAAAATTAAATTTTCTTTTGTTAATTAGGACTTTTTCTGAATTTAACTCTTGAAATTCCTAGTTAGAACATTCATTCAATCATTCTTGAATCTTACTCTAATGTGTTTCTTGAATGTCACAATCTTGATAACCCATGTCTTTAAACCAATCTATTAAAAGAACATGATAAATGCTATATGGAAGTGTTTTTTACTTAGATTAAGGCTAATTGATGTGATTCTTGTTAATTAGCTATTTGGGTATTTATATTGGGGATGATGCCCTAAACTCTCGTTGGATCCTGTAGTTTGTATACACAGTTTTGAACAAACGGTTGTGATGTAATAATATTTAATATTTTCTTCACTTATTTCTATGAACATTAGATGTTTTAATTGTTTTACCACAAACCAATAAACTAAGATCTCTGGTTTTCGTTTGTAACTTAAGCATGTATGTGGAGACATATAAATGGATCATGTCTTACGTGATAAGAAAAATGGTCTATAGTATATGGATAAATGAGGGAAACCTTATCTTGGTGACGCTACGGATGCGGCCTGCTTTGTAGAATAGTTACAAGTGTTGTGACTTCCTACAGATGGTTTGATCCTGATCCTTCATGTGGAGACATGCAAGCGGAGGCGTCCTATACAAAGGAGTTTGTATAAGAATAGACTACGATGTGTTATAATCTCGTTATATAACACCGTTCATGACAGAGACTTCACTTTACTAGGATGACCATAGGTAACATGACCTCAATTCTGAGTGAGTTGGGAACTTCTGCCTTTGAGAGGCAGTTCTTTGATTTGCATGGGTGCGAGTGGCCAGATCGCCGATGCAAACCTACCACTTTGGGGATTCTTCGATTTGGGAGCTGAGAACTCAGCTACACAAGATGGAATTCACTTCTTCCCTAAAGCAGGGGTAAGTAGATAGATTGCTCCCTTAAGGGTTGATTCCAGGGCTTGAACGATGTAGCGCCATACACCTTCTCATGGCCCGAGAAGTGTCCACACGTAGTAGGACTATGTTGTATTGTTTATTAGAGGGATCGATGGTACTTAAGAAGTTAGATATAACTACAGGGGAAAAATAGTAAATTGGCCTAGCTGTACTTACGAGCATATATGAAGGGTTATCATACTATTGATTGGTTATATTCGATGGACATAGACATATACTTGTGGTGAGAAGAGTGCAGTTGTCGGTCTTTAGTGGAATGCCTGGCAATTAATGGATGGTGGATCTCGTGGCTAAAGAGTTTAGTCAGCTATTCACGTACCGTTAGATACATTATTTTGAGGAAAATGATATAAATATCATTTTGAAGTGTTCAAATTGACAAGAGAGAGTTTGATTATATATGATATAATGAAACATGTCAATTATGTATGATATGGTTAACATGATGTATGAAATACATTATTTTGAGGAAAATGATATAAATATGATTTATATCTAGTGGAGGAGAAAAGAACTATGGTTAATGTATTACATATGATGTGATATTAAACCATAGGTTATAAATATAATAAGATTATATTTATTTTTTAATTTGACAATTATGGGATAATTGTTGCCCGACTTTTTCTCCGTAACCGAATGATAGTGGGAGGTTCCATTCAGTTTTCATAACTGAAGGATAAAACGAAAATTGTTTTCATTTTGTAACAGATCAGACATTCGCTCATGAGTGGTATATACTACCTATTGCATAGCAAACCGAGAGCATACACGATAGCTCAAAGTTTTTAAACGATCGTATACACATGCGCATTCTTCTAAATGATCGCATAGGATTTACTAAACGATCGTTTAGCTCTTTCTAAATGATTGTGCGCCCGAGCGTCTTACTAAACATTCATCTATACGATCGCACCCCTTTTACTAAACGATTGTGTACCTCTATCTAAACGATCAAGCATCGTCTATATGATAGACAACCGACTTCTCCCACTTGCTTGGTCGTGGTATACGATTTTCTTTTCCTCATTCCTTCTACAAAATCCAATAGAGCCCAAACGTCCTAGATTCTCACACCTAGAATACCGAGGGTTCCAAGTGGTGGTGTCTTCCTTGCTATCGTATTGGTGAGGAATCTACTTGTGGGTGGACGATTTGGTGGACGATTGCTTGGACGATCTCAGCGAGAGTGAGAGGTGCAGTCCGTGTGACGAGAGCAAAATTTTGGTGAAGAAGGGTTCTTCAACTGCTATGTATTTCGTTCTCTATGTTGTTTAAGTTTCATAACATACCTTAATTTGTTGTTAATGCATAACTAGTCTATTTGATTGTGAATGCGGTAATTCTGTCACAATGAGTTTGGAACGATCTTGCTTCCGCTCAGAGGTACTCTTTGATAAAAGTTCATTCACTTTAAGGGTTTTTCCTTATTAGATCGTGGGATGTTGAGTTTTCAAGCAGTTATTCAAGAACAATGATAGGATTAAACCTGGTACAAGAATTTTCAAGCATCTTTTTCTATCCACTTCCTTCTAACAAGAATAGTGAGTTTGTGTTACAATTTACCTTTATCCTCATCTTAGCTCTCTTTTAATCTCTTTCAAACAAACCCCTCCAATTAATATTTTTCTTTAGTTCAAGAACTATTTTTGATCAATTAATAGAGGTTCTCTTAGGATCGACCTCTTACTTACACTTAACTACGTGTTAGTTTTGGTAGTTATTAGAGTCTTATAAATTTTAATTGCTTGGGTAAGATAGAACTAACGACACATATTTTGCACCGATCAATAATAATTTATTTTATTTTATTTATTTATAACTTAATTAATTTAATCAAATGAAATTAATTTTATATTTTGAATTTCACAAATTTCGAATTTTAAATAAATATATTGTTAATTAATTAAACATTTTAATTAATTTAATATGAAATATTAAATTAATAAAACACATAATTCAAACATGAAACACTAGTCATGCAATTAATATTTAAATCATATTTAAATATTTTCCTCCCTCCAAAATTGTTTAATTCGTTAATTAAACATTAATTATGTTGAATATAAAAATCCAAACCCTAAATCGAATTTGAACATTTCAAATTCTCTCAGCACCCTATTCTAAGGTTGAATCCTTTTACGAGCTAGTAGAGGGACCTAATGGACCTACAGATCATCTCCAACGATTTGAGATTAAATGATTAAACTCTTTAAACCGAATTAACAAATATTTGGTAACTATCGAGATATATATTTGTCCACTTGATTTAACCATAATCTGTAAATCGATTCTTCACAAATTGTTCGTATTTACAGCTAGATCAAAATTAGCGTTTTATCCTTATAATATATCTTGCTCCTTAAGTCTCCACCGATCCTCAAATGAACAATTGGTTTATGGTCCTACCAATAAATCGAGCCCCTCTTAGCCATAGAGAAGGCGGGACCCTTTTGTTCATGACCAAAAGTCAGTACTTAAGGAAACAACTATCTGCTAACCCTAAAACGGGTAGGAGTGAATTATGTCTTGCAGGACTATGTCCCCAACTATCTATCTGATCTTACTCCTAAATAAATAGATTAAAAGGATAATCTTGAATAAATAAGATTTCATAATAAGTAAGGATTGAGATCGAGTTACTTTAGGTCATTGAATTGAAATAGTCAGTTTTGGCAGTAAATGATCATTATAAAGAAAAGTTACTATTTCATGGTCCGGTCTTATGCAAATATCTTTTGCATAGGATGCCTCCACTCGCATGTCTCCACATGAACGACTCTGGGATAAAATCGTTTGTATCAATATACAAAGTGGGCCGCATCCATAGTGTCTCTAGGATAAGGTACCCAATTATGTCCATATACTTATAGACCATTTTTGCTATATACCATAAAACTTGGTCCTCTTTTATTTATCTATATAAAGTTCAAATATTCATGTTATAGCCAAGGATTCATTAGTTTATTGGATTTATGAATCTATGATTGCAATTTATATATTCAATAACAACTTTATTGAAATACTTTCAATAACATATTTATTATTGATAGAATATGTTTCAATGTTTACAAACTACGAGTTTTAGGACATGTAACACAACATTAGTGATCTCCTAGATAGATGGTCATTGTGGTCTGACCCCTCAAATTTTGTCAAGACTTTCAATTTGTCCATTAGAATTGATTTGAAATTAAGTATATGTAGAATTTATTTGAAAATATGTATATATTAAAAATTTGTAATGTCTTAGAAGGCAGTTGGAAGTGGATTCCTCTATATTTACTATGTTTTACTATTAAAATAATGTTTCAAGTTTTTTTTTTTTTATTCTTATTATTAGCTGTCGATGGTTTTATTTGTTCTTCTAGCAAACTTAATGGATTTCAATGTATTATGGTAATTTTTTGAGCTGGGATCTCTAATTCTTGGTGGATCCTACTATTTTTTAGAGCATGGGAACATAAATAAAGCATATGCATATGGAAGGTGGAGGGGTTTGTTTTCGTGTCTGCTACATTTTGTTGCAATGGCATTTGGAGGGTGACATTAAATAAAATGGTTGATAGGATTTTCAATTCACATTGATATTTGGTTTTTAACAATTTGGTTGATAGGATTTTTCATGTGTTTTCATTTGTCAAGTATCTTCACATAATTTTGGCTATATGATATAAGGAAGAGTCTTATATTTGATGTCCTAAGCCTAAATATGAAGTCGTTGAGCTATTATTTGAAGACTTGTTCAGTCTTATATTATTATCATTGTCAATATTCATGTATAGAGTTGTACTCTAAAATTAGTTTTTATTTTGTTACTAGGTTTTACTAAAATCCATTGGAGCAATGAAGCTACAAAGCAATTGATTCATTTATAAAACTTTTTGTAGGGTCAGTGGCAAAATTTTGGTTGCAATGTATTTAATTCAAGCTTGTTTGTAGATTGTACTTAGTTAGCTTATTATAAAACCTTTACCAAAGATTATTTAGCCCACCTCTTTGTAAAAACACTATTAACTTTTATCATTGTATATACATATAAAAGTCCTTTATGTTTATGTTTTTTTTGTGTGTTTTAATAGGATAAGAAGTTGATTATAGATACACGCGTGATGACAGAGTTCCAAAAAATAACAAACTATCAAGTCATGTATAATATTGACAATACAAAAGTGTCATAAATATGAAATTTTGTGACAATAAAAATGTATTATGATAGAACATTTGTAGGCATAAAATATTTGTCATGGTCCAAATATTCTTGACAATAAAGTATCGTATTTCATATATTCTTCACAAGAAAAAAAATGTCATTATATATTCATTTTTTGACATCTTATAATTGTCATCAGCACACATAACCTTATAGAATTGAGCCAATTTGGATTCAATCGATGATAATGATAACATATCATAGTAAACTTGATGATGGTAGTTATCAGTAATTGTTCATTGTTTACATTTATTTATTGTCATGAGAAGAACAATTATGACATTTTATAAAACTTGTCATTGATATTCATACTTTTACAGATGATACAATAATTGAAAATAATTGTCACGAATTTAAAATCTGACAGTTTTTAAATGTCATGAAATCTCAATTTTGTTGTAGTGAATCTAGCTTGAGTTTTAAGATTTTTTTTCTACTTATTAATGTACTTGTGAGCATTAAACATCGTTTATATATCTGTATTTGTTGATTTGAATTTTGATTTAATAGATTATTATAATATTTTATGGTCATTGTTGACTGCATGATTACCACTTTAGATACATTGACATACAATAAGTAATATGTAATTGTCTGTTAATTTGCAAGATGCAATAACTTAGGTTAGCTTGTGAATCAACAACGATAAACATTACTTTAATCAACCTAAGATTGAATCAAACGAATATTTAATTGAGCGCTTGAAAATTGAATATTCAACTCGTTTTCTTAGATCTTAATGCAATGAGGACAATTTCGGTTGGCATGCTTTCCATCAATTTACTCGGGACTAATTAGTTAATTAGCATGATTAATTAGCTTTTGATCTAATAAATTTTGTTAAGTACAAATAAATACTCAAATCTAGTATGAGAATTCGATGATGGAATATATTGAATAGAAAATTTTCGCAATAACCCAAGCTAGGTCTTTTTTCATTGATCATCACAACTTCTAATTGCTCTCTTATTTTTATGCATTTTAATTCTTTTTGCAATAATCAATGTCAGAATCCCCTTAGTTACCTCGAGATTGTGGTCAATTAATTGAGAAATTCTTTGTTCCTTGAGTTCGACCCGTGCTACAACTACTGTACTTTTTGGGAGAAACAGTCAATTATTTGGTTATAATTTAGATGATAAATTCCGCCGACCACGTTTATATTTTAATAATTTTAATTTGGATTAAAGGAGGAGATGCATTTGCATACTAATAAAGTAGTCATTGTATTTATATTCCAATAACTTGCAATAAGCCAACACAATTCATAACTATAAATAACAATGACATAAAGAATATGAATTCATTTTGTAGTGAATACAGAACATCAAGTAAAAGTCTTTGAAAATTGAATTATATCATCCCACATATATTGCATTGTTTTGCTACTCTTATAGAAGTCCATTTTGAGATATTGTGATCAAACTCCTTAGCTAAATATAGCTTTCATGATTGGACGTGGTTTGCACTTGGCTACCAATCGTCGAGCTTTGGGCATAGTGATCCCTTCACCTTCACTCATATCAACCAATGAAGAGCCCTCTCTTTCCCACTCAAAGCATTGAATCATCGTCGCCAAAGTCAAGGTAGCCATCCGTTGGGCTATTCCTATTCCAGGACAGGCTCTCCTTCCCAATCCAAATGGTAAAAATTTATATGAGTCAGTTCCAATAGGATTTGTATGTCTTTCAGGCTTAAATTTTGTGGCATTCTCCCATAATTTGGGATCTCTATGAATAGCCCAAGCATTAATCAATACCATTGTGTCACGTGGTACATCGTAGGCTCCAATTTTACAATCTTCGGAAGCGCAATGGGGAACAAGCAAAGGAGCTGCAGGGGTCAATCGAAGTGTTTCGGAAATTATTCCTTGTATATAGTTCAAACTTGGCAAATCGGCTTCAGTTATTAGTCGCTCTTGTCCAATGGCACTGTCTATCTCAACTTTTGCTTTCTCCAATACATTAGGATTATTTAGTAGATGAGAGAGTGCCCATTCTAAGGTTACGGCTGTTGTGTCAATCCCAGCTATAAATATGATCTATCAATTCAATACTCACGTTAAGAAATATGACATTACATGATACAATGTCATACACAAATTAATGGATGAGAGAAAAGAAAAATGTCATAAAAAGGTTGAATTGCATTTTCAAAAGGAAAAACGTGATGTTTTCAAGCTTTTGAATTTTCAAAAAGTGTTATCAGTCGATGACTGTGAATAAAAGTCATTAAATAGGAATGACTAATTTTACTTACAAGGCATGTTTTTATTTACAAAAATAGATTAAAGTTAAAGAAATAAAAGCACAAAGCGAAAACATGTCTCTTCTCCTTTTTTTTTTTTTTAAGAAAATTATTTGGATGTATCTTAAACTGCACTGTTAGGAATACGATAAAAAATCCATACCAGTTAGATAAGGGGATGATCGCGAGTATACAAGTAAAGACAACTATATAGTTATTATCATTTATATACCCATTGGTATGAGCTATTGTGGGTGAATCCAAAAAGTAAAGTCATGAAGGTGTATGCCCAAAGTGGATAATATCGTATCATTGTGGATATCAATTGTCCCTAACTTAGCCATGTCGGTAGAATCTTCGTGTGCCCTACAAAGATGTAGTATAGCCTTGAAAGTAGGTCATAGTGTAATCCATGGTTGAACTCTATCAGATAGGCAGTGTGTTCTAGTGAAGATGAGTTACTCTAGATAAGAGTTATTAAATGAATGGATGCCTATTTGAAGGGAGGATTGTAGGGAATGCGACAAAAGTCCCACATCACTTACATAATGGGTTGATCATAAATATATATAAGTAATGACAACTATCTCCATTGTATGAGACCTTTTGGGATGAACCCAAAAGCAAAGTTACGAGAATTATACCCAAATTGCACAATATCATATAATTATAGAGATAATTCAAGGGTTGATATCCCTGACATGCACAAATCTTTTCGTAGCCTTATTAGTTATCATTACCCAACCAATGTTTGTCATGTGACAAAATTTAAAGAAAAATAAATATATATTTTTAAAGATTTTTTACCATGTAATTAAAAACTACTCTTTTCAAACCTTTCTTTCATTTTTTTTCTTCATTAAAAAAATTTGTGTGTTTTATCCGTCATTAAGAAAACATTAATGAAAATAGTCCTACTTTGACATATGATTTTTTTTTAGAGCTAGTTGCATAAATAGAATTCAAGCCCAAAATAATAAAATATGTAGTATAAAGATAAAATAATTGCATATATAGATCAAAAAATGATAAAATACTAAAATTTTTAACCCATGCCTAGCCACCATTTTGCTCGCTTCTTCCCATTTTTCTCAAATTAAAAACTATCGTTGATAGTAGCTATCAGTGATAGCCAATGATAGCTGCTATCAACTGCTAACGATAGTTGCTATTAGCGATAGCTTTCAATTTGAGAAAAATTAATGCAATCTTGAAATATTAGCTTTTAATTTGCTATCAATTATCAGTAGCTATCATTGATTCACTTTCATCAATTGGAATCAATCTTGAAATATCAATACTTAAAGCTATCAGTGGCTATTAATGATAGATTTATAAATAATGATCAACTTTGAAAGAAGACCAACAACTTTGATTACCACATTAGCTATCACTAATAATCTTTTATCATGATCATCACTGATAGCAGCTATCAATCGCTATCACTGATAGACTTTCATCAATTAGAATCAACCTTGAAATATTAACACTTAAGGCTATCAATGAGAGACTTCTATAACCAGTTATCACCTTTGAAAGAAACTCGATATATAGATATCACCTAAGTTTTATCACCGATATCACAAACATCATTCATATTGTGATTATCAGTGATAGCTTCTTTCACTGATAAGATATTATCAATGATCTCACTGATATCATGCTATCAGTGATAGTTCTCTATCACCGATAACGTGCTATCGAGTAGCTTATATCACCGATAATATGCTATCGGGTAGCTTCTATCACTGGTAACATGCTATCAGTAGTAGTTTCTATCAATCATAGCTACTAGACACCTTTCGCCAATTTCTTATCTTTCCCAAACATTTATAAGTCCCTTTGCTTTTCGATGATAGCTTCTATCACTAATAAACATGCTATTAGTGATAACTACTAGGCATTCCACTTATATTTTAGTTCGAGATTCAACTTTATTAATTAAATTCACTAAGTTGGCTATCAATGATAGATTTTTATAAGCGGCTATTAACTATGAAAATATAAGAGACAGTTGCAAATATAGACATTAGGCCCAAAGTATTAGCAGATATAACATAATGTAAAAAAAAATTGCAAATATAGTGAAATTTAAATAGTCAATCAGTGATAGACCATATTATTGGTAGAAGTCTATCAGTGATAGATCATATCACTGGTAAGAGGTTATCAACTATAGAAGTCTATCGCTGATAGACTTGGGAGTCTATCAACGATAGAGGTTTATTACTGATAGACTTGTCTATATTTGTAATTTTTTTAAATGATGTTATATACTTGGTTATTATTCCTAAAAATGCTACCAATTGCAATTATCCAAAATATAATCAAAGATTAAGTTATCAATGATAGAAAATATTATTGGCATTTACTATTTATATTTATTATTGTTATAAAAATCAAACTTGATGATTGACTTGTTGGTGTTAAGTCACTTATGAATTGAGTACTTTCATGTATTGGGTACCAAACTCAGCCTTATAATTCTTGTGAAAAAAAGGGGAAGAAGAAAAAATTCAAATAAAAGAAAGAAAAAATTTTAAAATAAGAGAAAGAGAAGAATAAAAAATAGAAGAAAGGAAAGCAAATTAAATAGAAAAAAAAAAAGAAGTAAAAACTGGATAAATGAAAGAAAAATTAAAAAAGAAAAAGAAAGAAAAAAAGCAAAAAATCGGAGAAAGAAAAGAAAATAATATAATAAAAAAAGAAAACAGAATAAACAAAAATTGGAGAAAGGAAAGAAAGTAAAAAAAAAAAAAAATGAATAGTAAAAAACAGAAGAAAGAAAATAAATAAAGAAAAGAATAAGCAAAAATCGAATAAAGAAAAGAAAATTAAAAAGAAGGAAATAAAAGGAAGGAAATAAAAGAAAATAAAAAATAAAGGAAAGAGAAAGAAAGGAAAAAAGGAGGAAATGAAAGAAAATAAAAAAAAAATGCAAAAATGGGATAAAAAAATTTTTAAAAAAAGGAAGATGAAAAATTGAGAAACAAAAGAAAATGAAAAAATGAAAAATGGAGGGAATAAGCAAAAATAGAAAAAAAAAAATGTGTACAACAAGATCAGACAAGAAGGGGGTGAAATAAGAAATTAAAAAATAAAAAAATTTACTAATCAACTCATCCATGTTTACAAATATATTAAAGATCTAATATATTTTTAAATTTTTTCTCTTATTCTCCTATGTATTACAAATATCTTTTTTTATTACTTGCCATTTCAAATTTTCAACCAAGAAAAAAAGACAATAAAAGCGTATATGTATAAATATATATAATGAGTTTGATGTGACTTTCATATGTTTTCTTTGCAGGTAATTAATTAGGTGTTGCACAGAAAAAGAATCATTTAAAAACAACAAATTTTTACTAGGTAATTGTATGGACGGGTTTTCTCGGTTTCTGGATAACAAACACTTCGATACCTTTAGAATGTCTAAAGTTAAGTCAAGCAAGGTAAAGGGAAGGGAGATAAGAGAGTGACGAAAATAGAGAGATACATACCTGTATTAGGCCTTTGATAATCTGGTCACTATAATTCTCAGGCTCAGTTTTCTGCAAATGAAGTAAACGATGAATCATAGCATTCCCTTCACCTTTCTCATTTCTTACCCCATCAACTAAGTCTTGGAGAAGTTCATCCATTGTCTTTCCAAGCTTTTTGATCTTCTTCTCCAAGCCACACGGATCAATCCAATTCCATATTGGTATGAAGTCTCCTGGATTTGTTGCCCCACCAACCTCCATAATCTTTGTCACCACCTCTCTAAATTCCCTCGAATTTCCCTTATCCTCTTCACAAGGCTTCTTCCCACCCACCATTCTTATAATAGCATTGTACATCAGATCTAAAAACATACTTTCTGGCTCTACTAGTGCGAATTCTTCCAACGAACTCCCACGTAATCGAACCATCAACCCTTTAACTTCGTCTTCTCGAATTCCCGAGAATAGATTTAGTCGATTCGTCGAGAAAAGCTCGAGGGCGCTAATTCGACGAAGGTTTCGCCAGTGTTCACCATAAGGGGCAACAACCATGGTGGTATGGTTGTATGCCAAGTGCTTTCCAGTGCCCAACAAGGGTCGATTTGCGAGAATGATATCGTTCTTTGTAAGACATTCTTGGACAACAGAAGGGGATGATACAACTACGACGAGTCGTGAACCGAATCGGAGAGAGAAGACATCTCCATACTTTTTGGAGAGATTGTGAAGGATTCTATGGATAGGATGTTTGACAAGATGGAGATGACCAATAATGGGAAGAGAGAAAAGTGGTGTTGGGGGAAGGTTTTGGCGATGAAGTTGAAGAAAAAATCTCAAGGCAAGGAGAGAGAATAGAGAGAGGGAAATGAAAAGGAAGAGAATATCCATAATGGTTTGCCGTTTTGGCTTTGGCTTCTCCTTCTTCATGGTGATGTTTATATAAAGACAACGCTAAAGAGACCCACATTTCGAGTATTGAATGTGAATGCAGACTTTTGGGAGCAACCAAGTTTGATTTGATTTACCACTAACTTGAGAGTAAAGGTATCTAATATGAGATATAATCGAGTTCGCTATTTCCCCATTTTTATAGGTTTGCCATTGACATTTTCACTATTATATATATTATAAAAAAAAATCCATGAAATATAACAATAAGCAACAAAAATGTTATTGATGTGTATATGGTATAAATAATAACAATTAAACTTTTTTAAGAATAGGATAAAATACCTATTTACTAATTTAATTTCTTTAATTATTTTTTTAAAATTACATTAACATCAACATTTTTCAATATTTTCAGATACATTTTAGTAAAATTGAGAACTCGATATTTTAATTTCGTTGATATTGACATTTTAGAACTTGTTCAATGTTAAATTAAGTTTATGTTTTAAAAATTTATGCTATAAAATATCTATTTAAAAAGAAAAAGAATTTGTGACGTTATAAATACTAGATGACATAATAGGTCCAATGGAGGATGAAACAAAGATAATTTTCTAGAAAAAAAAAAATATATATATATATCTTTTAGGAAAGACAAGGATGGTGCAACCAATCAAAAAATGGTTGAAATAATGGAGGATATACTAAAATATCTTTAAGGATGGTGCAACTAATGGAAAGACAAGAAGTATTCATTAGTCACAGATTTCAAGAATGGCCTATTTTGTTTTGGAAAGTACCGATGACTTTTCAGCGATGAAGACTTTCTTTTTTCCTTTTTTTTTTTTTCCTCTTTTGAAAGGGATTGAAAAGTTTATAAGGCTGCAGAATAGTACGAGGAAGAAAATTCCTCAGGTACGTACTTTAATGGCTAAATTACAAAATTTCGTATGATAATGTGTTATAATTTAGTATCTATAATTTTAAAAGTTTAAATTTAAATTTAGTTTTTATGGTTTGAGAAAAAGTTACAAATAATCTTTATGGCTTGATAAATCTAGTACGTACTTAAACACCTTGGAGAACCACATCCCAAAAGCTAATTATTGAAGTAGGGGAGTCAAGCCACTTAAGTAGTATATTGGTCATCTCATTCTAATTAATGTAAAATAAAGGTAACCTATACTATCTTGGTCCCTAACAAAATCTTTATAAATAATCCCTACGGTAAAGATTATTTATAAAGATTTTATCAAACAACAAGGACTAAATTTAATTATAAATTATAAGGACTAAATTTTAATTTTGTCTCAATTATGGAGGTTAAGTTTATAATTAAACCTTCCGAGATATTTTGGAGGATTAAATGTACCGTTCAAAAAAGGGAAAAAATGTAATATATGGTTAAAATATCAAGTACGGATAAAAACAAGGGGTTTTTTTCAAATATTTAAAAATATTTATATTTTGTAGAAAAAAGTTTCTAAAAATACAAATATTTTTGAAACATTTTTATTATAAATGTATAAATATTTTTTTAGATTTTTCTATTTATAAGAATTTGACCAACTTTGAGAATAAAAAATTTGTTCAATAAATTTTAAAATTAGTTTAAGAAAATACTTAAACTACTTCCGTGGGTATTTAACTAATTTTCTTCGAAAAATGCTTGCATGTCGTATCATATTATATATTATCATACTATCTTAATAAGTTCACTATTTGTAGAAAGAGATAAGAGAACTGCGTGAATCGATCTCTAGTTTACTTAGTTTCCTAATATCCTTCTTTGGAGATTATTGATAGAGTTATTGGAATTTCATGTGGGATAGAAATTGGAGAAGTAATGATTCAAGTGCTAACGACACACTATCGGAAACACTCCTAATATCCTTTTCTGGGTACTTTATTCTGGAAATACTATTGAATGCGGCACATTTTATATTTAGTATAAACGATGTGATCCTGAATCGTTCATGTGGAGACATGCGAGTATGGGCGTCCTATGTAAAAAGTTTCTATAAGACCGGACCAAGAAATAAGTCACTCTTATTTATAACGTTGTTTACTGTATAAGATTGACTATTTCAAAGCGATGGCCTAGGTAATTTGACCTTAATTCTGAGCTAACTATGAACTTCTATTTATTCAGAATTATCCTTAGATTTGGATGGGTAAGGGTTGGCCCAATAGCACTGGCTCAATAAACTCCCAATTTCAAGGGTAAGACTAGGTAAATAGCTGGGGACATAGAATGCAAGATGGAATTCACTCTTACCCATTTTTAGGGATAGTATAGAGGTTGTTCCTTTAAGTGCCAACTCCAGTCCTTGAACATAGGGCTCCACCATCTCATTGGCTCGATAGGGACTCGGTTTGATGATTAGATCACAAACCAATTGTTCATTAGAGTACCAATGTGACGTAAAGAGCAAGATGTAATCTCAAGGGTAAAATAACTTTTGACCCAGCCATTATTAGGAACATCCTATGAAGGGTTGACTTAATGATTATGGCTATATCAAGTGGATATAAATATATCTATAGTGAATGGAGTGCAACTACTAGGCCTTAGTGGAGTGACCCGATAGTTAATGAATGCTGATTATTTCGGTTTAAAGAGTTTAGTCGATTAATCTTGATTGTTGGAGCCCATGATCTGTAGGTCCATTAGGTTCCCCTACTAGCTCACAAATGGATTAAACCTTAGAATACAGTGATAAGAAAATTTGAAACGTTCAAACTCAAATCAAAGGAATTGTTAATTATATGTGATGTAATTAAACGTTTAACTATTGAACTAAACAAAAAGTAGGATAGTTGAAAAATATTTAAATGTGATTTAAATATTAATTACATGAATGGGGATTCATGTATTAGGAATTGATGGTTTGATAATATGATATTTGATACCAATTTTTTTATTAATTAAATAGTTTAATTAGTATTTAAAATTAATTTTATTAAAATTAATTATTAGAATTTCAATAACTGAAAGTGAGGATTCTAATAATTAATTTTATATATGAAAGTGAGGATTCTAAGCCAAAATCAATTGAAAAATATTGACGTATGTGAGAGTTTCTGAACGTAACTTAGATGGCCAAACAGGACGCAAACAATCAGCAGAAATAAAACGAAAGCAGTAAAGAACAATAAGATATATAGTGGTTCGACCAGTTTGGTCTACATCCACTTTGAGAACCAACTTGAATTAATTTATTAATGAGCAATAACCAAGCAGAACTGATCCCCCATCATTTTCCTGAAAGTCAACCAAGAAATCCCGATTTGGAGTCATGTGAAACGTGCACCCTGAATCCATGATCCAAGCATTCTGAATGACCCTACTGGACACCATCAAAACCTCTGCTGAATCATACCCATCAGAAATATTTGCTATACTAGAATCCCCTGTATGCTTGCTACTTGATGCTTCCTTGCTCTTATTCAAAGGGTAATTTTTTCTAAAGTATCCTTCTTTATGACATAGGAAACACTTTTTGCTTTTTCCCTTTGATTTCGACCTGGATCTCGACTCTTTTCCTTTTCTATTCTTTTTCTCATTTTTGCCTCTGGTCATGAGTAACTCTCCATCTTTGCATTCCTTTTTAATCTCGAGATTTCTCGTTCTCAAGGCATCCAACACTATATCCATGGACAATGAATCCCGTAATTTTAAGTATCCACTGATACCGAGAGATCCGCACACAACGTTGCCTCTGTCTAATGAGAACAACCCGCTGCAAAACAGCCCAAAACAGTGTGCTACCCGCCTCTGACCGGCGAACCATGCGTAGACCCGCGCCTCTCTCTCACTGCCGCCGGAACCAGCCTCCACGGCGAAACCAAACCGCTGCCTATGCCACAAACTGATCTGCAAAGCAGCTGCTACGATCGGCGACCTTGCGTGGACACCCACGCTGAACCCGCGGACATATGCCCACCGATCGATCATGATCGACTTCCACCGGTTGCCACTTTTTTTTCAGTCTCGGCAACTACCCAATTTTTGCCTCAGACACTTGCAGCTTACGATTTTCCCAGGCGGCTCCCTTTTGTTTTCAGTTCAGCAGCTGCCCTGCTCTCCCAAAGAGAGTTACACAAAAATACTGCCCTATTTTTTAAGAAGAAGAGATAATTGCAAAAATGCCACTGCTCAATAATTACGATAATGCCATTGAACTTTTAAATTTCCAAAAACCCAATAAAAAACTTGTTATTTTCTACCACGTAGAAAAGATTGGCTTCAGTCGAAATAAGCAATTAAAGTAAAAAAAAAAAAAAAAAAAAACTCTGTTAAAATGTCAAGTTTTCGGACCAATAATTCGAACACTAGAGGGTGTAAAACCCGTGGGATAAAAATGGGTATTTGTGACAAAAAACAATGAAAATAAGGAGGTCACAAGATATAAAGCAAGACTAGTTGCACAAGGTTTTTCACAAAGACCTCGTATTGATTATGAGGAGAAATATTCTCAAGTGGTGGATATAACTACACTGAGATATTTAATTGGTCTGACCGTGTATGAAAGTCTTGACATGTACCTTATGGATGTGTTGTTAACTACCGATACACTCCACTATAGCTCAATAGTTGCACTCTCTACACTATAGATATATTTGTGTTCAATTGATTTAACCATAATCAGTAAGTCGATCTTTCCACTACTGGAAAAAAAAGGCCTATGATAGCTTAAAAAAATGCTATAATAGGTCTTTTATAGCATTTTCAGCAAAGTCATAACAACCCAAGCTATTAAAAATATGTAGCTTTTTATTGTGTTTTTAAAATGCTAAAAAAAATTCGACCTATTATTCTATTTAGTAACATGCTATAAAATATTTGACTTTTTATAGCATTTTATAAACAACAGTTGATCTTTGCAACATTTAAGATAACATTTTAAAAAAAGCTATAAAAATATTTGTATAGCCAAAATTTGAGGTTATTGTTTGTTTATTATAACATTTATTTACAATATAACTATTTCTTTAATGAAAGCTTTAATGAGCCTTGAATGTTAAAAAAATTTGGTCCATAGCTTTTATAATTTTTTATAGCCCTTTAGGAACCTTTTATAGTTTCTCAATTATGTTGATGATACTATTATTGTGTGTCATACCTTGCTACACATTAAAAATGAAAAAAAAAATTATAATCTACATAATCAAAATGTTCATATCTAAATAAGCATTCATATAAGATTCATATTATCAAGAAAAAAGAGATATATATTAATTAGTATCATACATTTGACAATGAACAAAACATAAACTTTATAAATTACAAAATATTTATATAAAAATTCCAATCAATCCAAATTAGTTGCATTTGTCGTCTAGATATCACATGCATTGATAGTTCTTTAACAGCCTACAAAAAGTCATTATGTAATAAAAGATTAAGTAAAATTATTGAAACAAATAATGAAAATAATATATAGATATACGGACAAATTCAAACTTTATACTTCCAATTTCATCTTGGATGTGTGTCTTAGGATGGTAGAAGAAAATAAAGATGGAAGAAACAAAAAACTTATTGATATCTATACACAAAATTCGTAAAGTAACTTCCAACCAATTTCAAGTACACAATATCTATCTAAGCAAATCATATAGTCACAAAGATAACTCTCCTAAACTTTTTCACCCTCAACAACATGGTAGATTCCTTGAAGTTATTTTAACCAAATATACATTCTATAATCAAGAGATCACAAAAGTGTCACAAAGTTAAGATTTTACTTTCCATTATCTCAATAGTAAAAAGATGATAAAACAAAATCAATGACACCATTCTAGCTCTAATATTCACACCTAAACATCCTTCAATTTAAAATTACCAGACAACTAAATTGAACTACTTTTGTACAACTAGTGAAAGCTAATATCTATGCAATGAAAAAAGAAATATGAAACCAAGCATGAAAGATGAAAATCAAACGTTTAATTGCATTCTAGAAACCAGCTTTACATATATACTAAACCATAAAGGAAAATGTATATTAAACCACCATTTTACTCGAGAAAACTCTATACAGTCAATATCCTCAAAGAGGTATAAAGAAATGCATACCAATTAGAAGCAAAGTGTAGGATACAAATTAGTTATTGAGGAAAAGAAAAGGTGAACCAAGTAAATTGAACATTTGAAATAAACCTTACAAGCTACTTGTAATCTACTCATTTATTACATCATCTCACGATGACTAAACTGCCGAAAATGACAGACTGAAAATCCCACGCACATTAAACATTCAAAGAGAAAGTATAGAATAAATGCTTCTTGATGCTTACTTTAAGTATAAAATTAAATCAAGAAAAAAATTAAAAGATCATCATCATCCACATTCAATATCAATAACAAACTTTCAATTTGAGTTAATCATAGGAAAATTTTAACATGTACTCTGCTAAAATGACTAAGTTCAACATGGTTAAGAAACATATAAAGTAAAAAGTTAAATGTTACCCACCTCACAGTATTCCTCCAAAAGCCAAGGAAACCCATAACCATTTGAAAACATGAAGCCACAATGAGAGCCCCTTGAATTTGTTACATGGTTTGGATGAATATCTGGAAGTATAAACAACGAGTAAATTCCAAAATGGTTTCAGATTCCTTCCGAGCATTAGAACCAATAGAATTAGGAGAAAAGTAACAAATGAATATCTTGAGATTCTGTCAAGGAAGTATATCTCTTAGCCAAAACCATGAACTCACAACCACAATTGACAATCTAGTCCCAAACAAAGACTGAAATAATGTGTTCAGGAATGTAAAAAATCCACAAATTCTTCAACATGCATTGATTATGAAAACAAAAAACAAAGTTCACAAATCCAATTTTTCCTTTCGTTTTGTTTTCTTTGTTAACATCTCTTCCATTATTTTCTTTCATTCTCTTTCTTTGTGAAGTGTGGGTGTCCTAGTTGGGATATAACTGGTCCATTTTTATTTGAATTCGGAAACATACAGAGTCCACCACAAAAATTTCGGGCTTTACACAATAAAGCCCTTTAATGTTGCTTTAATGAATTTTTCAACCGACGTTAAAGCCCTTTAATGTCGGTTGCAACTGAAGCCCAAGAATCAATTGAAGCCCTTTAAACCGACATTGAAACCCATAATTTGTCCGTTTTATCAATTATTGTCTTTTTTTTAAAATTCCGTTGTCGAATCCATTTTTTTCGGTCAAAAAGTTAAAAACGACATTATATGTCTTGTGTTGGGTCAGGAAATGTCCGTCAATTTTTTTTTTTTATTAAAAAGTATAAAAAATTTTGCATCACAAGCCATCAATATTTTTCTTCCACCTATGAATTTATCCACAAACAAGAATTAATATTTCCAATCCATTACATATACTCATCAAATATGAAATAAATACACTAATCACCAACATTTGTATAACAATAACAGACTTTCATAGAATACTTACACCGGGCCATCATTTCTCTTATTCACAAATATCAATTAATACTAATTCCAGGAATACTTAACACCAAATACCCCATAAACACAAAAATATTATACATAAATCTTCCAATAAATAGTTCATGGTTAGATAAGTTTGCATTCATTCTAAGCTAGCATTTACATTCTATTGAGACAAAAAATAAGAATTACATCCTTACACAAATCGGCCAACAAAACTTGCCCATTGGGTTCAAATTACGTCAATCTCTTCTTGGATGTATGCATTTTTTTGTATTCAACTACAAAGAGGAAAAAAAAAATAAATCCAACATAAGTTTACATCCATTTATTAAATTACAACTAGTAAATAAAAATTAAATAATTTCCGTACGAGGCTAATAATGGGAGTAGTAGGATTATACACTATTTCGTGTATATACTTTTGCACATAGTACCCGCATCCTACAAAATCTAATTGACGGGGGCACTGCATGTAAAGAAGTTGAAAACAATTATTCTTATATTCGATTGAACATAAATTGTTAAAAAATGAATGCAAATTTACCTTTACAGGTTTCCATTTTGGAGAAGACAATGGTGTTGGAGATCGTGCTTTTGCCATGTTTTCAATCCACTAAATAGTTTGAAAACATTAGTTAAACATAAATACTTCAATTAAGAGCTAAAAAAGTTCGATTACACTTACATATTTATAACTCTATAAAAATCCTCTTGAACCTTACTTTGAAGAAAGTCCAAAACATAAACACAATTTTCTTGTAGATTGATTACAACCAATATCCAACGATAACTATAATAAGCAACAATTTTGAAATATTAGTATGTGTATAATGCACATTAAAAATAACTTAAGAACTTGTATTTACTTACCCTGTATTATATGGAATAAGGACTAACTGGTCTAAATTAACCAATTTTAGTTGATTAACTAAATTTTTGGATCGAATATCTTGAGACTTCATGTGTGGTGATATTCTTGCTTCATCAATTATAAAAAAACTTTTTCGTAATATCATGACCACATTCATCCCAAAGATACCTAAACAAAGTAAAAGTTATTATTTAAACGTGAAACAAAGTATACATGAGTGAATCTAGATCAGTAATACTTACGCAATGTATGTCAAAATACACATTTAGCCTATTTCAATCATATTGCAATATTGGATCAAATCATCGCGGCCTAAATAAATAAATTTGTCTCTTCCAAATATATGCTCGTCCAAATTGATATGGATCATGTCTACATCGTTCATGTTATGCATGGCATGTCCGTTCAAGAGTTTGATGGTACCATTTGCGTTAGTATATTTGGAGGACTGGCCGAAACTCTTATTTGTTGAATGGTCCTACCATAACCAAAGTTACCATAACTAGGAAAAATAATAAATAACCAAACTCATATACTGAAAAAGAGGCATACTTTTTTCTCGTCAACCATAACTACAAGTTCACGAGGCCATGTTACAAAGTTGCCCATTGCTTGATTTAAGGACTCTATTTTACCCTTCACAGGAATTGGTATAGGCAAATCTTCTCCCATGACAATGTCAATCAGAACTTTAACAGTTAAGCATGACACATCATCATCAAATACTGTGGCTACTGCAACAATATTATCTATAGTTCCTATAGCCAAGTGGCATGGTGTCCTCTTAATAAATTTAAAAGAACTAATGTCATGCATGGTTAAGCACATACAATATGATTAAAATTTAAAAGTCACAACAAATAAATTACCTCCAAGTCTTCTTTAGGCATCTTCGCAGTATCTTCTTGTTCAGATGCATTTAGTGCAACACTTCCAACAGATGATTTGGACTCATGAGGTTGTCTGTTGTGAGTTCTTTCTCTTGACACTTTACCATGTTGAACATCTTTTTCACTAGAGCATCCTTCAATTTCTTGGCTCATTGAGGACTTTGGTTTTACTAATTTGAAATATTGGGAATGCAAAACAAAATCACCCATTCCTCTAACACGTTTCCAATGTTCCTCTGTACTCAATGCTTTGGTCAAAACATCTTTACCTTCATAGACTTCAACCAATTTATCCTGTAAAACATATTACAATTTTCACACAATATATATATCATCACAAGTTTCAGACATTATATATATATATGTCATCTTTAAACTTTGCACAATATAAACTTACAATTCGATTGGCACATTCTCGAGTAGCTTCATCAAAGTATTCATTATTTTTTCCTTTTCTTGCTTATTTCCATAAAGTTGCCTAATAAGAAGGATCATTCGATAGGTTCTACATGAACATACATATTTAATTAGCATAAACATATTAGAATAAAAGATTTAATTTAATTCGAAAAATTTACTAATTCTTGGGCAAGATTCGCATAACCTTTCCGAGAAATGTGATGATTATATACACATTTCGCACGTCTTTCTTTTTTAAGACGACTGATTTCCTGTACAACAAATCTATATGAAGTTACCTATCAAAATAATAATTATATTGACATTTAATTTAGAAGTAATGTTGTGAGCTCAAATAAAGTATTTACGAAAATTTCCTGAATGCAAGGCAAATTTTTAATGTCTTCTTCCGTCATAAAGAGCCACCTATCATAATTGGAAACATATGCAATGTTGTTATTTTATTCATATAACGCCAAGTGGAAAATAGAACATAATGGAGGAGAAAAGAACTTTTGCTCTTTGATATTTTCGTCTTCACTCAGATTCTTTAGTCTTCCCTGCATTGTTCTGTAAACATAATTATGAAACTGAGCTCATCATTTGTGATTCAAAATATAGGAATTAATAACCAATCAAGTACGCAATGAACATCCACCTATTGGACACAAGATCCACTGTCAAATTATGACTGTTATCTAGTATAGGTTCCAGATAGAGTCAAAAATTAAAATAGCAATTTTGAGGAATTAAACTTGCATTTACATTAAAAAGCAGGTGGACAAGAAACTTTGCCATGAGTTATTTTTGAAGAAATAACTAAAGGATAGAAATTAAGGGTTTTTTGGACAAGAAAGTAAGAGAGAACCTAAAGTAGCGGACCTTTTTGACATTGAGGATAATGCCTAAGTAATCATTGTTCTTGAACACCGAGAAAAGGCAGTCGTCGTCAGCATTGAGGATGGTCTTGAGGCTGTTGCAGTAGGATTCTTTCATCTTGGTTGTTGGTGTTGTCATTGGAGATGAAGGCGATGCAGGCAGGCATGTTGAGGGGAAAGGGAGAAGTGTGAAAATCGACACCAAGAGGAACTAAGTGTGAAAATCGACAGCAAAAGATGACCATAGTGAATAGTGTGAGAAAAAATTTGCCCATGGCCATTTCCGAGGAAAAAGGGAGAAAATGTGGAAAGGAGAAAAAATAAGTGGGAAAATGGGGAAAAAGAGGAGGCAGGAGGGAGAAAGGCTTCATCCAAAATTAGGAAAAGTGGATTTTAAGATTTCAAAGAGAGGGAAACCTAAATTTCAACTAGCGCCTATTTTCCCTATACTTTCAATAGCGATTTTGAAAAGTGCTATAAGTATTTTGTTGGAGTGTTCACAAGTTGTTCGTATTTATAATTAGGTCAAAATTACCGTTTTACCCCTATAATATATATTGCTCTTTAAGTCTCTATAGATGCTCAAATGGACAATTGGTTTATGGTCCTACCAATAAACCGAGCTCCTCCCAGCCATATAGAGGGCAGGGCCCTTTGTTCAAGACCAAGAGTCAGTACTTAAGAGAACAACCTATCTGCTAACTCTAAAACGGGTAGGAGTGAATTCTGTCTTGCAAGACTATGTCTCCAACTATTTATTCGATCTTACTCCTAAAATGAGAGGCTTATTGAGCGGCGATGTTGAGCCACTCTCACCCATGGAGATTAAAAGATAATCCTAAATAAACAAGAGTTCATAGTTAGTTCAGGATTGAGATCGAGATACTTTAGGTTATCGAATTGAAATAGTCGGTTTTGATAGTAAATGATAATTATAAAGAAAAGTGACTATTTCGTGGTTCGGCCTTATGCAAACATCTTTTGCATAGGATGCTTCCACTCGCATGTCTCCACATGAACGACTTTGAGATCATCACATTGTTTGTATCAATATACAAAGTAGACCGCATCCATAGTGTCCCCAAGATAACGTACCCAATCCTATCCACATACTTATAGACCATTTCTGCTATATACTATAAAACTTGATCCACTTTTATGTCTCTACATAAAGCTTAAGTTTTCATGTTATAGCCAAGGGTTCATTAGTTTATTGGATTTATGAATCTATGATTGCAATTTATATATTCAATAACAACTTTATTGAAATACTTTCAATAACATATTTATTGTTGATAGAATATGTTTTAATGTTTATAAACGGCGAGTTTTAGGACATATAACTGATAGTGAAAATTAGGAGGTCAATTTTACTCGACAATCAAAATCCATGGACGCGGTATGCGATGCATGTTCCTGAGATATGCGTTGGACTATTGTAACCTCCTCCTTGAAGAGAATGTTTGATCAACCCGTGTTTTGGACTACTTCTCAATAATGAACGATGATTAGTTTGTTTCACTTATGCATTTAAGTTTGTAGTACATTTGGTACCTCAAAAAAAGGTCATATTTTAATCATGCAATCATGAGTTAGTTATTTTGTCTTACTTTTTTTTGTAACTAAAAAGAGAGAGGTTTATGTATGAAACACATGAATTGCATCCGAAAGTATATATTTTTTTCTTTTTTTGGCCATGTTAATCAAGGTATATCTCAAAATGATAAAAAATTGGTGGTTAGTCTTTAATATAAATTACAATCAAAATAATTTTGTATTAATTGGTGGAACATATAGTCTTAATTATATTTTCAAAATATGATATTTCATATTCATAATTATTAGTATTATAAAATATGGTAGTAGAAAAAGTTACACATGGTCTAAAATAATCTGCATTCAAATTACAGAATGTTTTAATACAAACTATAATAACCTGCACTCCAAACACACACTATTATAAGACAAAATACAATACTCTACACACTAAACACATACTATTATGAACCAGACTATAATAGTTTGTACCCCAAACACAAATTATAAAAATAGACAGTTTATTATAACTTACAGACTATAATAACCTACTCTGCGCCTCAAACGCCCTCTTAGGGTTTCATAATGCTTTATAATACCTTTGAAGATCTCTTCAAATCAACAACACCTCGCTCGTTTTTCCTCTTCAATGGCTTGTAGACTACCATTAGATCTTTCTTATTATTCTCTTGGACCTTGGATTGGAAGGTGGATTCCAAAATGAGGCTAAATCAAGAGAATTGGACAAATTTTCTGGTTTCAAGTATGAAGAAGAATCATTCTCCTTCTTCAAATTTTAGCATGCAGCCTAAATTTCTTAGCAAAATGAATTGGTTTTGTTCATTCTTTAGCATGCAATATGATTGCATGAAGGCGTGACACCAAACCACAATTTGGTGAGTGGAATGGAAGGTGTATTACTTCCATTATTTAAATTGAATTCAAAATTCAATTTTTAAATTTTGAAATCAAAATTTGAAAATTAAAAAGAAATTATAATTTTATATAAAATATAATTCAGTAACTAATATTATATAAAATTAACTCATTCTTAAACAAACATTAATTCCATAATTAATTTTGTATAAAATTAATTCTTAATAATTAAATTAATTTAATATCAAATATTAAATTAACTAAACACCAATTTTTCCGTCATGAATCCATATTCATTTAATTAATATTTAAATCATATTTAAATATTCCAATTCTTCAATTTCATTTCATTTGATAATTGAATGTTTTAATTATATCATATATAATTAAAAATTCTCGTAATTCGAATTTGAACGTTTCAAATTCTCTCATCACACATTTCTAAGGTTTAGTCCATTTGTGAGCTTGTAAGGGGACCTAATGAACCTACAGATCATGAGCTCCAACGATTAGAGATTAATTGGTTAAAAATATTTTAACCGAATTAATCAGCATTCGTTAGTTAGTGTCACTCCACTAAAGCCCAGTAGTTGCACTCAACTCACTGTATATATATATTTCTATCCCCTTGTTGATCCTTCATAGGTTGTTCGTATTAATAATTAGTTCAATATTACTGTTTTATCCCTGTAATACATGTTGCTCCTTAAATCTCCATTGATTCACTAATGAACAATTGGTTTATGGTCCTACCTATAAACCGAGTCCGTTAGAGAGGGTAGGGCCCTTTGTTCAAGACTAGAAAACAGTACTTAAGAGAACAACCTATCTGCTATCCCTAAAGCGGATAGGAGCGAATTCCATCTTGTAAAACTATATCCCTAGTTATCTACTCGGTCTTACCCCTAAAATGAGAGGCTTATTGAGTGGCGTTGTTGAGCTACTCTCACCCATGCAGATTAAAAGATAATCCCAAACAAACAAAAATTCATAGTTAGCTCAAGATTCAGATCGAGTTAGCTTAGGTCATCAGATTGAAATAGTCAGTTTTAACAGTAAACGGTCATTATAAAGAAAAGTGACTATTTCATGGTCTAGGCTTGTGCAACTATTGGGATTGATGCCCTAAAATCTCGTTGGATCTTGTAGTTTGTAAACACTATATCGAACAAACGTATGATATAATAATATATGATATTTTTCTTCACTCTTGTCTATGGAACATTGGATGTTTTAATTGCTTTACCACAAACCAATAAACTAAGATCCCTGGTGTTCGTTGTAACTTAAGCATGTATGTGGAGATATATAGGTCGATCATGCCTTAAGTGATAACCAAAATGGTCTGTAGTATATGGGTATAGTAGGGAAACCTTATCCTGGTAACGCTACGGATGCGGCCCGCTTTGTAGAATAGTTACAAGTGTTATGACTTGTTACAGATGGTCTGATCCTGATCATTCATGTGGAGACATGTGAGCGGGAGCGTCCTATACAATGGAGTTTGTATAAGACTGGACCATGAAGTGTTATAGTCTCGTTAAATAACATCGTTCATGAAAAAAACTTCACTTCACTAAGATGACCATAGGTAACATGACCTCAATCCTTAGTGAGTTGGGAACTCTTGTCTTTAGGGATTCGTCTGATTTGGGAGCTGGAAACTCAACTACACATGGAATTCACTCCTTCTCCGAAGAAGGGGTAAGTAGATAGATTGCTCCCTTAAGGGCTGATTCTGGGGCTTGAATGATATGGTGCCATACACCTTTTCATGGCTTGAGAGGTGTCCACACATAGTAGGACTATGTTGTATTGTTCATTAAAGGGATCAGTGGTACTTTAGGAGTTAGATGTAATTACAGGGGCAATACGGTAAATTGACCCAATTGTACTTACGAGCATCAGTGAAGGGTTATCGTATTGTTGATTGGTTATATCCAATAGACACATAAATATTTTTGTGGTGAGAATAGTGCAGTTTTCGATTTTTAGTGGAATGCCTGAGAGTTAACGGATGGTGGGTCTCGTGGCTAAAGAGTTTAGTCAGCTATTCAAGTACCATTAGAGCTTTGAGCCATAGGTCTATAAGGTCCCCTTGGTAGCTCAATGGATTCAAGTTGAGAATCAGTTTTTGGGTCAGATTGAAGCGTTCAAATTGACAAGAGGGAGTTCGATTATATATGATACGATTGAACTAGTCAATTATATATGATATAGTTGACATGATGTATGAGATACATTAATTGGAGGAAAAGGATATAAATATGATTTATATCTAGTGGAGGAGAAAATGACTATGGTTCATATGTTGCATATGATGTGATATTAAACCATATGTTATAAATATAATATGATTATATTTATTTTTTAATTAAACAATTATAAGATAATTGTTGGCGATTTTTTCTCCGTAACCGAATGAGATAGTGGGAGTTTGCAATCAGTTTTCATAAGTGAAGGATAAAATGAAAATGGCTTTCATTTTGCATATAAATCGGTTAATCGCTTCACGTTGAGTACATTGCCCATATTCTAGTAAACGAAAGTCTACATAATAGCTGAAGTGATTCTGAACAATTGTGTACACGTGCGTTTTTCCTAAACGATCACGGAGCATTTACTAAACGATCACGTGCGTGGAGCGATATTACTAAACGATCGTCTAAACGATCATCCCCAGTTTACTACACGATCGTGCACCTTTTACTAAACGATCAACCAGTAGTTTATGTGATAGACTTCAAATATCTCCCACTTGATTGTGAATGCAGTATTTCTTTCACAATGAATTTGAAACGATCTTGCTTTCACTCAGAAGTACTATTTGATAAGAGTTCCTTCAATTGGTATCAGAGTCAGGTTCTAATATTCTAAATTAATTGATGCAAAGAATAACATATACTTTCTCGATGGGTAAAGTATGTCTACACTCCTTTAATTGTTAAATAGTTTGATAGATGTGGATTAATGGAGTTTTCTGGGATGAAGCCTCTGATTATTTAATTCTTTTACATTTGAAGTTAATTGTAAAGGCCCATGTGTTTTGGGCAGATTAACTTGCTATCAAGTTTGTAAACTCAAAGTGTTTGAGTCTATGTGAGTCATTCATGATGAGGCTTCAAGGCAAGAAGTTGTTGTTCTTCGAGGATGAAGACGACCAAGCGTTGGTTGGGTCGTGTAAACAATGGGGTAAAGGATCGTTAAGTATTGGATACTCAGGAGCATGTTGACGCGTGCACACTAGAAGATCGTGTAGCTCAGGAAGCTTCATCGTTTAGTTCTTGACTACACGATTGTAGAGTAATTTTGTTACTTGTCACTTGTTGTACAATCGTCTAAACGATCGTGCTTCATAGCAACATCGTCGTCTAAATGATCGTTTAGACTTGCGGGTTTAACTCTGGTGCCAATCGAGTACCTCATGCTTCATCGCATTGTAAATGGTACTCGATCGTGGATACCCGACCAATTTACTAAACGATCAGAGGGAGCTTCGCTTAGGCGGTTCAAGACCCGGTTCGCCTGTGAACCGATTTGCTCGATGGAGAAATGTAATAGATAGATTTTTATTTCAGTTTTGAGGCGGTTCATCCCGGTCCATTAATCTTTTGTGAATGTATATAGGATGTATGTTTGATTATATGTCATATGATATGCCATATAGTTGAAATCCCACCTTAGGTTATATATTGGTCATGCATCATCTCTTTATTGTAAGTGTTATAATTTAGGGAAGCATGATTTAAATTACATAAGAGCATGCTCATGCATCATATAATATAAGAGTTATATTTATGCATACATTAAACATAGACATGAATCATCTTTATATTATAAGTGTTATAGTATAAGGGTGTATGGAAGCATGTTTTCTTGGTTCATTACAAGTGTATAAAAGTTATATACAGTAATGAATGGAAATTGCATGAAGCATGACACATAGGTTAAAATTTATCAGAGTTATAAATACCTAGTTATGCATGGCAATGTGTATGGTTTTAGTTGTTTCATAAGGACATTAGAACTAAAATCTATAAGAAAGGCATGCATGCGAACTTAGGCTTGAATCATGGTTTTAAAAGTGTTTTAAAACTTGGTAGAGATAGACCTAAGATCACGGTTCTAATAAGATTAGCAACCTAAGGTTTAATCTTTTAATCAGTTTAATAGGATTAAATTGACTAATAAAAGATTAAATGTCTAACAAATCTATCTATAAGCGACCTTTTTGTCTAAGGCGGGTTTTGTCTAGGCTGGGTTATTTAAGAGGACAGAAATGAAACATCCCTACCTGGGAACTTACCTGGAAAGGTGAATTAGATAAATTTGATGCATGCATGAAAATTTGAGGACAGTTCGTTAAAGAGTTTAATGTGACTACTTGAACTTGTTTAATTTCAAAGACAAGTGTTGTTTTTGAGCAAACTAAATTGAAATAGATAAAATCTGTAGCTGGATGGTCTAAGTTAATGAACCCCTAAGTAGAACATTTAGTGGGAGATACTTCGGGTATCTGATACTTCATTTAAGCCTCTTCGCGTTTCTCCCTTTATGCTCAAATTATGAGATCTATCCTCGGCCTCATGGTACCATAGGAGTGTTCCTCTAAAGGATGGTGTTTGGGTAGGTCAATATCAAGGTGGATGGAGAGAATATTCATAGTAAGTGGGAGCGGGACGTGCGACAGCATATCCCACGGTCTCTCTCGTTAGGTTGGATAAAGTTTCTGTGCATTGCCTCGAGGTACCCTGGGAGTGTCCCACTATACAATGGCAGTTTTGCACGTTTCTTTATTTGATCTCCTATATAGGATAAGGTCGCTTTAGTCTCTTATCCTAATATGCTTTTTCCTTATGGTGGGCGTATTAGGGTGAGACTCTAGGGCCGAAAACGAGGTTATACTTACGTAGAATTGTTAAGGGTTAACAAATCTGGACTAAACGAATGGTGACTGATAGGTGAAATTACAAGAGTTGTTTATGCCTAATGGTTGAGAGTGTCTCGTCCCAGTGAAGAGCATCTGATCACTCCACCGGTGATGTTTTTCCTGCCTCACTGGGGCATCATTACGAAATAGAAGTCTTTTCACTTTTACTTGAAAACTATTTTGCTAAAACTAAAATTGGTATTAAAATGTGGTATTGTATAGACTTAATAAGTTTGTTCGTTTTTCAGCAACATAATTATGGCCATCATCACATTAGCTTTACTTAGTTCTGATAAATTGATTGACGAAAACTACGCTAGATGGAAACACACGATCACAACAATATTAATCATCGATGATCGTCGGTTCGTGCTTACGGAGGAGTGTCCTTCTATTCCACCTCCTAACGCCGCTCAAAATATTTAGGAGGCTTATGAACACTAGACACAGGTGAACGAGAAGGCTCGAGCCTATATCTTGGCCATTTTTAACGACGTTTTCACTAAGAAGCATGAGCCTATGGTCTCAGCGCATGAGATCATGGAGTCCCTACGGGAAATATTCAGACAACCATCTGAACAGCTCAAACACGAAGCTCTCAAATGCATCTTCAACTCCAAAATGGAGGAAGGCACCTCCGTTCGAGAACATGTGTTTAATATGATGGTCCACTTCAATGTGGTAGAGATAAATGAGTCTCGGATCGAGGAGGACAACCAGGTTAGCATTTTCCTGCCTTCGTTGTCGGATAGCTTACTGCACTTTGTCAGCAATGCGATTCTGAACAACATGGACTATACCCTTACAACTTTCCTCAACGAGTTGCAGACTTTCCAGTCCTTGCTGAAAAGTAAGAAGAATAAGGGAGGTGAGGCAAATGTTGCTTCATCATCAAAGATATTCCATAGAGGTTCAACCTCAGGGACTAAGTCTGCACCTTCTACTTCTAACACTACTAAGTGGAAGAAGAGGAAGGGTGCTAAGGGAAAGAGGAAGGCACCAGCTAACCCACAACCTATCACTCAATGGGGTAGGTGTCTAACACCGGTTGATAAAGGAAAGTGTTTCCACTTCAACTAGGATGAGCACTAGAAGTGGAATTGTCCTCGCTGGTTAAAGGAGAAGAAGGTGGCCAAGCCTAAGGCAAAAGAAGGTAAATATGATTTACTAGTTTTGGAAACTTGTTTAGTGGAGAATGATGATTCTGCCTGGATTATTGACTCTAGGGCCACTAACATAGATCCTGACGGCAGCTAGAGGTTGGTGAGATGACGATGTAAGTAGGCATCGGGCACGTCATCTTAGCTGTGGCAGTGGGAGGAGTCCAGTTGATTTTACAGAAGAATTTTCTCATTTTAGATAATTTTTATGTAGTTCGTGAGTTGAAAAGGAACTTAATTTCTGTAAAGTCTAATACAGTGTAAATATACTATAAATTTTCAATTGAATAAAGTGTTTATTCATAAAGATAGTAGATCTTGTGGAATGCTTGGCAGTTAACGAATGGTGGATCTTGTGGCTAAAGACTTTAGTCAGTTATTCATGTACCGTTGGAGCTTCGAGGTATAGGTCTATAAGATCCCCTTAGTAGTTCAATGGATTCAAGTTAAGAATCAGTTTTTGGGTCTGTTTGAAGCGTTCAAATTGACAAGAGGAAGTTCGATTATATATGATATGATTGAACTGGTCAATTATATATGATATAGTTGACATGATGTATGAGATACATTAATTGGAGGAAAATGATATAAATATGATTTATATCTAGTGGTGGAGAAAATGACTATGGTTCATATGTTGCATATGATGTGATATTAAACCATATGTTATAAATATAATATGATTATATTTATTTTTTAATTAAACAATTATAAGATAATTGTTGTCGGCTTTTTCTCCGTAACCGAATGAGATAGTGGGAGGTTCCAATAAACTTTCGTAACTGAAGGATAAAATGAAAATGGTTTTTATTTTGCATATAGATCGGTTAATCGCTTCACGTTGAGTACACTACCCATCGTCTAGTAAATGAGAGCCTACACGATAGCTCAAGTGTTTTTAAACGATCGTGTACATGTGCGCTTTTCTTAAATGATCACAGAGCATTTGCTAAACGATCGCGCGCGCAGAGCGATATTACTAAACGATCAGCCCCAGTTTACTACATGATCGTGCACCTTTTACTAAACGATCAAGCAGTAGTCTATACGATAGACTTCAGATATCGCCCACTTACTTGGTCGTGGTAAACGATCGTTCCTTCCTCCTTTCCTCTACCAAATCCAACAGACCCCACACCTCCTGGATTCTCACTCCAAGAATACCGAGGTTTCCGAATGGTTGTGTCCTCCATTGTTGCTTGTTCGTGAGAAGTCCGTTCGGTGGTAGACAACATCGAGATTTGGTGGATGATATGCTTGACGATCTCAGCGACAACGATTTGCTGGATTGATGAGAATGAGAGTTCAAAGAAGAAGAGTTCTTCAACTAGTATATATCTTGCTCCTTTGTTGTTTAATTTATCAAAGAATGTCGTAATTTGTTGTTAATTGCATAACTTGTATGTTGTGAATGCGGTATTTCTGTCACAATGAATTTAGAACGATCTTGCTTCCGCTTAGAGGTACTCTTTGATAAGAGTTCTTTCACAAACATATTTTGCATAGGATGTCCCCACTCACATGTCTCCACATGAACAATTTTGGGATCACATCGTTTGTATAAAATATAAAGCGGGCCGCATCCATAATGTCCCACGATTAGGTACCCAACCCGATCCTTACACTTATAGACCATTTTGGCTATATACTTAAATATGATCCTCTTTTATGTCTATATATAAAGTTCAAGTATTCATGTTAGAGCCAGGGGTTCGTTAGTTTATTGGATTTAGGCTATTACTAATGCAATTTACACATTCAATAACAATTTCATTAAATAAATCTCAATAATAGCTTTATTAAAATTAGAATATGTTTAATGTCTATAAACTACGAGTTTTAGGACACACAATCCGACAAAAAGTGGACCCCATTTGATTATGTTTGTTGTTGTGTACTTATTATGTAATCATAATGAAATGTGTGGTCCACTTCGAATTCTATAATCAAGGAACATAATCTGATTGAGGAATTGAGGGTGCTCAATCTAATTGCGTTTGAAATTTGTGTGGGACCTGAAGGGATTGAATCCCAAGCGAAATTGAATGAATGTCACATGGTTTTAATTTCAGTTTGAGAAACAAACAGAAAATTCAAAACCAAGAATTTTACAGGATACACAACAACTGCTAATTTATACAACATGCTTTCAAAAGAAAAATAGAGAGGAAGATAGGGATTCATGGATCTCACCCTTGCAAACCAAAGAACTTCACAAATCCTCTTCGGTCAAGAACAAATCAGATTCTACCTCAAATTCACAAACACACAATCACAACAACGTCAATGGACACCAACAAGAGCTCTTCCCCATTATTCTTAATGGTTGAGAATCGACTAAAGAGGAGTGGGTTTCTAGGAGATTAATTTTGGTAGAAGGGATTTTGTTGAGAGAAAATCTTTCACAGAGAGTATTCACCTAGGGACCAATTGTTCAACGCTCTAAAAGAATGAGAGGAAGATAATAAGGATTAATTCTCTATGATTTTTTCACGTTGTAGAAAAGCAATAAGAGATTCCAGAAGAGATGGGAGGGAATTATTAAAACTAAATTTCCATCTCACATTTTTCAAAAATTCAAAATTAGAATTAAAAAAAATTATAATTTTGAATTAAATAATTTATAATAATTAACTTATTATAACTAACCATCCCTATGTTATATCATATATAATATATAACATATAGTTTATATTATATCACATATAATATAACCTATAGCTTATTAATCTCTCATATTAACTATAATATTAATATGAATCATATTCATATTAGTTTTAACATATAGTTTTTTATATGAATCACATTCATATAATTAATATTTGAATCATATTCAAGTATTTATTTCTTTCATTAAAACTTTATACTATAATGTATCATATACATTATATTAATTATATCTAATATAATTAATTTCCTTCAATTAATTTGAACAATTCAAATTAAACCAAAATTAGTCCGATTCTCATTATTCTCAATTGAGCTAAGGAGTGGATCTTATAGACCTATAGTTTGAAGCTCAAATGGAACTTGATTAATTAATTAAATTCTTTAATTAAATTAATCAACTTCTATTAACTACCAATCACTCCACTAAAAATCGATAATTGCACTCTTCGCACTATAGATATATTTATGTGTCCATTGGATATAACCAATTAACAGTACGTTAACCCTTCACAAATTGTTCGTAAGTACAACTGAACCAAAATTACCGTTTCGCCCCTGTACTTACATCTAACTCCTTGAGTACCACTAATCTCTCTAATGAACAATAAGTTATAGTCCAACTATAACCCAACTCTTCTCGGGCCAAGAGAGGGTGTGGTGTAATATTACTCAAGCCCCGGAATCAGCTCTTGAGGGAGCAATTCCTTTACTTACCCTAACAGTAGGGAATAAGTAAATTACTTCTTATGTAGTTGCGTTCCCATCTCTCCAATCAGACAAATCCCCAAAATGGTAGGCACATTGAGTCGGCGAAACTCGCCACTCTCACCCATAAATATCAAAGGACCGTCTTCATAAGTAGGAGTTCACAACTCACTCAGAATTCAGGTTAAGTCACCTATGGTCATCCTTGTGAAATGTAAGTCTCTTCTAGTAACGGGGTTATACAGAAAAACTATTCATTTCGTGTTCCTGTCTTATACAAACTCTTTGTATAGAATACCTCCACTCACATGTCTCCCCATGAATGATTAGGATATGATAATTTGTAGCACTTTACAACAATTATAAAAATTACAAAGCAGGTTGTACTCATAGTGTCACCAAGATAAGGTACTCAGCCTTATCCATCTTCTACACACCGTTTAGATTATCACTTAAACATGATCCACCTATATGTCTCCACATGCATGTTTAAGTTATAGAAGATAACATTGGATCTTAGTTTATTGATTTTTGTAGGTTAATGCAACTGAATAGAGAATAAAATACATCTTATTTTATTAGATAAATAAATTGTTTGTATAAATTCAATTACAAGCTATAAGACCATGAGATTTAGGGCATCAACCCTAAAAGGACCCACTATTCGTTATCGATATCATTACAACTACTATTATAGTTATAGATATTGTTACTGTTATGGTATTAGAATTATGAGTCTTTCATATTTATTGTTACTATTGTTGTAATTATTACTGTTGCCATCATTACTAGGCTATAGTAGTAATAGTAGTAGTAACAATAAAATAAATAAATATAACAGATTATGTCTAGTGGTAATGGTAATAGTAAAGATAATAATAATAATAAACTAAGAAAAAATTATAATTCTAAATAAATGTGATAAAATACAATCCAAATACATTTGTGATTGTGGCCAATTATGATTGATCTATCAGTAAAATTCCATTACGATTATACCAATTTACATTTTGAATTGGTAGATGTGGACTATAACCTTCCATTCTTTCTTCAACTCACTTCCAATGTTTTTCCCTTCTCAAAATGCTTTATTTTCTCTCTTTGTTAACAAGCCTTATACCCTACTATTCAAATTCCCAAATTTTCTCAACTTCCTAAAAATTTTCCTCTCATTCTTACATAAGTCACTTTCTTTCCTTATTAATACAATTGTACCTTCTCCATATTTAATTTAGAGTGGGCTACACCTAATCTCATGTTCACCCTTCCCTTACGAGCAGAACAATTTTTAATCATTTTTTCGGAAAAATACATTGCCACGTGACAACTTTTAATTGAGTATAGTAGAGGCTGCACAGTAGATGGGTGTAACCTAGGCTTCACCCAAGTTTTTTTCATTAAATTTATAGCTTATTTACCATTATGTGCCTCCATTTCTCTCTTACATCTTAGCCTATAAGAAGATTCTCTCTTCATGTCGTTGTCGTCTTCTTCTTGTCCTCTTTAGTTACCTCAAAAAATTTTCTTTCAACATTGAACATGAACATCATATGGAACAAAGACTCCATACAAGATTTAAAATAAATGAAAGAAACCTATAACAAAATCAATCTCAAACTTCCTATTCCTTTCCTTACCAAATAATTTCCACCAAACAATAAGAATTTGAACAATAACAAGGAAGAAGACCCTAAAAAACTTACAAACTTTCCAAATAATTAAGAAATGTAGCATATAAGATTAAATCCATACATCATTTGCTCTGCCTTCAAGATCCTAAAGGGGAAAGTTCATGTTGAACTACCCTAATTTACTCACAAACTCTCTCTCTTCTCCCTTATTCTCTCTCCTTTAATAATTCCCTCTTTCTTTGTCCAAATTTTAGCCTTATTAATATTTACTTATTTAATAGTTATTTATTTAAAAATATACATATATTTTAAAAATGAACTAAATTTATGTTGGGATTGGTGTCCTAAATCTCGCTGTTCTCATAATTTGTAAACTTGTATAAATAAATTGTTATTTATTAATTGACTGTCATCAATAAAGAGTTATACATGTTAATTCAATAAATGTTATTGTTTGTGTCGTTTGTCTATTTTTGTCTTAATAACCCAAAATCCAATAAACTAACATCCAAGATTGCCTCATGAGTCTTGAACTGTATGTATACAGGGATCAATGTTCAAGATATAGGCTGAAGGGTCTATAGTATAGGGATAAGGCTTGGTATCTTATCCTGGTAACACTATGGATACAACCTACTTTGTATTTGATACAAATGCAATGATCCAATGCATTTGTGCAGTTGACATTCGAGTGGAGGTATCTTATGCAATGAATTTGTATAAGATTGATTTGTGAAATAATAATGATTAGATATAACACCATTAACTAGTTAGATTCCTATTTCAATAGAATGACCTAGGCAATTTAATCTTAATCCTGAGTACATTATGAACTTCTGTTCACGAGGGATTGTTGTCTGATTTGTATGGGTGAGGGTGGTCAGCTCGCCGACATGCCTACCATTTTTGGGACAAGAACGAGTTGGAAGCTGGGAACATAATAATACAAGATGAAATTCACTTCTTCCTTACTTTAGATGAGTGTTTCCTTAAGTGGTGTCTCCGAGACTTAAACAAAGGGCTCTACCATCTGGGTTTCTATTTATTGGTTAGACCATAAATAAGTTGTTCATTAGAGAAGCACTGGTACTTAAGAAATCAGAGGTAACCAAAGGGTAAAGTGGTAATTTGACGAAGTTGGAGTTACGAACACTCAGGAAGGACGAATCTATTGTTATTGGTCTATATCTTTAGATACATAAATATATCTCTAATAAGAAGAGTGCAGCCGTGAGTTTTTAGTAGAGTGTCCCCACTGGTAACGAATATTTATTAACTTGATTAATGAGTTTAGCCAATTAATCTCATATTGTTGGAGCTTCTGATCTATAGGTTTACCTGGTCTCCTTGTTAGCTCACTAGAGGATATTTAAGAGAGATGATTTGAATTGTTCAAATTAATTTGAGGAAACCATAAATTAATGTGATTAATATACAATTTATTATGGATATGAACTATTGTAAAAAATAAAAATTGGAAAGTAATATTTGAATAAGATTCCATTAATTAATTTAAGTGAATTAAATTCACAAAGAATTAATTAATAGATAGGTATTGCACATATACATACGATGTTTATGATAATTAAATAGATATACATTAAAGGGTTGTTTTCAAATATAGAAAAATGAACCAACATGTTTACAAAATATAGCAAAATTTTAGAACTATCTTAGATGCTGCTATCAGTGTTTATCAGTGACATTGATAGATACTGATAGAAGTCTATCAGTGCCTATCACCGCCTATCATTGATAGTTCTAAGATTTTATTATATTTTGTAAATATTTTCAACAGTTTTACCATTTGAAATAATTTCTCTACATTAAATTATATTTAATATATAAATAATTATTTAATTAATGTGAAAATTAAATCAAATAAGTGTTATTTAATTGTGCTAATTAATTAAATAAGTGTTATTTAATTAATTAATTATGGAAAAGGGAAATAAGGAAAGGATTAGGGAAATTGCTTGACCCTTCTCTATATAAACCCTTCCTTTTGGCCCTTTTGGGGATAAGAGTTTATTTGTACAAGTATTCCCTAAGCTACAAAGAAAATTCTCTCTACTCTCCAAAAGCCTTTTCTCTTCTCCCTCTCCCAATAGTTACATACCACCTCTCCCTTTATTGGAATCCTAGAGAATAATGAGGTTACTCTCGTGGTAGTGTTTGAGATTGTTCAAGAAATCATTGGTGATCAAGATCATAGGAGGAGCCGTTCATTGGAACTTCGAAAGGATTGTTCTTGGAACTTGGGAACCTACAAAGGTAAGAATGCTTTAAATATTTTTCCCTAAAGCATGATATTTTACATGTTTATATTTTGTTTTAGTATAATGAATTTATTTATGTAAAAATAAAATTGTAGAATATAAGACATTCGCTCGCAACGCTTCCACTTTGGGATTCGATCACTTCAATTTGTATCAGAGCCAATTTCTAGCATCCAAATTCTTTGTATTTTTCCAAACAAAATCAGTATTCGCTCGCAATGCTTCCATTGGGATTCAATCGCATCTACGTACTGCCACAAACTCGAAACCCTAATGGCCATCACCACGAAAAGAAACTCATGTATTCTCTATTGGGATGAGAATCACTAAGGAGTTTGGTGGGCTCTTAGAATTTTGGAGAGGCGCAGCTTGAGAGGAAAAGAGAGTTTTTCTTGGATTTTTTTTACAGAGAGATTGCCCCAATTGAAGGTCTGTTAAAAAAAAAACTCTTATGTGAAAAGGAAGAAAACCCCCAATAACCACCCACACTTCATGTTCTCTCAGAGAGAATTAAGAGGATGAAAGATATTTTCCTCCCTTTAATTTAAAATAAAATTAAGTTAAAAATAAATTAATTTTAAATAAATATATTATACATACACACACACACACACACACACACATATATATATAAAATAACTAATTTATTATATGTAGATATAACTATGTGTTATATCATATATAACACATAACCTATAGTTTTTATATTGAATACGATATTCTTTATAGTTTTAATTGTCCCATTAATGCATGATATTTAATATAAATCTCATTTATAATAAATTCAATTATTTGAATCTAATTCACATCATGTATATTTGAATCATATTCAAATATATATTTCCTCCCAACTGAACTTTATATTATAATGTATCAAATACTTTATAGTAATTATATCACATATAATTAAATTAAATTAATTATATCACATATAATTAATTTCTCCATTTAATTTTAACAATTCAAATTAATCCAAAATTGATTCTCATTAAATCCCTGTTGAGCTATAGAGGGGATCTCATGGACCTGTAGATTGAAGCTTCAATGGTATTTGAATAATTAATTAAACTCTTTTAATTAAATTATTCAACATCCATTAACTGTCGGGTACTCCAGTAAAGACCAACAGCTGCACTTTTTGCACTATAGATATGTTGTTTGGTCCATTGGATATAACCAGTCAACAATGCGATGACCCTTCACAAATTGCTCATAAGTACAACTAGGCCAATATTACTGTTTTATCCTTATAGTTAAATCTAATTTCATAGTCCAACTATGACCAAACCCATCTCAAGCTAGAGAGGGTGTGGTGCCACATTATTCAAACCTCGGAAATAGCTCTTAAGGAAATAATTTATCTACTTACCACGATGTCAGGGAAGGAGTAAATTCTATCTTGTGTAGCTGTGTTCCCAACTTCTCAATCAAACGAATCCCCAAAATGGTAAGCTTATTGAGCTTGCAATCTAGTGTCTGTCGCCCATATAAATCAAAAGACTGTCATCATAAGCAAGAATACCCCCATCTCACATGTCTCCACATGAATGATCATGATAAGATAATTTGTAGTGTTGGCTTTTTGGACCTTAATCTCAAATTAATTAATTTTAATTAATTAATTAATTAATCAATGTTTTGATGATAACATACTCAATTTTTAATTACTGAAAATCTTGGTGTTTTAATATGTCCATAGCATAGAGCTCAGAACAACGATTCCAACACCTATTGAATCACTCAAATCGGAGCTAAAACGAAAACGATATGATCGAAACAAGTCTATAGAGAAAATACCGTGGTGGATGACATGACATAATCAGACTATTTGCATGTAGACATATGGCAGCATATTAGTTGAATGGTGGATCATTAAGAGATTAACATATGATGGACTTTTGATTTTTGGATTGATTTAAAAAAAATGAAATAAAAAAAACTTAAAATGAAAATAAATTTAATATTATTTTAAGTTTGTGTCTAACGGCTAATTTTTTTACACATGGTATGTTTTTTTTATTGACTTTAAAAAGAATGAATTTAAAAAGAAAATGAATTAAAAGGAAAATGAATTTAATATTATTTTATGTTTGTGTCTAACGGCTAGTTTTTTACACATAGTATGTTTTTTATTTTCTGGATTAATTTTTTTTAACAAAAAAATGAATTCCAAAAGAAAAGGAATTTAATATTATATTTTGTTTGTATCTAACAACTAGTTTAGTTTAAAATCTCAACCATTGATTTTTCTTTTCCAAAATCCAATGGTCCAAATTAATTGTGGTTTCTAAAATTTTTTTCATCTCTATATAAACCATCTTCCTCTTCAAATTTTGTATGAACAAATTTTACATTTCATAATCCTCCAAAACTCAAAAGTTCCATTGTTGCTCTCTCTAAGTTCCCAATCATTGCTCTCTCCAAAACTCAAGAGAAAGAAGCAATTCAAGAAGCATCTCTCCAACTAAAAAGAGTCAAAAGGTGAAAAGAGCAAAAAGGATGAGGTAATATGCTATGAATGCAAGAAGCCGGGTCATATTAGAACCAATTGTCCTTTTCTCAAATCATCCAAAAAATCCAAGAAGAAAGCAATGAAAGCTACTTGGGATGATAGCGATGAAAGCGAAAGTGGGAGTGATAATGAAGAAGTGGCCAATTTTTGCTTCATGGCTCATAGTGACAAAGAGGATGAACAAAATGATGAGGTAACTCTAGAACCTCTTTCTTATAATGAATTGTTCGAAACTTTTGAAAATATGCAAAATGATTTAGAAAAACTTAGTTCTAAGTATGTTGTGCTTAAAAAGAAATACAATGTTTTATCTAGTAAAAATAACTCTTTACTTGAAGAAATTGCTTGCTTATAGAGAATGAGCATGATGCTATGCATATTGATGAAATGAATATCTCTTGTGACAAGCATGCTTTTGATTGTGATGAGAAAGATGTCTTGCTTGACAAAGTTAAATTTCTTGAGCATAATAGTTGTGAAAAAGATAATTTGATTAAATTACTCAAAGAAAAGGATTTTAGTGCTTTGCAAGAACTTGATAAGGCTAAAGAATCTATTAAAAAGTTGATAATAGGTGCTCAAAGATTAGGCAAGATAATTGAAGTAGGCAAGCCTTTTGGTGATAAAAGAGGTTTAGGCTATATTGATGAATGTTCTACTCCTTCAAGTTCTAAAACTATCTTTGTTAAAGCATCTCATAATATGCCTAAGGTTGTGTCTAAGCATGTTAAATCTAACTTTGTGCCTATATGTCATTATTGTGGTATTGAAGGCCATATTAGACCTAAGTGTTTTAAATTGAAATATGCTCATACTACTTCTCCAAGAAGAAAATTTTCTCAAAGGGCAAAGTTTGACAATACTCCAAGGAATAATTTCTCCAAGAAAAGTAGAGTGCATAAATTTGTTGTAAGAGATAAATCTTTGCATAATGTTGTTTGTTTCTCATGTGGCAAGTTTGGACATACAACTTATTCTTGTTACTTGTCTAAATCCAATGCCTTAAATGTCTATGCAAAAATGAAATGGATTCCCAAGTTTGTCAATGCTAACCATCTAGGACCCAAACAAGTGTGAGTAGTAAAGAATCAAACTTGAACATTTGTGTTTGTAGGTTTGTTTGAAAGCCTCTAAGAAAAACAAGTGGTACTTGGATAGTGGTTGCTCGAGGCACATGACAAGAGACCCATCCAAGTTTGTCTCTCTCTCCAAAAAGGATGGAGGTCTTGTAACCTTTGGTGACAACAAGAAAGGTAAAATAATTGGTAAAGGTAGTACAGGTAATGAATCTTCTATTTTAATTGAAAATGTACTTTTGGTTGATGGTTTGAAGCATGATTTACTTAGTATTAGTCAATTGTGTGATAAAGGCTTTAGAGTTGTGTTTGATAAAAAGAATTGCATTATTGAAAATGCTAGTGATAGAAAAGTTATATTTGTTGGAAATAGAGATGAAATGTTTATACTATTGATTTGAATGATTGTCCTATTAATGATAAATGTTTATCGGCTTTGCATAATGATTCTTGGTTATGGCATAGAAGACTAGGACATGCTAGCATGCACTTAATTTCAAATATTTCCAAGAATTCTTTGGTTAGAGGTCTTCCCAAATTTAAATTTGAAAAAGACAAAGTTTGTGATGCTTGTCAAATGGGTAAGCAAACTAAGTCCTCTTTCAAATCTAAAAATGTAATCTCTACAACTAGACCCCTTCAACTATTACACATGGACTTATTTGGCCCTTCTAGAATTGCTAGTTTTGGAGGGAACTACTATGTCTTTGTGATAATTGATGATTTTTCAAGATTTACTTGGGTTTTGATGCTAAAACATAAGGATGATGCTTTGAAAAGCTTTTCTAGTTTTGCAAAAATAGTTCAAAATGAAAAAGGTTTTTTGATTTCTAAAATTAGGAGTGATCATGGAGGAGAATTTGATAGCAATACTTTTGAAACTTTTTGTGAAGAAAATGGTTTTTGTCATAATTTCTCCGCTCCAAGACCTCCTCAACAAAACGGTGTAGTTGAAAGGAAAAATCGTACTTTGCAAGAATTTACTAGATCAATGTTGCATGAGTATGGTTTACCTACATACTTTTGGGCAGAAGCCGTTAACACCGCTTATTATGTTTTAAATAGAATTGTAATTAGATATTCTTTGGATAAAACTCCTTATGAACTTTGGCATAACAAATTTCCAAATATTGGGTATTTCAAAGTTTTTGGTTGCAAATGTTTTATTTTGAATAACAAAGAAACTTGGAAAATTTGATTCTAAGACGGATGTTGGTATTTTCCTTGGTCATTCCTCTACTTGTAAAGCTTATAGAGTTTTCAATAAAAGAACTTTAGTAATTGAGGAATCTATGCATGTGGTATTTGATGAATCTTGCAATGTTATTTCTAATGAGCCGAAAATTTTGGAGATCTTGTTATTCTATTGAGGTAAGTAGATTTAGTTTAGATTAGGTTTAATTCTTGATTTTCTTGGTTTGAGGCATGAACTATCAAAGTTAGATTGTGATTTTTTTTTTTTTTGAGGCTTGAACTTTCAAAGTTAGGGCTTAATCTCTCATGTATATTCTTGAATCTCATAATAAATTCTTCTTTCATATTGTTCTTGGTTTGAAGCATGAACTTTCAAAGTTAGGACTTGATTTTATTCCATCAATCTTAAAGAGATTCTTCATTGAGATAAGTATATTTAGTTTAAATAGGGTTTTTTCTTAATTTTCTTGGTTTGAGGCATGAACTTCAAAGTTAGGGCTTGATTTTTTTGGTTTGAGGCTTGAACTTTCAAAGTTAGGGCTTAATCTCTCATGTATATTATTGAATCTCATAATAAATTCTTTTTTCATATTGTTCTTGGTTTGAGGCATGAACTTTCAAAGTTAGGGCTTGATTTTATTCCATCAATCTTGAAGAGATTCTTCATTGAGGTAAATAGTTTAGTTTAGACTAGGTTTAATTCTTGATTTTCTTGGTTTTAGGCATGAGCTTTCAAAGTTAGGGCTTGATTTCTTTTGTTTGAGGCTTGAACATTCAAAGTTAGGGCTTAATCTCTCACGTATTTTCTTGAATCTCATAATAAATTATTCTTTCATATTGTTCTTGGTTTGAGGCATGAACTTTCAAAGTTAGGGCTTGATTTTGTTCCATTAATCTTGAAGAGATTCTTCATTGAGCTAAGTAGATTTAGTTTAAATTAGGTTAAATTCTTCATATTCTTTGTTTGAGGCATAAACTTTCAAAATTACAGCTTGATATTTTTGATTTGGGGCTTCAATATTCAAAGTTAGGGCTTAATCTCTCATGTATATTCTTGAATCTCATAATAAATTCTTCTTTCATATTGTTCTTTGTTTAAGGCATGAACTTTTAAAGTTAGGGCTTGATTTTATTTCGTCAATCTTGAAGCGATTCTTCATTGAGGTAAGTAGATTTAGTTTAAATTAGGTTTAATTCTTGATTTTCTTGGTTTGGGGCATGAACTTTCAAAACTATAGATTTAGTTTACAAGTTATAACTTTCCAAGACACTGCTAAAGCTGGGGGGTCTGTTCAAGAAGAATTATGAAGGTCTGAATTATTTGTATTATTTGTATTACTTGTAAAATCATAATGTTTGTAAAATAATAATGTTTTTATTAATTGTAATTTGTGTTTTCAAGGCCTGAATTATTGTACGGCCTTTTAAATTATAATTTATAGTAGAATTTGAATATTAAATGTAATAGATTTTCAATCCATAAATGAATAATATGTCATAGCCACATCATTCGATGATGATGTGTCATGTTATACTTTTTTACAAAAAAATGGATTTGGCAATGGAATTTTTAAAAAATGGCTAATAATTAATAAAACGGACAGATTCTAGACTTCAATGTCGGCTTAAAGGGCTTCATTTGATTCTTGGGCTTAAGTTAAAATCGACAATAAAGGGCTTTAATGTCAGTTGCAACCGATATTAAAGGCCTTTAATGTCAGTTGCAAATTTCATTAAAGGGCTTTAATGTCAGTTGCAACTAACATTAAAGGGCTTTAATGTCAACCAGCATTAAAGGGTTTTAATATCGGTTGGAATCGACATTAAAGACAATGTTTTTAAAACCCTAAAACCGACATTAAAGACAACCGACATTAAAGGGCTTTAATAACACTATCTTTAATGTCGGTCTAAAACCGACTTTAAAGCCCGAAATTCTTCTAGTGTTAGGGCTTGATTTTTTTGGTTTGAGGTTTGAAATTTCAAAGTTAGGGCTTAATCTCTCATGTATGTTATTGAATCTCGTAATAAATTCTTCTTTCATGTTGTTCTTGGTTTGAGGCACGAACTTTTAAAGTTAGGGCTTAATTTTATTTTGTCAATCTTGAAGAGATTCTCATTGAGGTAAGTAGATTTAGTTTAGATTAGGTTTAATTCTTGATTTTCTTGGTTTAGGGCATGAACTTTCAAAGTTAGGGCTTGATTTTTTTTTTTTTTTGTTTGAGGCTTGAAATTTCAAAGTTAGGGCTTAATCTCTCATGTATACTCTTGAATCTCATAATAAATTCATCTTTTATGTTATTCTTGGTTTGAGACATGAACTTTTAAAGTTAGGGCTTGATTTTATTCTGTCAATTTTGAAGAGATTTTTCATTGAGGTAAGTAGATTTAGTTTAAATTAGGTTTAATTCTTGTTTTTCTTGGTTTGAGGCATGAACTTTCAAAGTTAGGGCTTAATTTTTTTAGTTTGAGACTTGAACTTTTAAAGTTAGGGCTTAATCTCTCATATATATTCTTGAATCTCATAATAAATTCTTCTTTTCTATTTTTCTTGGTTTGAGGCATGAACTTTCAAAGTTAGGGCTTGATTTTATTTCATCAATCTTGAAGAGATTCTCCATTGAGGTAGGTAGATTTAGTTTAGATTAGGTTTAATTCTTGATTTTATTTGTTTGAGGCATGAACTTTCAAAGTTAAGGCTTGATTTTCTTGGTTTGTGGCTTTAACTTTCAAAGTTAGGGTTTAATCTCATGTATATTCTTGATCTACATGTGATATTATTATAACTTTCAAGTTATTGACATTGCTATTGGTATGTTGCATACATTTTGTCTAGAAAGTCACACATTTAAATATGGCTTGATTACCATTTCAAAAGTTGATTTACCTCCTTGGTTTAAATGCAACTTTGGTTTAAATGCATTTTTCTTGTTGTATTTGAAGTCATTTTCACTTTCCCTTTTGTAGTATATTTTACATTGATCTTGATGTGTTGAGTAAAGTTGGGGATATTTGTTTGAAACTTTGTGTTTGTATCATTTGTAAGATATTTTATTCGAAGTGGTTCGTTATTAACGTCAAGGTGCTGCTATGAGAAATGTTCTAGCTTCGTAAAAAGTAATTTGTGGACATTTGAGCTATTGGACTTTATTTTATTATGTCTAATTGCTTTTCCTTCAAGAGATATGATCTAAAATTAGGTACCATAATACAACGTCAAAAGTAGTTTTGGATTGGTACATGTGATAGTTGTTATGTGGGTAGATTGATAGTTTTGATAGAATATTTGAAAATGTATGTTTTGAAACTGTTCATATTGGTTGACTCTAAGAATTCTGTTCCTTATATTGTTTTAGAAGTGCCCATATGGGTCTGTCCATATTCTTCTAATTAACTTATAAAATCCTTCATGGAGTTGTAAAGTTTCCATCTATATGTTGTAGTTTTTATATATATTTTTCATTGATGTAGGTGCTCAAAGCTACAAGTTCAAAGTGGGCTACTTTATTCTTGTGGAGGCAGGAGTTTAGTGAGCGAGATTTGGCTAGGATTACATCATACGGATTGATAGATGTATTTTTTTTTTTATTGTTCTTAAAGGGGATGAGGTTGTTGATTGTACAATAGGAAATGTGTTCATATGAGGGTTGATAGTTGTTAGACTTTTGAAATTGTTTATATGGGGTTCATTATAATGTTGGAATTGTTCATATGGGGTTTTCCATATTCGTTTAACTTAGAAATACTTTATGAGGTTGTAATATTGACAATGTTAAAGAAGTGAAGTTTTTATAAAGAGATATTAGTGGAAATTTGGTTGATATATAAGATTGAAAATGCATGTATTGTTTATTTGATTTGTGAATGTATGTCATATATATACCAAATGTGGTTGTTGGATTAAAATACAGGAGTAATTATAGGTAAAAATGTCAACATTATAGATTTTTTTAAAAAAATCACAAGTAAATTTCTTGACGTTTTTTCCTTGTCAAGATTATAGATATTCTTGACATTTTTTCCCTGTCAAGATTATAGATATTCTTGACATTTTTTCCTTGTTAAGAATGCTCATATTCTTGGCATTTCAAACATGTCAAGTGTCAGTGTTTCTTGACGTTTTTTAAATGTCAAGTGTCACTTTTCTTGATGTTTTTAAAACCTTAAGAAAATCGATATTCTTGACATTGACTTCCTCGACGCTTTTTAAAACGTGAAGAAAAGTGATTCTTGATATTTAAAAAACGTCAAGAAACACTGTTTTTGTAGTAGTGTAAACAATATGATCTTGAATCGTTCATGTGGATATATGCTAGTGGAGGTGTCCTATGCCATGAGTTTGCATAAGACCGCACTACGAAATAGTCACTTTTCCTTTATAACGTCATCCACTGATAAGGCTGACTATTTAAATTCGATGACCTAGGTAACTCGATCTTAATCTTGAGCTAAATATGAACTCTTGTTTATTCGAGATTATCCTTTAATTTGTAGGGTGAGAGTGACTCAACATCGCCGACTCAATAAGCCTTCCATGTTAGGGGTAAGATTGGGTAGATAGCTAAGAACATAGTCCTGCAAGATGGAATTCGGTTGGGTAGTTGGATCACAAACCAATTGTACATTAGAGAATCAGTGGGACTTAAGGAGAAAAATGTAATTACAGGGGTAAAACGATAATTTTGACCCATTTGTAATTACGAAAAATCTGTGAAGGATCGACTTACTAATTATGGTTAAATCAAATAGATAGAAATATATTTATAGTGAGGAGAGTGCAGCTGCTAGGCTTTAGTGGAGTGTCTTGGTACTTAACGAATGTTGGTTAATTAGGTTAAAAGAGTTTAGCTTGTTAATCTCAGACTTGAAGCACATGATCTATAGATCCATTAGGTTCCCTTGCTATCTCATAACGAACTAAACCTTAAAACAATGTGATGATAGAATTTGAAATGCTCAATTTCGTATTAGGGAATAATGTATTGATCATATACAACTAATGTATAATTGTTGAATTTACATATTGCATATGTAAATATGATTTGCATATTGTATACGTGAATGGGGATTCGTGTTCAAGATTGGTTTTTTATTAATGTAATATTTAGTATTAAATTTTAATTTGATTAATTAAGTTATTTAATTAATTATTTAAAATAAATTATTAGAATTAATTTTATTTAAAATTGTTTTATAAGAAATTGATTGTATTTAAAATTAATTATTTGAATTAATTTTTATTTAAATTAAAATTTGAATTTATGGAACTCAATTTGAAAATCAAAATTCATTTTAAAATATAATTTGTTAAATTCATTTTTAAAATGAAATAGGATTAGTGGGAAAATTCCACATTTTCCACTTTGTCTAACACCCTTAATCCCACTCAATGCATGATGTCTTGGTGTCAAAATTTAATGTAATTTGAATGCATGTATTTATTTTATAAATTAAAGAAAAATTATAGAAAAAGAGTTCATGCAACTTTGTCAATTGAAGAGAATAATTCTCTAAGTTCATCTTACAAAACTCTCATAAATACTCTTTTCCCTTAAAATTAATCACAATTGGATCCCATAATCCATTTTAAGGCCAAATACTAGCGGGAAAGACTTTAGCAATGGTCCTCGAACCATTCATGATCAAAATCGAGCTGACGATTGCTAGAATTTTGAGATCTACAAAGGTTGTAATATCAAACCATAATTTTTATCCTTTGAATATGCATGCTTGATTCTCAAAATTAATGTAGTTAGAGTGCTTAAGATCCAAATTGCTTCCGCATGCGAGTTGTTAATGCTTCCAGAAAGGGAGAACACATGGATGCAGGGGAGTGTTCCAACACTACCCAAGAGTGTTGTAACACTATAAATTTTGATGGAGTGCCTCCAACGCACGTGCACCCATGGCAGTGTCTCACCAGAGTTGCAATGCCACTCCAACACTAAGGGTTGTTTCGACTAAAGAGTTGCAACACTTTCACCAACGTTGTGATGCTATGCTTGATTCGTATGTATATTTCTCTTCGATTTTTGTCAAAGGAATGCTGATTTTCATGAAGGCCGAAGTGGAATTTCAATTTCCTTCTTCTCCCTTCATATTTTAGCATCTCAACTTAGGTTCTACATTTTATTTTTGGTTGTAATCGATGGACCAGATCATTATCTCGAATTTTTCTATGAATTTTTTAGGTAATTTTGATCTAATTTCTTTGAGCAAGAGTTCCTATGTTCAATTTCTTGAGATTTCCTTGATTAAATTTTATATTCTTCAACTCTATGTTTTCTTTGAATTCTGATGTAATTTAGATTTACATTTATGTGTTGGATTGATGATCCTATCATAATTGCATATATTTGCTAGTTAATTTTGAGCTCGCGCGTTTCCTTGTATTTGTCTATGCTTGAATTTACTCCGGTAGCATAGGATTGAATGTGAATGCTTGGATTTATAGGTTGGACTAGAATCTTAGCAGCGCATGTTCAACCTAGATTCAAAGAAAAAATTGATCAATTGAATTAGCTTGTCCAATCAATTAGTCAACACAATTGATCCTCAATCTTCATGGATAGGAACTATAATTCTATATGGATGCTATCGAACCCAATAGAATTAAAAACATATAGTTTAGTTAAGGAATGATTCTTTAACCTTAATCAATGCTTAGGATGCTTGATTGATTTGTATTTAGTTAGTTGTCGGCCTTTGTAAAGACTAATGAATCAAATTGATTTAGTTGTTGTGCATGCATAAAATGAAATGATTGTCTAATTATTGAATTCCATGACAGAAATTGCATAGGATTCTACTCTCTTGCTCTAGAATTTAGATAGACCCCTATCCTAGATTGCATTTACCCTTGCATTTTATGTTTCACACTTTGTTCTCTTTCCACACCAATCCCCATTTACCGCTCTAGTTATGAAATTGACTTAGTGAAATAAATCGCACTTTCTTATGGATCGATCCATACTTATCACCATTGCTACGTCTTTGTAGTGATAGGAGTAGTTCGATATTACAAATTTTCTTATGATTTATGGCTCTTTACGAGAAAACGACACTGGAAAAGGACTCGATCACCAGGCAAGATTGGGTGCGGTGAAGGTTTGTAATTTTGCACATTTTTCCTAATTTTGCACATTTTTCTTGATGGGCAATGCCCATATAGATAATTACTTTCCTTGATGGTCACAATGCACCCAACCTTATCCCTATACTGTAGACCTTTTAGGCTATATCTTGAACATTAATCCCTTTATGTCTCCACATACTGTTCAAGACTCACAAGACAGTCTTGGATGTTTGTTTATTGGATTTAAGGTAGACAAAAAAGAATACAACACAATCAAGAACATTTATTGAAATAATATCAATAACTCTTTATTAATGACGTAACATCAATAACTCTTTATTGATGACAGTCAATTCATTATATTTACTATCTACAAGTTTTAGGGCATAAAACCTAATAAACTCCCACTTGAACTAACACTCTAGTTAGCGGGATGTACATAATATCACCATCCAAGACAACGTGGATGGTAAATAAACACAATAAACTAGGGAATCCATATACCCATTACACATCTCCCACTTGTCCTAGATTATATAATGTACATGTCTCGCAAACCTAGATTCTCTAGATGACTCTCAATCACTTTAGTTGAGATAGCCTTTGTAAATGGATTGACAATGTTGTGCTTCGAAGCAATCTTTGTGACGATCACATATTCTCATTGCAGAATCTATATGTTTTCCTTGTTTGTGACTACAAGGTTCTTTAGAGTTGACTACTACTTCACTTTGTCACACATAAAGTGATAGGCAAGTCTATGTTTAGAACCACTTCCAAATCACTTAGGAACTTTCAGAGTCAAACTACTTCCTTTCTTGTTTCACAAGAAGCTATATATTCAGCCTCCATGGTGGAGTCTGCAATGCATCCTTGCTTGATGCTACGTTCTATTACAGCTCCCCCATGTAGGGTAAACACTAATTCTAATGTTGATTTTCTAGAATCCTTGTCAGTTTGGAAATTAGAATCGATGCATCCCATAAGGTTCAAATCCCTAAACCTATACATAAGCTTGTAGTCCCTTGTTCTCCTAAGATACTTAAGAATATTCTTAATCGTTGTCTAGTGGTCTAATCTTGGATTGGACTGATACCTATTGACTATTCCCACTGCATATTAAATGTCTAGCATAGTGTAGAGCATAGCATATATTAAGTTGTCCACAACTAAGGCATAGTCAATACGTCTCATACACTCAACTTTTTGAGGTGTCATAGGACACCGTTCCTTAAACAAGTGAACCCCGTGCCTGAAAGGTAATTAACCATTCTTAGAGTTCTACATTGAATATCGAATCAACATTTTGTCGATATAAGTTGTTTGAGGCAAAGCCAACATTCTATTCTTGCGATCCTTAATAATTTAGATCCCGCGTACATAGTGTGCCTCTCCTAGATCTTTCATTTGGAATTAGGCTGCCAACAAATTTTTAATATCAGTGGGTACCCTACATCACTTCCAATGAGTAGGATATCGTCCACATAAAGTACTAAGAAAACTACTTTATCGTTGATGATTTTCTCGTAGACACAAGAATCGTTAACGTTCTAATCAAAACCAAAAAATTTGATCGCAGTATCAAATCTAATGTTCCAAGATCTGGATGCTTACTTCAACCCATAAATGAATCAATTCGGCTTGCAAACTTTTTGCTCTTGACCTTTGGGCTACGAACCCCTCAGGCTAAAGACAGAAACATGTTCTTTTCAAGATTGCCATTCAAAAAAGTAGCCTTGACATCCATTTGTCATATCTCATAGTCATAATATGTTGCTATGGATAAGAGAATTCTTATAGACTTAAGCATAGCAACAGTGGAAAAAGCTTCCTCATAGTCAACCTCTTCCTTCACTGTATAACCCTTTGCTTTAAGTCTAGCTTGAAGGTCTATACCTTTCCAGCTATATCTCTATTTCTTTTATAAATCCATTTACACCCTATGGGTTTAACTCCTTCTGATAGATCTACAAGTTTCCATAATGAATTAAAGTACATAGACTCTACTTCATGGTGTTGGACTGGTATGGCAACCGTAGAGGGGGGTGAATAAAGTTTAATTAAACTTTTTCTTAAAGTATGCCTAATTTCATCTAACTAGATATTTTAAAATTAAATCGATAAAAACTCTAATTTATGCTAAATAACAAGATTGATAAAAATTATGTAATAATATAGTAAATCAATTTCAACCAACAAAATCAAGCAATTAAAATTAAATGTAGGAATAACTTGGAAAGAGATAAAGAAGAAGACATCGTGGTTTTTAGTGGTTCGATCAAGCACAACCTACATCCACTTTCCCAAGCGCTTCTTGGAACTTCGATTAAAAAAATATTTTTTTGACTCTTTCCACGGACGAGAGTCAAACTGCTACCTTGCTATTTTTATGTGTTCAAGAACAAACCCGATCTTTTCCACGGGTTAGGATCCAACCGTTACAATGTTTTGAAATTTTAAATCACATAATGAAACTCTCTAAAAATAATGGGTATACAAGACTGAGCTCACACACTTTAATTTTCACAACAATAGAAATTTATCTCAAGATTAAGATGAAAAGAAATAAATTGGAAGCTTGTAGAAAGAGTAACTGTGGTGGTTTTTTTTTTTTTTTACTAATTTTGAGGATCGTAAAATATGAAAAGTTAAAAATAATTTTGGAGAAGATGAAGTATAAAAAGAGAGGGAAGTGGGGTAAAAGAGAGGGAAGTGGGGTAAAAGGAGGGTTTTAATTTGAGTAATTGGATTGTTCAAAATGTTAAATTTAATTGTTGAGATTTAAACTTAACTAACCGTTAGACACAAACAAAATATAATATAATAATATATATCTTTTAAAAACATTTCTTTTAAAACCCAAAAAAACAAGAGCCCACCATTTATCAAAAAACTGACCGTTAGACACAAACATATTAAATTCATTTTTTAAAAATTTATTTTTCCTTTTTTTTATTTAACAAAATTATTTTTTTTACAAAATCAATTTCTTTTAATTCTCTTTTCTCTCAATAAAAACTAAAATCCACCAATTGCAAATTTTAAGCCCCATATGTCACTCACTCTAAGGCCTTCTAAGGCATCTATAATTGGAACTAAATTCATATTTAGAAATAAAATGGATAAAAATGGAAACATCATTAGGAATAAAGCTAGACTTTTAGCTCAAAGTTATTGTCAAGAAGAAGGTACACTAGGAAGCACAAATACTTCTAATTGTGTAGAGAATCAGTATCAGATACGGATACGATACAGATACATCCAGATACGGATACGATACAGATACATCCAGATACGGATACGATATAGATACATCCAGATACGTGAAGATACGTGTTTGATATGTGATTTGAAGTATCTGATTTTTTTTAAAAAAAAAAAATTTCAGATACGTGTATCTACTTCCAGATACGTGATGAGGATACGTGAGTCTTTTTTTTTTTCAAATTTAAGTCCAACAATTTAAAAAGCCCAACTCACAACCTATTTTATTTTAGTGCATGTTTAGAAGTGATTTTAAAATCGTCAAAAATCACTTTTTTTTTCATTTTTAAAATCACTCGAAAACACATTTTTAATTAGTCAAAATTAATTTAGTTTTAAATTTTATACTTTTAAATGCAATTTTCTAAGTGTATGCATAGTGAGTTTGAGATGAGTATCATGGGAGAACTTAGTTTCTTTCTTTGAATCCAAATCAAACAACTCAAGGATGGTATTTTCATAAGTCAAGAAAAATCCATAAGGGATTTACCCAAGAGATTAAAATTCAATGAAGGTAAAATTGCAAAAACTCCTATGAGCACTATCACACAAAGATGAAATAGGTAAATATGAGGACATAAAGACTTATCGAGGTATGATTAGATCTTTACTTTATTTGACCACTAGTAGGCCCAATATCATGTTTAGTGTATGTCTACATGCTAGATTTCAATCTTGTCCTAAGGAATACCATCTACATGCCGTTAAAAGAAACTTTAAATATTTGTTTGAAACAATTGATGTAGGCTTATGGTATCTTATAAATGTTGAATTTAATTTGGCTGAATATTTCGATTGGGATTTTGCGGTAGTTTATTTGAACGTAAGAATACTAGTGAGATTTGTCAATTTTTTGGTAGTTCCTTAGTATCTTAGTTTAGTAAAAAGCAAAATTTGGTTACATTGTCTATTATCGAAGCAGAATATATTGCGGTTGCTAGTTGTTGTGCACAAATTCTTTGGTTGAAAAAAACTGTTTGTGATTTTGGATTAAATTTTGATAGTGTTCCCATATTTTGTTATAATACTAATGCTGTTAGTTTGATTAAAAATCCTATCCATCATTTTAGGACTAAGCATGTTGATATTATGTATCATTTTATTAGAGAACATGTGCAAAATGGTAATATTACTCTGGATTGAGAGCTCTAATAATCAATTAGCAGATATTTTTATCAAGTCATTGAATGAAGAAAGATTTTGCAAAAACAGGCTTGAGTTTGGTATTATTCATTTTGATGCATCTTGATTTCCTATCTTACTTGATATTATTATATAATGTGTATTGATAGGAGGAGAATTGAAATTTTTATATATGTCATATGTTTAGGGGGAGCACTTATATGTTTATTGTTTCTTTTTATGATTCCAAAGGGGAAGAAATGTAAGAAAAATGTGTGATTGTGTTAAATGATTGTTTCTATTTAATATATTATTTAGAGGGAGAACTAGTTAAAGGAAAGAAGTTGATGCTTTTGAATGAATTTCAAGCATGAACTTTGTGGTGATATGTGTACTTGAAATTAAAATTACTTGTCAATCATATGTGTTGTTATAGTTATGTGCATTTTAAGTTATTTTTCTTCTATGGTTTGTCATTATAAAAAAATGGGAGATAGTTGGCTTTTTGGCCCTTAATCTCAAATTAATTAATTTTAATTAATGAATTAATTAACTTTTGATGATAACAGACCTAATTTGGTTTGCTCATAATTTTATTATTTTGAATAGTCCATTGCATAGAGCTCGGAGCAACGATTCCGATGCATCTTGAATTGACCAAATCGGAGTTCAGATGAAAAAGATATCGCAAATCGGAGTTTGGATGAAAAAGATATCACAAAAAGAAGTGTCACAATTCGTCAGGAAAGTGTGGAAAATTCGTCGGGAGAGGATCTTCTGACGCATAAACGGTCGTCGGGAGTTTGGTCGGAAGAAATCCATCAGCAGAGTAACTCCCGATGCACTTTTAAATGGCGTTGGGAGTTATGGGGGAACTCCTGACGCATTGTAGTGCTTCGGGAGTTCCTGGAATTGCCGACGCCTAATATACGACGTTGGCAGTTCCAAGAACTCCTGACGCACTTCAATGCATCGGGAGTTCCCCCTAACTCCCGACACCACGTAGGCGTTGGGAGTTTCCCCTAACTTCTGACGCCATGTAGGCGTTGGGAGTTCCACCATAACTCCCGAAGTCGTTTTAAAGTACGTCGGGAGATCCTACATGTGTGGGGAGTATTAAAATTTAATATATCATTTGTAATTTTTTTAAAATTTAATCTGAAAACCTGTAAAACATATTATACCAAATAAAGATTCACATAACTAAAAAACGAAAATGAAGTCCATATTATAACAAGTAAAAAATTACAATATCCAAACGAAGTCGATAAACATTCATATCACAAATACATAAAAGAAGTAAAATCAAAACAACATCTAGAACACTTCTTGAACACAGCATCTTTAATAATTGTCTCATCTCATCTCCGAACAGCATTCTACAATAAAACAAAAACATTGAAATGTTATATCGATAAACATTCACAACGCGTTCAAACTTCAATACAGGTGGTAATGAAACTCTACCCACCCCCCACGACAAACATGTAACCTCCCGAACATCAAAAACACACAAAACGCCTCAAGAATGACCAACACACATAAAACTTAAATTTATCCCAAAAATGGTTTATCTCAATTTCCCCGCCCCCCCACCACAACACATTAAACTTCGTAAATATTCATAAATATACAAGATAGCCAAGTTCAAGGACAAGACAGGTGTAATGAAATTCTACCCACCCCCCATGACAAACATGGAACCTCCCGAACATCAAAAACATATAAAAGAAGTAATCAATGATGACCAACACACATAAAACTCAAATTTGTCCCCAAAATTGTTTAACTCAAATTTTACACCCTCCTCCCCTCACAACACATTAAACTTCGTAAACATTAATAAATACACAAAATAGCCAAGTTCAAGGACAAGACGGGTGTAATGAAACTCTGTCCACCCCCCACGACAAACATGGAACCTCCCCAAACATCAAAAACATACAAAAGAAGTAAACAATGATGACCAACACACATAAAATTCAAATTTATCGCCAAAATTGTTTAAATAGCCAAGTTCAAGGATAAGATAGGTGTAATGAAACTCTACCCATCCCCCATGACAAACATGAAACCTCCTGAACATAAAAAACATACAAAACGAGTAAACAATGACCAACACACATAAAACTCAAATTTGACTCCAAAATGATTTAACCCAAATTTTACCACCCCTCCCCCCCCCCCCCCCCCCCACCCCCCCCCCCCCCCCCCCACACACACACACATACACACACACACACACAACACATTAAACTTCGTAAACATTCATAAATACACAAAAAGTTAAGATAATGAAAAACGTAAGAGAAGAGGAGACTCAAAAAGCGAGAGGCAGAGAGATTCAGGGAGAGAGCGAGAGGCAATGAGAGAGCGAGAGGAAAGGAGAGAGCGAGAGACAGGAAGAGAGCGAGAGGCAAGGAGAGAGCAAAAGGCAAGGAAAGAGCGAGATACAGGGAGAGAGCGAGAGGCAAGGAGGGAGCGAGATACGAGGAGAGAGTGGAAGGCAAGGAGAGAGCGAGATACAAGTTTTGAACGTGAAGAACTCTCAAAGACTTTCTTACTCCTGCTCTCATCTGTGATCACAGGAATTTGCCCAAGGCAGAAGTATCAGATGCTTTGAATTTAAGCTTCAAGACTCTATTTATAGATCTCAAATGTCGACAGCTTTGGTATTCCCGTTCTGAATTACTACCATTCCTGTCACGGTAGGTGAAATGTCATCATGATTTTATCTCTTTTATACTTCCAAGTTATGCGTTCATGATTTTTTCTTCTGAAGTATCAACGCAGTCAACCCACTTTACGATCATCCTCCTATCATGGTTATCACTGTAGTTGCGGCATTTCATGCGACCAACTTGTCTTCATTTAGATCAACGCATGCGATCAACTTTGCGATGGTTTAGGATCAACGCATGTGATCCACTCTTGCGACAATTAAAAAATAGACATTTTGACGCAAAATAACACATGATATAGGTTTAGCGAGAATTTTTAATACTGATCAATGCAAGCTCATTATTCCACATGAATTCTTAGAAAAATTAACACATTTTCTACTCATCAACCCTCATAATTCTAAGTAAAAGGCTGCAATAGCTTGTATTTCCACAAGCTATCAGTAGGATTAGAAGTTGATTAAGCAAAGATTGATGTGATTACTAAGTTGCGTGCCCTTGCCAATTTGAAGGCATTCAAAAGTTTTCTTGGCCATGCTTGTTTTTATAGGAGATTTGTCAAAGGCTTCTCTATGATTGCCCGACCTCTCAGTGCACTATTGGAAGCAAACAAGTCCTTTGACTTTGATTAACAATGCCAGCATGTGTTTTAAATACCATGGCATGCGTTGCTCACTGCACCCATACTCGTCGCCCCTGATTGAATGCAACCTTTTGAATTAATGTGTGACGCAAGCGATTATGCAGTAGGTGCAGTGTAAGGATTGTTGGGATTTATTCTCTAAAGCCTCGTAGTTAATTAGTTATTTGACATAATAGTTTATTATTTTAAATATGCAATAATGAGTTATCTATTACAGTAAAAATCCAAGGTTATTTCATGAGACTTGAACAATATGTAATTGACATACAGGTGGATAATATTCAAGTAATAACCTAAAGGGTCTATATTATATGGATAATGTTGGGTGCCTTATTCTTGTAACACTGTGGATATGACCCATTTTGTAAGTTCTACAAATAATGTGATCCAAATTGTTCGTGTGGAGACATACGAGTAGGGGTATCATATACAGTTAGTTCATATAAGCTTGGACCGAAAAATCATTAATATCTCTTTGGAATGTCATTAACTGAAAAGATTAATATTTCATAGAATAATCATATGTAACTCGATCTCAACCCTAAGTGAGTTATAGAATAATCATAATCATATGAACTTCTTTTAATTTGTATGAGTAAGAGTGGCCCAAGTCGTCGACTCAATATGCCTACCATTTTGAGGACGAAACCGAGTGAGAAGCTGGGAACATAACTATACAAGATAAAATTCACTCTGTAATGACCCGACCCCCTAGGACTTAGGTTAGGCCGTTACTAAAATAAATACATGCATAGGATTTGAAACGACGCTCAGTAATGTTGAAATAAATGATAAATAGACAAGAGAAGTTCAAAAGAAATTTATTAAATGCAATTTTTAAAACAATAAAAGGGTACCCATAGTTCGTAAATACTATTAAAATATAAAAGTAACAATCCTTCATAATAAGTTTCAAATAGTAAAACTAGAAATTGAGGGTAAAATAAGGATTCTAAATTTCATGATGCGGAAGCGTAAAAACTAGTCCTAGTGGCTCGATCATGAATTCTGCTGCGCCATCGCAGGTGCATCTCTATCCTTACCTGAAACATCAACATAAGAAAGAATGGGTATGAAATACTCAGTAAATAGCCCCACCACTGGGGTTAGGCTAGGCATCTATGTTCTGTAGATACCCGCATATGGCACATAAATACATGTAACAGACAAGAGACTGAGTCCTATCCTATTGTAGTTAAGTATGCCCACAAAACTAGTGAATCCCGAAGGAAACACAAAACTGGTGAATCCCGAAGGAAATACAAGACTGATGAATCCCGAAGGAACCCTAAACTGGTGAATCCCGAAGGAAACACAAAACTAGTGAATCCCGAAGGAAACACAAACTGGTGAATCCCGAAGGAAACACAAACTGGTGAATCCCGAAGGAAACACAAACTGGTGAATCCCGAAGGAACACAAACTTGTGAATCCCGAAGGAAACACAAACTGGTGAATCCCAAAGGAAACACAAAACTGGTGAATCTCGAAGGAAACAAAAACTGGTGAATCCTGAAGGAAACACAAACTGGTGAGCATCTAACTAATCAATGAGGATATTCCCATAGTCTTAACGTGCTAAGATTCAACATTGTACAGTTCTCAAACATACATAAAAATCCTTGATACCGTGGCTTCATCACACACATAATTCATAATAACATATTATACATCATCCATGTATAACTTACATCATAAATCCACAACATGTAAGTATGCCTCAACACCAGCAGATCAGACATCGACATATGAAAATACATACTATCACATACTAAGTACTTAGGTGTGTATGTAAACAAATCAAAATTCCAGTAGTAAGATTTAGGTCATACTGTCAATCAACATGCTAACATTTACCATAACATACACTTATCATGCTAGCATACAACTAAAGCTTGGCCCGTGGGCAGTTCCAGTGGTAAGATTACTTACCTCAAATTTGGTCCCAAATTAACCCAAGTAATTAACCTTCTTACAACTCATGGAAGACTTTGAATCCACCCTATAACATACATTACAAACATTAATTTAGCACCCTAGTCCAAAAATAATAAATCCAAAGTTTTAAACTCATTTTTGGGATCTAAATCTAATTGACCAAATTAAATCAAATGACCACAAATTTAACTTACTGAAGTCGCGACTTGGTTCGAGGCCAGTTCCAAAGTTCTATTTATTTGTCCAAATTGAACTTAAATTAAAACCAAAGTATAATAACTAAATTTTCAACGATTACCCTTAATCAAAAAGGGAACCAAACCAACTACTCACCCAAAACTTACCAAAATTGACGAAACTCATAATTTTGTCAGTAGCACCCAAAAGACTTTAAAATGCCTCCAAACTTTGTATCTAAAATCCAACATCACAATTAATCCAGTAATTAGGCACATAATTGGTTGGTTATTCAAAACCTGAACCACAAATCCTCAAATTCCCAACAAAACTCACCCAAACTAGTAGATCCAGCGAGTGGCGACGACATCCTGCTTGACGGTGGTGTTGAAGTGGAGTTGCACAACCTAGGCAGCAGCGACTCACAACCAGAGGCGGCAAGCTATAGATTCATGGGTCAAAGAGAGAGAGGCGGGCGTTTGAAGCTCGCAGTTGAGTGGCGCATCGCTGGTGGGAGTCAGGTCCAGCCGACTGAGAAAGGGGCGGTGCCGGGTCGCGAACGGCGAGGCGGCGCTTCAGATCTGGATTTTTCGGCGAAGTCGACACGAAGGTAGAAGGAAAACAGCTAGATCTGGGATTGAGACAGCTAGGATGTGCATCTTAGATCTATGACTCGATGTCAACTTCAGCAGCTTGGAGGAAGCGCCGGCGCGACGAGCAGTGCGAAGGAGAGCGAGCAGCGCGAGAGGCAAGCGGTGCGTAGGCGGGAGAGTTTCGACTCAGATCTGGCAGCTGGCGAGGCTGGGTGACTGAGGCGACGGCGAAGCAATGAAGGTCGAGGAGGGGGTCTTGGTGGCTGCTAGAAGAAAGGGGGAGAGAAAGAAAAGAAAAAGAGAAAGAAAAGAGAGAAAAAAAAAAAATAGAAAAGGGAAGGATTAAATAAAATAATATATTTTATTTTATTTATTTTTTTCTTCTCCTAATCCCCATTATTTTCTTAAATTCCCTCATTTTCCAATTTAGAATTAATTCCTGCCATCAATTTCCAACATAAATTTCCAACTTCAATAATCAAATTCCAGTAATTATTCTTAAATGTCCAAAATTCCAAAAATTTCCCCAATTAATATAAATTAATGAAATTACACTACAACAAAATTTTGAGGTGTTACACACTCGTTTCTACCTTTACGGTAAGTAGATGAGAAGTTTCCTTAAGTATTGATTCCGAGTCTTCAATTAAGGGTATCTGCCTTTTCATTGGCCCAGATGGACTTAGTTTATGGTAGGACCATAAATAGAATGTTAATTAGAAAGATCAGTTATACTTTAGGAGCAAGAGGTAATTACAAGGGTAAAATGATAATTTGACCCAACATATTCTACAATGCAAAGAGGACAACTTTGGATATTTGATGGAGTGACCCATAATTAATGAATGTTGGTTAATTTAATTAATTAACCTCAAATCATTGAAGCTTATAATCTATAGGTCCATTAGGTCCCTCTGCTAACTCAAAATGGAACCAATAGTTTTGAAAGAATTTAAACGGTTCAAATTAATTTAGAGAATAATATTAATTGTATGTGATTCAATTAATACAATGTATATAAATACATTATAATATAAAGTTAATTTTGAATAAGATTCAAAATTAAACTATATAAGAAAAGAAGATTTATATGACTCAGTTTCATATTAAAACTATGGATTAAAAGTTAATATGAATGAGATTCATAATAAAAATTATAGGTTATGAGAGAGATATATTTGAATAAAATTCAAATATTTAATTGAATATTAGATACTTAATTTTGTAAATGAATTTACTACTTAATTAACTAATTTAAGTTAGTAATTGATTATTGTAATTAATAATTAATTTAATTAAAATTAAATTTGTTTAATTTAATTAATGGGTGAAGTGGGTAGTTCTCATTTTCTCCTACTTCATGTTAAAAAAAGAGAAGGTGTTTCTTTTTGAAGGATAAAAAGGGAAGTTAGTTCCTCGAGAAGAGAGGGTTTAATCTCCCTCGCTCTCCCTCTACTCTCTCAAGCGTTTTACAGAGAAGAGGGTTCAATGTAAATACCCTCCTCCACGACGAAAATTCTCTTCTATTTCAAGAGAAAGTTGTCACAAATCGGTCATCGTCAATAGATTAATTGAGAAAACCCAATGGAGGCGTCATGTTACTATATGTCGAACATCTGTTTATTGAGGGAGGAGAATGTTGTGTTTTCTGTTTTTTTTTTTATTTTTTTAATTTTAACTCCAAGCAAAATCGAAGCAAAATGATCACTCATTTTCGCTGTTAGATTTAATCCCATCAAATGGTATCAGTGATAGAATGTACAAGCATGCTATGTAAGCAATCATAATCAATAAGCACTCTATATTACACTTTATTTGAGTTCTAAAAACATGCAAGATAACAACTTATCAAAGAAGAGGGTTTCAGAGCTTATACTTTTGATGAATTCTCTCAAATCTAAGCTACTTTCCACGAAATTGACCTTCAATTCAATAGTAGACCACCAAGAATATCTTCTCTACAATTCTCAACCATAGATTTGAGTGATGGAACTCACTATTCAAAAGAATTGAGTATGGAATAGGATAGGGTTTTAGAGAGAGAGAGAATTTCCCCAGAATTTCCTCAAATTCCAACCTTTAGCCCTTTCAATATGAAAATTAGCTTTTATGTAACCTTTACATGCCAGCACTTAAGCAGACAGCAATTGACACTTTAATTGCAATGAGAAGATGGGCTAGGTGTTTAGATTGAGATGAAGACACTATACAGTCCAAAAATTGGATGTTTCCATTATCTCAAACTTACTTTCAAATTTTCATTGATTAAATTTAAAAATTAATCAATTGAAAAATCAATTTCTAAAGTTGAAATGAATAATTGAAAAATTAATTTGATTTTAATTAGTTAAATAATAATTTAATATCAAATATTAAATTAACCAAACACCTAATTTTAAACATAAATTCTATTCATGTAATTAATATTTAAATTTTTTAAACTCTCCAATTTCGTTTAATTTAAACAAAATTAAAAGTTAATTATATCGAATATAATTATCTAAACCCTAATTCTTTATTGAACATTTCAAATTCAAACCCTAATTGAAAATTTGAGCACTTCAAATTGAAAATCCTAAATTTAATTTGAACATTTGAAACTGAAAATCTTAATTTTGATTTTGAACATTTTAAATACACTCAATTCACTAATCCAAGGTGTTAATGTTTTACAAGCTAGTAGAGGAACTTTATGGACCTACACATCATGAGCTCTAACGATTTGAGAGTAATTGGCTAAACTCTTTAGACCGAATTAATCAATATTCGTTAACTACTGAGTCGTACCACTATAGCTCGATAGTTGCACTCTTTTCATTGTAGATATATTTCTGTCCACTTGATTTAACCATAATTAGTAAGTCGACCATTTATAGGTTGTTTGTAATAACGCTGAGTGAAAATGTTGTTTTACCCCCGAAATTACATCTTGTTTCTTTAAGTTCTACTGATCCTCCAATGAACAATTAGTTTGTAATCCAATCACTAAATGGAATCCCTCTCGGGTCAATGAGAGGGTGGGGCCTCTTGTTCAAAACCTGAATTCAGTACTTTAAAGAACAACCTTTCTACTATCCTTAAATCGGGTAGGTGTAAATTCCATTTTGCACCTTTGTCCCCAACTATCTACCAAGTCTTATCCATGAAATGCGAGGCTTATAAAGCTAACGCTATTGAGACAACCCTCACCTATGAAAATCTAAGGATAATCCCAGATAAAAAGAAGTTTAAAGTTAGCTTAGGTTTAAGGTCGAGTTACGTAGGTCATCTATTTGGAACAGTCAGTCTTAAATAGTAGACATCGTTATAAAGTAAGAGTGACTTACTTCATAATCCGATCTTATGCAAACTCATTGCATAGGACACCCCCACTTCTCATGTCTCCAAATAAACGATTCAGGATCAAATTGTTTGTACTATCTACAAAGTGAGCCACATCTAATAGTGTTACCAGAATAAGGTACCTAAACTTATTCATATGTCATAGACCGTTTTGACTATTTACTCGAACTTGATCCATCTTTATGTTTCCATATAAAGTTCAATTATTCATGTAATAGCCATGGATCTTTTAGTTTATTGGATTTAGTCTTTACAAGTGCAACTTACATACTCAACCACACTTTTGTTGAATAAATGTCAATAACATTTTTATTGATAATAGAATATGTTTAATTTTTACAAACTGCGAGCTTTAGGATATACAACCTAACAAACTCCCACTTGGACTAAAACTCTAGGGGATAAATATATATAGTGAGTAATGAGAGAGAATAAATTAAATAAACTAGGGCATCGAATACCCATTATTTCTCCCACTTGCCCTAGTTCTATCTGTCTCGTAGTCCTAGTTCCACTAGGTGGCGCTCGAATACTTTAACTGAGAGGTCTTTGTAAATGGATAAGTCGTGTTGTTTTTTGAGACTATCTGCGTGATGATCATATCTCCTCTGTGTACAATCTCCCTGATGAGATGGTACAAGCACTCGATGTGTTTTCAATGCTTATGGCTTCTAGGTTCCTTTGAGTTGGCAACTGCTCCACTATTATCATAATAAAGAGTGATTGATAGATGCATATTTGGAACTACTTCTAAATTAATCAGGAACTTTCTGAGCCATATTGCTTCTTTAGCTGCTTCACACGTAACGACATACTTAGCTTCTATGGTGGAGTCAACAATACAGCTTTGCTTGATACCATTTACAACCCTTCTCCGAAGATACTTGAGGATATTCTTAACAGCAGTGCAATGATCATATCCAGGATTGTACTGATATCTGCTGACGATTCCAACTACATAGCATATGTCTAAACAAGTACACAACATGGCATACATTAAATTCCTAACTGCTGATGCATATGGAATTCGTTTCATAACCTCATGCTCTTGAGGTATCTTAAGACACTGTTCCTTAGACAAACGAATTATGTGTCTGAAAGGTAATATACCTTTCTTGGAATTCTGTATTTTATATATAGACAATAGCTTCTCAATATAAGATGCCTGAGATAATGCTAAAGTCATGTTCTTGCGGTTTTGAGATAATTGGATCCCAAGAACATACCGTGCTTCTCCTAAATCCTTCATTTGGAATTGCATAGCAAGTCATCTCTTAATGTAAGCTACAAATTCTACTTCATTTTTTATGAGTAGAATATCATCAACATATAAAACCAGAAAAACTACAGTTTTGTTAATGATCTTCTTGTAAACATAAGGTTTGTCAACATTCTGTTCAAAGCCATAAGATTGGATCATAGTGTCAAATATCATATTCTAGGATCGAGAAGTATGTTTTAATCCATAAGTGAATCTATTAAGCTTGCAAACTTTTTACTCTTGCCCTGTACTATAAATCCTTCCGGTTGAGACATATAGATACTCTCTTTAAGACAACCATTCAAAAAGGTTGTCTTGACATCTATTTTCTAGATTTCATCATCATAAAAGGCCACTATGGATAAGAATATTCTAATAGACTTGATCATGGCAACCGGAGAGAAAGTTTTTTTATAGTCTACCCCCTTTCTTTGGGTAAACCCTTTTACCACAAGCCTACCTCGTAGGTTTGTACCTTACCAACTTTTTCTTGTTTTCTCTTGTAAATCCACTTACAACTTATGGGATTTACCCCTTCTAGTTGATCTATAAGTTCCCAAATTGAATTGAAGTACATTGACTCCATTTCAAGGTCCATGGATTTTATCCACTCTTCCTTATCCACATCTTCCATTGCTTGTTTAAAAGTTAATGGATCCCCTAAGCCATCATCTGGTATGACAACTTAGGTGTTTGTTAAACCTATATAATAGTTAAGCCAATGAACAACCCTCCCACTACGTTGAGACACCCTCAACTCTTGAGAATGATGTGAAGTACTAATTTCTTCAATAAATATTGTTGAATGATCAACTTGATCAACAACTCTTGTTGACCTATTTTTAGTTTCTCTGGTCATCTCACTTAATACTAGCCTACTGCAAGGTTGATGATTTTTAATGTGGTTTTCTTCAAGACATATTGCATTTTTTGATACAAATACTTTATCTTCATGAGGATCATCAAAGAAACCATCTTTTGTCTCTTTAGGATAGCCTATAAATAGACATACTTTTGAACGACGTTCCAGTTTCTTTGGATTTTACACCAACACATGTGTTGGGCATTGCAAATCCTGAAGTGACGTAAACTACCTTCACATCCTCTTCATAACTCGTAAGGTATTTCTGAAACACTTTTTGAGGGAACCATGTTCAATATATATACACCGTGATGTGAACTTAGAAGTGTATTGTGTGCGGAGATTGGAAAAATAGGGTGCAAATGTGAATGATGCATTTACGATGTGTTAGTGATGCGTGCAGGGATGCTTGACATTCCTCTTTATGCATTCAAGTTTTCCTGAATTGGATCCAAGTATAAATCTAATTCAGATTGCTTGTAAGTCTAGGGTCGAACTCAGGGATTTAGAGCAAAGCTAACGCAGAGCTTACGTTATAGCTAATATAGGAGTATCCTAAGTGAATGTTGAATGAGTTATCTACATTAAGTTTTCTATGTGAGTGCAAGAAGATGAAAAAAGGTCAGGTGGAAAACAAGGGTTCGTGTGAAAATTGTGTTATGTGTAAGTGGTATATGTTGATCTAAGTGAAATGTATACGTACAAGAATATGGTACGGATGGAAATGACTTTGTTTATTTATAACTCTGTGTAGATGAATTAGGGTTCTGCTTACTTTTTGTTCAGCACTTCTCAATGCGAATGCCACACAAGTTCCTATCTCTAGGATGCATGCGTTTATCACATAATGCAATAAAACACTAGTGCCTTTATCTCTAGATGTACCAAGTGTTTTTAACTTAATGATTGTTTGCTTATTCTCTCAAATAATTCAAGCTAAAGGTTCTTTTACCAAGTGATTATATTGGCTTAATCATTTAGAAATGGACTTTGCATGAAGTTATAGATGCATTTAAAATATGGCAAGAAATAAACAGTAGTAAAGTGTAGTTGATCAAATATGTGAATTCATAAAGAACCAGGTTGCCTTTACCATATCAATATTTAATCGAATGAGATGAAGAGAATAGAATTGAGATGGAAAGAAAAGAGTCAAGCCGCAGAGTACAATCTCTTATCCTCTTTGGCTCAATTTACATTCATGTACAACCAACTTGTAGAAGAAATGGAAGAAAATTCTCTCTTGAGCTAAGTTTTTTTCACTCCTTGATCAACGATGGAGGTGGATCTTCTCCTTTTTATGTTTTTGTCACAGCAGCAAAGCCCCAAGTCTCTAAATTTTGGAATTATACAAATGAGCTGATGCTCTTACTTCTGGTGAGATTTCTTCTATTTATAGGCATTGCTCTTCACTAGCCTGATGATGGGGCAACATTAAATTCCATACCCCGATCAGCCGCTTAACACTCGGACACTTTTCAGACGCCACCAGCTGCAGATGCCCATGCTTGCAAGAGGTGATTTGACATAAACATCCTAAGTCAATGAACCTTTTTTGCGTTGAAATCCCTTTCACACATGTCCATGCATTGACGTTGCCTGTGACACTTAGAATCTTTGTTGAAATCCTGTAATATTATGCGTTAGTGATGCGACTTTCAACAATAAACATTCTTTTGTACAAGTTTAGTAGTGTTTGAGTAACTCCATGTGTTTTCTCTAAGAATGATGAGATTTTATCCTTGAAAACCCTAATTGTTCCAACTTTTGAGAGACAATAACTTGTATTTCTACAAGTTATCACACCACAGTCTCTACTGCCTGACCCCAAAAAGAACATGGTAACTGAGCAAAACTCATCATAGAATAAACCATGTCCAACAGAGTTCTATTTCTCGTTTCTGCAACACCATTTTGTTGAGGTGTGCTAGGTGTTGTGAGTTGAGACTAAATTTCGTGTTCTAACAAATAGTCCTAGAATTTTAAGCTCATCTGCTCACCACCTTGATTTGATTGAAGTGTTTTAATCTTTTTACCTAACTGGTTCTTAACCTCTGCCTTATATTTCTTGAATTTTTCAAGTGTTTCGGATTTATAATGCATAAGGTAAATGTAGCCGTATCTTGAATAATCATCAATGAAATTGATGAAATATTCATACCCTCCTCTTTCTCTAACATTCATCGAATCACAATGGTTTGAATGTACAAGCTCTAAGGGTTCCTTGGCTCTAAAACCTTTTCCAGAAAAAGATCTTTTAGTCATTTTTCCCTCAATATTCACATGAAGGTAATGA